>NW_016810459.1:849171-866748 GCF_001698545.2 Rhinopithecus bieti
GGGGCGGGGGCGTCGCGGCGGTGGGGGTGACAAGTCCTCCGGCCCTGCGGCCACTGACCTGGGTCCCCACGCAGGCGCCCCGTCGGTGCCTCCGGCGCTCCGTGGGTCCGCCTGCCCGCCTGCGAGCATCGGGTCTGCGGGGCTGGGGCCCGGGCAGCCGCAACGACCCGGGAGGCAGGAGCAGCCCCCACAGCGGTCCTGGCGGGCGGGTGGGCGAGGGGCCGGGCCGCGCGGTGAGCGACGAGGGCCGAGCCCCGAGTGAGCGACCAGGCAAGCGGGCCAGGAGGAGGGGAGGAAGGAGCGCGCTGCAAGCGAACAAGCAAGCGAGCTAGCGGAGGGAGAGTGAGGGACGGCATGCAGTGAGGTCATCCTTTGAATCTAATTGTCTGAGTCAGGAGGAGATGTGGCACTTGATGCTGGGGGAGGGGAGGCAGAAGGGACCCTCCCCGCTCCGGTCCAGGCCCCACTCCACACCCAGTGGCGGCCGGGGCCTCCCTTCCCCGGCCAAGGAGCATTTGCCGCAGGCCAACTCGGGCAGACCACTGCCGGTCTCAGGGCTGACCTCTGCTGCCTGGGGCTATCAGCAAGCGGTGAGAGATGTGGGACTCGGCCCCAGCTCCGGGCTACCTTCCTCCTCCCGGGGTGACCGCTCCCTCCCAAGGCCCAGCTCACTTTCCCACATTTTTTAGGGCACGGGAGGCTCCCAGCCTACCCCCAGGTCCTATTCCAGGTCCTAGGCCTGCCCTCTGAGGATAAAGCAGGAACTTCAGCCAGCCTTCCAAGTTGCTTACTTTAGAAGCATGGGGCCCCAACTCTATTCCCCAAGTTACTTCCAGTGCTGGAAATTTGGGAGAATCTGGAAACTGAACCCCAGGCTCACCATCCTGCCCTCTGGGAATAACAGTGCAATGCCACCCGTGCTCCAGTGACCTTCTGTATTTGGGATGAGGACCCCACGTCCCCCTTCAGGAGGGGCAGGAGCAGGGCAACTCCTAGGGTCTCCAGGGAGGGACCAGGCTGCCCAGAGGGTGAGGGGCAGGTTGGTCGCTGGACCCCGGGCTTGTCAGGTGTGCACACCCAGTACACATACACATGAGCACACGCACACGTGCACACGCACACGTGCACACGCACATGCGTGGGGGGCACCAGACAGCTCGGGATGCTCACACCAAGTGCCATACACCCCTCCCTTCGCCCTCGTGGGGGAGGGGTGATAAATATTTAAGGGGCTTTTAGCTCAAAAGGGGCTGGAATGGGGGAGGGAGGGGATCCACGCTGCCTGATTAATGGGGTTACGGGCTTGGATCAATCCCTCCGCCCGCCTCTCCCTCCTCCCCCTCCTCCATCCCTCTGCCTAATGCGCTTTATCAGGAGACGCTTTTCTGACTTGGCAGCGTCGGGCGTTTTAAATAGACCCATTTAGAGCTGGGGTTGGGGGAGAAGGAGGGGGGTGGAGAGACAGAGATTGAGACAGGCTGGGAGACAGAGACAAATCAGGAAAGAGAGATGGGCCCTAGAAGAGAGAGACTGGGAGAGGAGAGACAGAAGGAAATGCAGAGATACCATCGAGATAAGACACTGAGGGTGAGGCTCCCACGGAGGCTGAGATGGAGAGAGAGAGGGTGATGGAGAGAGAAAGGGTGATGGGAGGCCAAAGGAAGTTGGGGGGCTGAGGAGCAGAAACAAACAAAAAGAGAGACAAGGAGGAAAGGAACCATGGGCAGCGGGGAGAAACCCAGAGAGAGGCTCTCCACAAGGGCTGAGTGCTAGCCTGGGAGACAGCAGATATTCTTTATTTCCGAAAACAGTTTTTCATCCACTTTGTTAAATTAAAAGCTGTTTTAAAATGGTGCTGGAGGTGCTGGCTGGGGGAGGGTGCACAGAACTGCCAAGTCCTCCCTCTCCGGCCTCCTCCTCCTCCTTGGCCCCCACAGAAGCTGCCTCAGCCTGAGCCCCTGGGGTGTTCTCCAGCTCCCCTGCTCGCTGAGGCAATCCTCTGAGATCCCCAGGAAGAGGGTCAGGGCATCTGAGCTACTGTTCACTGGCAGGAAGTCCCTCCTGCTGTCTGGCTTCAGTTCTTCTTGCTGCAAGGAGCCCATTCTGTCCCCGACCACTATCCTTCTCTTCTCCAGCTCCTGTCCTGGTTCCCTAAGGTGTTCCCAGTTTGCAGAGGATTATGTGCCCTCGCGGCCCAGTAGCCCACTTTCCATGTAAGCTATCAGACTCCTCCCAAGGTACCCCCCATAAATATTATCTTTTATTCTGTACATCCATCTCCTAGCCCCATCCTACTCTGAACTATCAGATACATACCCCATGTCCTTGGGTCCTCTGGGAACAGTGGGGTGAAAAGCTTAATTCCCTACAGCCTTCTCAGGCCTCCCTTCCTCCTCTCCTGGGCCCCAGCTCCATCTTAAGTCCCTTTTATGTGTCAGCCTGGGGTCCCCCACTCCACCCTCAACAACACCCTGGTCCTAGTTGTGAAGGGTTAGTTCCCCCTCAGCCCCCAGCCGGGAAAATGGCCAGTCTGTTTGGGAGCTGAGATGAAAAGCCGGGCCGGCCTTTGTGGGCCTCTGGCGGGTTTTGGACAATAGGCCTTTCCGTTCCGCTCCAGTGCCTCGATTCCTTGGATGCCCCCACCCCCAAGCTGCCAATCCAGGGGCCTTGCCTGGCCTGAATGAGAGACAGGGAGAGTCAGGCTCGGCCCCACAGCTGGCCTCAGAAGATTCTGGACTTTCTGACCTCCTGTCCCATCTTTTTAAAGCCTAGCTACTCCAATCAAGCCAGAGAGATGTTTGGAGGGGCAGAGAGGAAACCTGAGGACACTGAAACAGAAACATACTCCCATGTCTGGGACTCAGCTCCCCCTTAGTATAGAACCCAGCTTCCTAACCTGGTGTTGCCCTTGCCTGTGTGACAATAGATAAGTCTCTTCCCTTTCTAGGCCTATTATGAGAGCATGAAAAGCCTCAGTCAGGCTGAGCCCAAAACCTCTGGAAAAAGAAAGGACAGGGGAAGAGAGGAAGGAATCTCAGGTCCTCCTCCACTCATGTCCCCTAGACGTACAGCCCCACTACACCTGCCTGATTCCCTGAGACTGACCTGCCCCACCTGGGCCCCGGCACCTACCTCTTCACCACTGGCCAAACACCAAGCACATCAATGTCCTCCTCCTCCTCCAGACCGACTCTTCAGGACTTCCAAAACCAAGGGGGCAAGATGAGGTGACAAGGCTAGAGTCTAGAAGGGCAAAGGGCACAAATCAGAGGTCACAGAGGAGCCACAGGCCTTAGTCCAACTCAGAAGCCATTCCATACAGCCCCACTGTGAGAAGGGGAGACTGAGGCAGGTAGCAGCTAAAATCTGGAAGAAGAAAAGTTGAGAGTAATACAGACCCCTTCTAGCACCCCTTGCTGACTTCAGGTTCTGAACCACAGGCACAAAGGTTGCCAGAAGGCAGTGGCCTGATACAACACAGAGATACACACCCACAGACAATCCACAATTCCCATACAATCAGTTTGCAGACACACAGGCACCTGTATATCACATGCATCCTCACATGCACAATCCTAGAGTCACAGGGTCACAGGCATGGTGTAAATAACCACCATCATAACACCCCCTTCCTTATCACCACTATGATTTATTGAGCATCTATTATATGCCAGGAACTGTGTTTGGCACTTTATATGCATTATCTTACTTAATCTTCATGATTTCTCCATGAGGTAGGTTTTATTGTTCTTCCCATTTGATAGCCAAGGAGACTGAACTTCAAGGAGGTCTTGCCCTATACCACAGAGCTGATCAGTTCCAGAGCCTAGATTTGAGTCTACATCTAGTTCCAAAACCTTGCTGCTATACCAACTTGCCTGTGCAGATCTCTCACCCACCTGCACAATGCCTTTCCCAATAATAATAGCAGGTATCACTTGTTCAGGGTCCTTGGTTACCTAGACACTGTGATAAGTACTTAATTTACATTTTGGTACTGAATCATCAAAACAAGCTTCAAGGCCGGGCATGGTGGCTCACACCTGTAATCTCAGCACTTTGGGAGGCTGAAGCAGGTAGATCACCTGAGCTTAGGAATTCGAGACTAGCCTGGGCAACATAGTGAAACCCCATCTCTACCAAAAATACAAAAAATTAGCCAGGCATGGTGGCACGTGCCTGTGGTTCCAGCTACTCCTGAGGCTGAGGTGGGAGGATCGCTTGAGCCTGGGAGGTGAAGGTTGCATTGAGCCAAGATTGAGCCACTGCACTCCAGCCTGGGTGATCAAGTGAAACCCTATCTCAAAAAAAAAAAAGCTTTGGAGGTAATCCTGTTTGTGTTTTACAGATCCTGAAACTGAGGAGAAGCAGCTTGGCCAAAGTCACACAACTGGTAGTTAGTAAAGGAGCTGGCCTTGAACTCAGGGATATCTTGAAAGCCACTGTTGCTTCTATGGACTCCAGCCATTCAAAAGACCCCTTACCTTCCATAAGACCCCAGGAGATCCTCAGGGTCCAACTGCTCCCCTGAAAACAGGTCCCAGATATATCTGCCAAAGTTATGATTAGATGCCTAAACACATACCATGAGAAAGGGATTCCATGTCTTCCAATCCTGCCCAGAGATGCAGAGACATCACCAACCAGGGAGAGATAGCCAGAAACTAAAATAAGGTATTAGAGACAGGCTGGTTGATAGTGACAGATACACCCACACCAAGACAGGCCCAAAGGGAGGGAGATGGAGGGGAAGCCAGAGACAGAGAGGGACACATTAGGCCAAAGAATGAAAGAGATAGCTAGAAAAGGAGACAATAGGAGTAGAGAAGGGTACAGGCTGACATGAAAAAACACGGACAGATACACTCCAGTATGCAGACAGACACATATAGACCCATCTGACCTTCATAAGAAACAGATTGTGAAAGCAAGCAAAGCTCAGGCTGTGTGTGGCGTGTGTATGTGTGTGTGCGTGTTGTGGGGGGAGCATGCAGAGTCTGTATCGCTACGTACATTACACCAGCTGCTTCCAGCAATTTCATCTGATTAATAATAAATGCCCCATAATTACAGCTGCTCCCCCAGCCCTTCTTCCTGTTTTTTGTCAGCTGCTGCCAGGCCAGCCCCCAATAGACCCCATGGTCCCCTCCATCCTCACCTGCTGTCCTCTAGGAGGCTGAGAGAATGTGAGCTGGTGGAGGAGGCCAGACTCCCAATTTGAGGAGGGATACCCATCTCCCTATCTTGGATTAATGCCCTTTGCTTCCAAGCAAAAAGTCATCTTACTTAGGTCTCATTCAGAACTCTTCTACTGCATAGGTATAACTTGTGACCCCTAATATGGCCTAGGGGCCCACATCTGGGATGCAGAGAGATGAAATCCCCTTGCCCACTCTTTATCACTCGCTGGCCAAGACTCCATCCACAAACTTTACCTAGCCTCAGAACCCTGTAGGCTCAGAGGAGGAAGGGACCAGGACAGGGGCCCTCACCCCATCATTCCAATCCCAGACAGCCCGAATCTTTGCCCACTTGTATACCCTAGAGCTCTGGACACTAGGTGGCCCCGCCTGCCCATTCCTGAGTACCCCCTCAACTCCACCCCCACAGGTCCAGCTCCTTCCAGGCCTCCCACCCAAGCTCTCCAAGGCAGCTCTATCAGAATCAGCTGCGGGATTGTGCCGATCTGTTTCTAATCGCTGGGGCCTGTTTCACGCTTGCCCCCACCCCCCAATATTGATTCCATTATTTGGAAAGTCACTGACGTCAGGGGCCTGGATGGGTGCCAAAACCGCCTTCTCTCCTGGCCTGGGCCAGGGCCCAGCCCCCTATCCCGCAATTTCACGGAGGGGCCCAGAAGGGTCAGCTCATGGGCCAAGGTCACATGGCATCTTCCCTCTGACTCTGGGCTCCTCTTGGTTTTTGGGACCACTGTGTAGCTCCCTTCTGGAGAGAGGGGCTATGCAAAGGCCTGGGATTTAGAAGTTGGGGGAAGCTATAAACGGGAGTCTTAAGACCCTCATTGGAACTCTGACTGCAAGGAGGGGCTCTGAAGAGGTAAGGAGGAGGGCAGAAGGTCAGAAAAGGGTAGTTGGGAATACTTTTGTGTTTTTTGCCACACTCTTATTTTGGAACATCCTGAAGCTGGTCTTCAAATGAATCCTACAGACTACTTGGTTTTTATTTCTGATATCAGATGTATCTCCAGAGTCTCTTAGAAGGAAATTCTCTGCAGTGTAGGATAACAGATTACCCTAAATTTTGCCATAATTTGACTAGTAATTTTATAAATCTTTGCTCCACATAAAACAAAGGCTCTCTCTGTCGTGCATCTCTCACCTGTGCTGCCTCAGGTTCCCCATATTCACACACTCTCCCAGTCTTTCCTGGCGCTGGGTGTGTTTCTTCCTCTCTGTCTCTATCTGACCAAGATGCAGCCACTGCCACACTGGCCCATGCCAGCAACTCCTGGGCTCTGGCTGGACAGAGTATTTTTAGGATCCGAACCCCGTGTTCTCAGACAGGCATTAATAACCAATACAGACAGTCTGTGTGCCCACAACAGCTACACAGCCTCAGAGCTCAGCCTTGGAAGGTCAGAGATGGGGTCCATTCCCTCAGTTAGAGGGTCCCTGAGGGAATGGACCCCATCTCTTCTCGTCCAAGAAACCCACACCCAGAGAGGGTAAGGGGCATGTTCACCACCACATAGGGAAAAAAGGACCTTACCTTCTGCAAAATCCTGAGGCTGGGAAGGAGCAGGCTGACCTCTGACCTCTGTCACAGAATCAGAGTGATTACCCTGCCCCAGCCTCCTCTGGTCCAGACCTTTCCAAGGAAGGGGCCTATCCTCTGCACTCCTTCCCTGAGTGAAGGAAAGTCCTTCCTCTAGTCTAGCCTGCAAACCAGTCTTCCTTTGAGCCAAACAGGGGTGTAGGACAGGGGATGCTGGGTCTCAAACCACAAATCTCAGGAGCTTCCTTCTCCCCACGATCTGTCCCACTCAGTGATTCATGCTTCAACATTTATTGAGCACTTATTCCCTGCCAGGTACTGTACAGGGAGTCAGGCACATGGTCCTGCCCACAGGGAGCATTTGGTCCAATGAGAAAGAAAAAGATGTATTATTGTTTACACAAGAATGCCTTCCTATGGTGTACAAGGTTTGTGCCAAGAGCAGGCAGGTACAGGGTGAGCAAGGTAGACCCAGTCCTTGAGTCACACAGACCTCACAGGCAACTACTATGCAACCTTAGTGAGTGTCACGTGGGGAAAGTACTGGTAGGCTATATGGTGGGGCACACTGACTGCCCTGGGTCTGGAGAAACCTGTCCTCCTACAGCCTAAGGACTCTTCAGTTTGCTCCTAAACTCAAGACGGGCCCTCAAGCTGAATACAAGTCACTACCATAGTTTAATTTCAGTTCCTGCTACTGTAGTTCTAGTCCCAGCTTTTGGGAGCTGGCTGCCCACAGCAGCAGGGTCTAACTCTTCTTCAACATCTGCTCCAGCTCCTCCTTCCACCCCTTGACCCACAGAGTGCCTAGCTCTGGTGACCTCTAACCAGGCACAGCTCTGTGCTTTGGGACTCTCTTTGCCCTCTGCAGAGGTAAAAGGGATTGATGACCTCAGTGCTCTCCATCCCCAGGGACCACTTGCCTTCCCAGCCCCTCCCCACAGGAAGCCGAGAGCCCTTGTGGGTTTGGTCACTCAGGGCCACAGGAGTTTACAAAGCTGAGGTCTCCCCCCACTACCCCCACCCAATGGTGGGTCTAGAGGAAGGGTCAGTTCTCACTTCTCAGGCTCCTTGCTCTCCAGGACCCCCCAAACCAAACACACATGGTCCCCCCCCAACCCATCTGCATTTCAAAGAAAATCCACTCCATATGTTTCCTATTCATTTACACTTCAACTCGCCATGGGGGAGCAGAGAGCAGGGGCGCCTTGCCTCTAAGCCCTCCACCCCCATAGGGGGGCTGGAGAGCATGTGTCCCCTTCAGGACAGGGGGCAGTTACAGCCTAGCCATCTCAGCATTGGGAGGGAACACAGGGCCATGTCCCTACTGTGTGAGCTCCCATGGGGGAAGACAGCATATCTCAGGCAGCCCCACCCACTAATGTCCATAGCAGCAGAGCATGCAAAGTCCAGGGCAGGGTCTCCAGGGGAGTTGGAGTCCCAGGGCTGGCTGCAACCTAGGCCCCCCAGGGCTACTGCTCTTTTGGGAAACAGAGTGGGGAATCCCAGGCATGCCCTGGAGCCAGGATAAGGGCTCAACAGGCAATCCCAGAGACACTGTGGGACACACACAACATAATGTGGTCCCTACCCCTCCCCAGCAAGGGCAGAGAAGAGAAGAGAGCGTGGGATCCCGGATCCCGTCTCTTCCTCCAGCTACCTTCTCCCCACAGATGTGAGGCTGTTATCTCTCCTACAATCACAGATTCAATACCCTGGAGCAGTCGCAGGAGCCAAGGTCTGCTCCCTCCAATCTTCACACCCCTCCCATCCTAAGAATGATTGAGATGTGTGTGTATGGGGCGGGGAAGATGTCTTGGGAGGACAGGAGTCTTATTTCCCCCACCTGGCCTTCTCTACTACAGAAGGGATGCCCAAAACTATTCAAGGGGGATGGGTGTGCATTGACATGGCACACGGAGGAATCTAAGAGTTCATGTCACTCCTGTACCAACGATCCACTCAGATTTTCCTGCCAAGTGCCTAGTCTCCTTATGGAAGGAAAGCAGGGAAATCTGACTGGGTTAGCCTTTACCACCACTCCCCTCCATTAGGCCACAACCCATGTGAGAGATGTGACCAAATGTGTATCCTCTCTCCTCCTCACCTTTGGAGGGGACAGATCCTGTAGCAGTCTCTGTTCCTCACCTCAAGTGCCCCAATACTCACCACAAACCAAAGGAAAGCATGGGCATATCTGACCATGAGTCCTAAGTTCCACTGGGATTGTGAATGCCACAATCTCAGTGTGGATCTGAATGTGAGCCCAGGATGAAAGTGTGAGTTTAAGTGTCACGGTCTAACGTCCCATCTAAGTGTGAACTCCAAGATGCAAGTATGGGTTTGAGTATGAGCCCAGGTCTCAGCACGCATCAGACTGTAAACCCCAGTGGGTCTGAATGTGAGCTCCAGGACTGAAGTGTGAGCCTGTGAGTCTCAGGATTCCTGTACAAGTCAGCATAAGCATTAGAGTTCTAGTGTAAGTCTGAGTGTGAGACCCTGGTTGTAAGGGCTTCTGAGCATGAGCTAAGGTAACTCATATGGAGTCCGAGTGTGAGCACTGGTATCCCTTTTTAAGTCTGAGTGTGAGCCCCAAAGTGCCCTTGTAAGACTAAGTGTGAACATCAGAATCCTAGTGTGAGTCTGAATGTGAGTTCTGAGATCCCAATATGAATCTCAGTGAGTCACAGGATTTCACGTGAGTCTGATGGAGTTACCAAGATCCTTGTATGAATCTCTGTGTGAGCCCTAGGTTACCCAAGGAGGCCTGACCCCCAAAGTCCCCATATGAATCTAAGTGTGAACCCAAAGGTCCTAGTGTGAATCTGAGTAAGCTCCAGGGTCCCCATGTGAGTCAATGTGATCCGCAGCTTGGAAGTGTGAATCTGACTATGAACCCCAGTGTCCTCAGTGAGTCCTTGAGTTCAAATGTGAGCCCCATGTTCCCCATGCGAGTCTGACTGTAACTCGGAGTCCCAGAATGTAGGAGTGTATCTGTAACACTAGTTGTTCTGCCTGTAATACTTGGTGAATTTGTGTCTGTGTCACTGACACAGTGTCACTGACACGTGAATTGTGTCTTCGCGTGAGCCCCAGTGTGAGCCCAAGGACCCCAGTGAGATTCTGGGTGTGAGCTCTAGGTCTCAATGTAGATCTAAGCTAAAGGATAAGACTGTGAATCTAAGCATGAGCCTACAGTCCCAGTGTGGGTCCCAGTGTGAGCAGAGTTCCAATGTGAGTCTATGTGGAAACTCCAGGACTGAAGTGTATCCCCGGATATGAGCCCCAAAATGTAAGTGTGAGTCCATATGAATGTAAGCCCCTAGACCCTAGAAGGAGTTGAAGTGTCCCAGTGTGCATCTGAGTATGGATTCCAGAGCCCCCAGAAGTCCTGTGCGTGAACTTTAAACTCCTAGTCTTTGTATAGGCTCATGGTCTCAGTTGGAGTATCAGCCCTGACAGTGTGAACCTTAGCTCCATCTCACCAATGCTGACCAGGAGCCCCTGACACCAGCTGAGAGGATTTGTGTGGGTTGTGACAGTGGAGACAGGGGGCTATAGTTTGAGACACCTAGGCCCTTCTAGCCGCCAAGTCATTGCTAGCCCTACATCCCTAGGAATATGCAATGGTTCAAGCCCCATTCCCACACGTGTAATGACACACCATCACACCCAGAGTTACATACACAAAAATACACCTGGTGTTTCAGTCTCCTTGGACACACAGCAACTACAGATGCACAGACACACCCAGCATTTCAGACTCACCACCTCAGTGATCACAGTCATACAAACACCCCCAGTGACACAGACACAAATTCACCAAGTATTACAGGCAGAACAACTAGTGTTACAAATACACTCCTACAGCGGCATGCAGACACACACCAAGTGTTGCAGACAAGCTGCCAGGCACACAGACACACACAGACGCTTCTCAAAGAGACTGACTAGACGTAAAGAGAAAGAAAATCCTGAATTTTCAACAAGGCGTGAAATAGTCCTGCTGGCCTGAAGCTACTGGAGGGGGGAGGGGGACAAGGGAGCCAGCGAGCTAACGGTGGAGAAGAGGCTCGGGAGAGAAGAGGAGCCGAGAGGGAGAGCTGTCCGTCTGGTGACCTCCCCACGGCCCAGCCCCCACGCACGCGGAGATACACTACTCGGAGCAACACAGGGACACCCAGGCTGGCTCACACTGAGCCGCACTGGAGGAGACACACACGAGCAGACTCACAAAGAGACACTTGGGGATAAACCATAGGCAGACTCACACAAGCCAGGCAGACTTACAAAGAGACACACTGGAGGAGACCCACTACATGGAGATACATCCAGGCGGACTCAAGAGAAAACCATGAGGAGGCCGACCGACACACACACACATGCATACACACACACGCGCGCGCGCGCGCGGATTCACACGGACACACATGCACTGGCAGACGCGCAACCGTCTGTTCGTATCCCCGGGCGCTCTGAAGTCCAGATTTCTGCCCGAGAAAGAAGCCACCTTTGGGCGTGCAGGGGCCACTACAAACCCCTGAAGCCCAGGAATTTATCCAGACCCCGCGTGTGCAGCTGAGGGGTGGGGAGAACAGGGACACTAGGACAAACCGCCGGAGCCACCTCCCTCTAGTCGACAGTCCGGCCCCACCACCACCACCACGCCCAACCCCCGGAGCGCCAGGACGTGGGGGGTCGCTTCTCCAGCGCCCCCGCCCCCGAGTTTGCAGGCAAAGTTTCTCGTGAACTTTCCTGTCGCCCTCGGCCGTAGGCCCACGGGTGTCCCCTCACTCTTCCCGCGCGCACGGTCTGTCGGTCAGTCCGGGCTCTGAGGGTCTGGCCGCGCGCACTCCGCCGCAGGGTACTCACCGCGCCCTCGGGCTACCCGGGCTTCGCGCTGCGCCTTCGGATCGCCCCCGGCAGCGAGCGAGGCAGGGAGCGCGAAGCTAGCACCGCCCGCCGGATCCCACCGCCCAGCCTCGCGCCGCGCCGGCTGGAGCCGCCGCCTCCGCTGCCGCCGCCGCCCGCTCTGCACCGGCTCTTCGGCGCTCGGCGGCTTTAACCCCCCCATCCTCCTCCCTCCCTCGCGGGCTCCCTCCCTCCTTCCCTCGCCCATGTGACCGCGGGCGCCCGCTCGGCCGCGCGCGCCCTCGCTCCCCTCCCCCTCTTGCCTTGTCTCTCCGCGGCCGCGCGCCACGACCCATCCCCGCCACGGGCCCCGCGCGCCCCCGCCTTGGCACGCTCTCGCTCCTGGCACACGAGGCCCGCTCGCCCTGCGCGGGCCTGTGAGCCCCCACTCCCACTCGCCAGGCACTGGCACGCGCTCTGGCCCCCCGCTGGCATACTCGCCCGCACTGGCACGCGTGGCCCCCTCGCGTTCACCCTTTCTCGGACGCGCCCTCCAGACGGCTGTGGTCCCCGTGCTTCACGCGCAGCCCCGGCCGCGGGTCTCGCAAACGCGCGCGCGCACACACACACACCCACTCCGCCCGCTCCCCTAGGGCGGCTGGGCGCGCACCCACCCCCGGGATCGCTCCTTCACACTCACTCTCCCTCTCAGCCTTGACCAGGTCTCTCCTGCGCACACTCCCGCACGTTCAGGCCCTGACGGCCTCGCACCGACTCCCTGGCACACCCCGGGCCAACTCTCGGGGTCCTTCCTCCGGCGTCGCCGTGAGAGGAACGCGAGCCAGAGCCCCCAACCCCCACTTTGGGCAGAAGAAGCCAGAAGAAGCCAGCCGGCTCCGCCCCTCCCCTATTACTACTGCCTCCCGCAACGAATCCCCTCCCGGTCACCCCCTCGCGCAGGGGAAAAGGGCTTCCTTGACCGGGGATGGACCCAGCCGGGAGTCCAGGCCCATACCTCCCATGTCTCCTATGACACCAACACCACTACTAGCATGTTCCTCGCGCTCCGAGGACACACAACCGGGAGAGAAGCCTCCACTGGAATGAAGGGGAAGGGAGGGTGCACCCTCAAAGCCGGGCACAGGCACACCCCTCGATAGGAGGCTCACTCCCTTCGCAGCCTGGGCCTCTGAGGGGCCGGGGTGTTCACTGCACTCGCTCCTGGGCCTCTGGTCTGGCTGCAACATAGGAGGGTAAGGTTAGACAACCTGACCAACTTCTGAGGCCACGTGAGAGCGCAATGGAGTGGCAATGGCAGAGGCGGAGACCGAGATGGCCACCCCCGTCTCCACCCCTTGGATTTTTCACCTGACCCTTGACCCATAATCCTGGGCCCTGCCCCTCCGGGGAGCTGCTCTAGGGCTGAGGGCGAGGAGAAGGGAGGGAAATGTTTCGCTGTTTCCTCACATCCTACCCCAATAGGCTGCCTAGAGCGCCCGGGCCCTTTCCCAACAAATGCCTCAGGGACTCCCACTGCAGAGGAAAATCCTTCTTCCCGCCACGGCCTGGGCTTTTCACTTTCACTTCCGTGGCCACAGAATCCCCTCCCTACAACTGGCAGGGGTCGGCATGGGCTGGAGCTCAGAGACGGCCAGCTAGGACTTCAGGACACACAGCAAACTAGCTGCGCCCCGCTGAGGGCCAGCGCACAGCTGCCCACCCAAGGTGTCCTATCCTCGGGCTCTCCCGGCCACCGGCCTCGTGCTTCCCGGGCCGCAGACCGGGATTAGACTGTGGATGCGGGGAAGGAAGGGGGCGGTGCGACGGGATCTTGAGAGGAGCAGGACTTGCCCCTGCCCCTGCGGCGAAGCTCTAGGCCCTGGCAAGGTTCGGTACACCGGGGGCCGCTCCTCCCCAGGGGGCTGACAGGCCTGGGCGCTCTAATCCGGCAGGGGAGGGGCGAACGGGGTGAAAATTGGCGAGTGGTTTGGGGAACGGTATTGACCTCCAGATGCTCCGGTGTCCCTGGCTCAGCCTCTTTCTGCCAGGTTGGGAGCAGTCGGGAATTCTGTCCCAGTCCAACGTCCCCCTCGTCCCCCTCGGCCCTCGGGGATGCAGAGGCTGCAGTATGCAGAGCCGCAGTCCACGGCTGCGGGGACAAGATCCGCACTGGGCGTCCAGAGTCCTGGAAGTGGACGTGTGGGTGTCAGAGGATAAAGGAAGGGAAGAGACGCACGTCGGACCTCTGTCCAGGCGTCAGGCCGGTCAGCAGCTCCTCCCGGCGCGGGACCCAGCGGCCTCGAGCGCTTCCCCGGGGCCGAAGCGACACCTGGCGGACGGTGCGGGACGTGCGTTCTCTTCTGGCTGCTGCTCCTGCTCCGCGCTGAGGCCTGGGCCACCTACTGAACACCGGGTGCTGCCACCTCTTCACACCGCAGCCACCCGGCTCACAACTAATTTTCCTCCCCCCGGAGCTGGGTCAACAGACTAGTCGTGGTTTCCGCTCCTGCCGCCTCTGATGCCCTATCTAGCCAGTAGCCTTTGAGCTTGTAAGCCTCAGTGCTGAAACCTTCCCACCGCCTTGGGAGCAAAGTTGAGTTTCTTAGGTGGGGCTTCAAAGCCCTGCAGGATCTGGCCCTGCCTCCTCTCCAGTTTTATTAAGCGCCCCTATTCCCGGCCTCCCCAGCTCTGCGCCAGCCCCCTTCTGTGTCATGTCACTTATCCTTAAGCCAAACCCCACTTCACTGACATCCTCTCCCCAACCCCACCTCCAAGAATTCACTGCCTTCCCAATCTTCACTATCTACCTTGCCCATGATGGAGTGGCTGGAAGTAATACCCCCAGGTCAGATCCCTTGTGCCCTGCACGTGATGGGGATCTCACATTTGGGCCTGGGGAAATTAGGGGAAGTTCCTGAGAGGCCTGGGGAAATTAGGGGAAGTTCCTGGTTGACTTGCAGTTCCTGGAGTTCTCTACCATGAAAGGGGCTCTATGGCCAGGATTTCTGACACCACCCTCCACCCTGGCAGGTAACCTAAACTTGGACCCCCCCACACACACACACCAAGGGGTCAATTGTGCCATCCCAAGCGTTTGGGCAAGCAAAGACCCTTCCTCATTCTTACTGACATGTCCCCAAGGAAGGAGAGCTCCGTCCCCATCTCCTATGGAGGATCTACCTTTCCAGTGCTCCTTTAGAAAACAGTGATGGTTTCGAACTTGCTATACCATCAGAAAGTTTCCGCCTGGAGCACACACGTGGCTCTCCAAAGTTACAAACACACACACTCTCACACACAGGCTCTCTGTATTACAAATGCCAAATACATGGTCACATAAAGTCACACACCCAATCTCAAACAGTAAAAGGTATATACTCAACTTCACTATGGTACACTGAGAGTCAGGGTCCCCAGCTTAGACTAGGAAGTAGAGATCCCAAAAGAGTAGGAGAGTCCCTGAGTCACACACACCATACCCACACGTAGACACAGTTACACAGCCATGAACTCAGTCACACTGAGTGTCACACAGGCACACACAGAGTCACACACGCTCTCAATCACACTGGGGTTTGGCGGGTTGGGGCGGGCTCCAGGAGGCAGTTATGTAAACGCCCTCAAGCCCCCCCCTCGCTCCCCCTCACCCCGCCTGCTTCCTTACACAGTGCCAGCGCCCGGGGCGGCTTGGCCGGGACCCGGGAACAGCTCGGCCTCGCGGAGGCTCCAGGCGCCGAGAAACCCGATCCCACACAGCCCCGGGCCGAGCCAGGGAGGGGGGCCCAAAACCCCCCCAACTCAGGGTCCAGCCCAGGCCCCTAGGGACGACTTACCCCTGCATCCAGAGACAGCTCCCAGCACCCTCCTGAGATAGTACCTGGGGCCCACTCACAACATCCCCATCCTGCACACCCCCTTTTGGAATCCTATCATCTGGATGGCTGCCTGTGTGCCCTGACCCTTCCAACCTCTGGCACCAGAAAGGGCAAAGATTCCCTAAAGGTAGAGAATGAGGGAAACTAAGTATTCAACCTTGAATTACCCCAGTTCCTGGAACTATCTCCTCTTCCCTTCTCACCAGGGCCCTCTAAATCCGCTCTGATAGAGAGGGGCTTTCATTCCTGTCCAGGTCCCCCTCAGATTTGCTGCCTATCGATTCCAATATATTCTGTTAGAATTCTAAATTATTCAGGTCCAAGTCTCCCCTCCCTCCCTTTGATATCCTTTCTTCCTCCTCCACTGGAAGTTCTAACTCCAGTCTAATCCCAGTTCCTCTTGCTTGCTAAAAAGAAATTTTGAGAGTAACCTGAGGAATCAGGAACAAAATCACCAAAAGGCAGAAAGATTAAGGCTCAGGAAACCCCTGGAAGTCAGGAGTCTGAGAAGAGGTGAGACAATGTCTGTTGTACGCCCCCCAATATAACCCCCACCTCATTCTGCAGCCTAGTCTCAATTTTTCACAATAGCTTTTGAGTGTCTGCTTGGGCTGCCCAGGCCCAGGCAGAAAGGGAATTTCCCCCTATGTTCTCTGTTAATGAACAAAACATTTAATGTTGAAATTCCTCCTCTGCCCCCAGCCCAGTGTCTCCAGAGCCCTGCAGCCTGACCAAGCAGGGACACCATTAGGAGGGGGGTAACAGAGTAGAGGGAAGCCCCCAGGGGAAGCATAATTTACACTAGGGGCATCTTTTAAAAAATAAATAATTAGGGTGACTTTTTTTTCACTTTTGGCTAAAATTATCCACTCCTGTGGCAGCTTCCCAGAATGAGCGGCGGGAGGGTGGCCGGAGCTGTCCCGAGGCCCAGGACATGGCCCCCCTCCCCTGGGCGAGGAGCCTTCCTCAAGTTGTTTTCCTGGTTTCTTCCTCTTGGATGTTTTTTGATTATTAATCACATTTTCCATCCTCAGTCTCAGACCAGACCCCCTCCCCCCAGGGTCAGGGCTGGACAGAGGGAGGAGGAGCGGGCTCCGGGAAGACGACTTGGGGACAAGATGGGCAGTGACCCCTGGCCCTGGCTGACCTGAAGGACGCTGTCAGTGGCATGTCACAGATCATACCCTCACCATCCTGGCACACAGCAGGTGGCATCCTTAATCAATACAAGTGAAGTAAATGAATGAACAGGTGTCTAGTTTTTTTTTTTTTTTTTTTTTTTTTTTGAGACAGAGTCTCGCTCTGTTGCCCAGGCTGGAGTGCAGTGGCCGGATCTCAGCTCACTGCAAGCTCCGCCTCCCGGGTTTACACCATTCTCCTGCCTCAGCCTCCGAGTAGCTGGGACTACAGGCGCCCGCCACCTCGCCCGGCTAGCTTTTTGTATTTTTTAGTAGAGAACGGGTTTCACCGTGTTAGCCAGGATGGTCTTGATCTCCTGACCTCGTGATCCACCCGTCTCGGCCTCCCAAAGTGCTGGGATTACAGGCTTGAGCCACCGCGCCCGGCAAGGTGTCTAGTTTTCATAGCACCCAGCTGGCACTGAAAAATAAAGTCCCTAGTGCTGGTCCCCTTGTGCTGCAGACAGAGAAACAGCCCAGAGAAAGGGAGTCACTTGCTTAGAGTCACACAGCAAGTTAGCGCCTTGGCCAGAGCAGGACCTCAAGAATGCTGATGGCTCCCCACTTCCTAAGTCAGTCAATAAATATATATTGAGCACCTACAATATACCAGGCATTGATCTAAGTAGTGAACCAGACAAAAATCTCTGCCCTTGTAAGGACATAGAGCAACTAGAACTCCATACAATGCTAGTGCATGATAAGTTGGTACGACCACTTTGAAACACTGTGTGACAGTATCTACTAAAGCTGTGCATATATTTATTCTATGGCCTAGCAAGTCTGTTCCTAGATATATACCCAGGAGGAATGATCAAATATGTTTACCAAGAATGCTCATAGCAGCTTTACTCATGATAGCCCCAAACTGGAAACAATACAAATAGATAAACAGATCGTGATGTAAGTACAGCAATGGAAAACAACCAACTACAGCT
>NW_016810459.1:867115-876290 GCF_001698545.2 Rhinopithecus bieti
GACACCGTCTCAAAAAAAAAAAAAAAGAAAATAGTTGTTATACTATTTTGTTTTATTTGTATTGTTTTTTATTGTTGTATTTCTATTTCTATTTTTATTTTTTCCTAATGTGGTTGGTTGAATCAGAGGATGCAGAACTCACAGATATGGAGGGCCAACAGTACACATGCATTAAAACTGTGTACTGTAGGCCAGGTGCAGTGGCTCGTGCCTGTAATCCCAGCACTTTGGGAGGATGAGGCAGGCGGATCATGAGGTCAGGAGATCGAGACCATCCTGGCTAACACGGTGAAACCCCATCTCTACTAAAAACAAAACAAAACAAACAAAACAGCCAGGCGTACTGGTGGGTGCCTGTAGTCCCACTTACTCGGGAGGCTGAGGCAGGAGAATGGCGTGAACCTGGGAGGCAGAGCTTTCAGTGAGCCAAGATCACACCACTGCACTCCAGCCTGGGCGACACAGCCAGACTCCATCTCAAAAAATAAAAACAAAAAACTATGTACTGTATATATTTGTTCATGCAAAAGTCCCAAGTCTGGTTCCCCAGCCCCCTCAGGCAAGCGGTGTCAGCCTAAATGACACTGAAGAGAGGTCTGTACTAGGCCCCTTTGTCCTCTCTCACAGTGCCATCCTCTGTTTCCTTATAGTAGTTAGTTTGATGTCTAATTATCTAGTTACTTCTGTGGTGCATGTGAGCTCCAATGAGGGCAGCCCTGTGGCCTCCACCTCCACTCACGTAGAGTTGGGTCTGGCATAGAACAGGTGCGCTCAACATTTGAAATAGATTGAAATAAATGTTGACTGAATGAATGATGCAAGCAAGTAAGTAGAACAACCTTGACCTGTGAGAAGTAAACTGAAGCTCCAGGGCACAGGGGTGGGAGCCTAGATGAATGGGTTGCAGCCTTGAGGGATGGGAAAGAGGTTTAGTGACCAGTGAGGTGGCAGAGACCGGAAGGCAGGCTGAGGCAACCTGAGTGGCTCAGACACCACAACCTGAAATGCCTTTGGGGCCAAGGCTGTCGTGGTATAGAAGGGCATAAAGTAAGTTAGGAATATAAACACATTGGAGTTTTAGCAAGACCGTTGAGGCTGCTGGGTAGAGGGTGGTGAGGATGGTGGAGGCTGGAGGTGGGCAGCCACAGAGAGGTATTTGCAGTGACCCATAAGAAAGAGATCTCCAGCCTGACGTGGGGTAAGGAGAGAGAGAACAGGGTTTGGGAAAGGGGCAGGACATCAGATTCATCTGCTTCATCTGCTCCCATGACCCCCAGAGGATCTCCCACATCACCTTATATACAGAGAACGGGCTCCCTGTACACTTAGTCCTGTGTCTGCTCTCCAAAGCACCCTCGCCCTGGGTGATCCCAAAGTTTGGGCTAAGTGAGGAAAGAGAAGCAGGTGGGGAGAGAGGGAGCAGAGTATCCAGAAGAGGGACAGGGAGAGGCAGTGGGAGGTGGGGGCAGGGATAGGGAAAATGGAAAAACTTGGAGTCAGGGGACTGTGTATCAAAGGTGGGAGCATGTGCATACATTTGCAAATTCACAGATACCAATTTTTCATTTTGCAAAAATTTGCATGAACAAATTCCCTGCTCAGAAGCACAAAGTCTCTTCATGCTTCCCCACCCCAGTGGGCTCTGATCCCACCTACCCACCATTCCTCATGGAGGAGACAAAGGATTGTCCTCCATAGTACCAACCCAGAGTCTGACATTGCTCTCTGCTGCTATAGAACTGGCTCCCAGATAACGGCTGGGATTTCCAGGAAGGCCTGAGGACCATGTGTCCCTAAGATTGGATCCCTCCCTTTGCCTCCCATGGCTCTATTTCTCGCCAGCCTGTGATTCCTTGAAGTAGGGGAGAGGGAAGAAAAAAGGCCCCAACTTTCCCCCAGAAACTCAACTGTGGTGATTGCGAAGGCAGATAAAAGTCAGAGATTTGGAAACTGAATGCCAGCGTTAACATGTCTGAGGGAAATAGACAGAGGCAGAGGAGACTCCAAGAGAAAAAACTGAATTAAATTCAGTTATCAGACATTTATTAATGCCTACTGTGTGCCAGGCCTAGAGGGAACATTGTGTACAAAACTACAGATGACTCCCATGTTTTTGGCTTGAGAGACTGGGAGATGATGGTACCATTCACCGAGCTGGGGACAGAGAAGGGACTTGACATGTTCAGTTGGAGGGTCTGTGGTGTGACAGCTAGGTATGTAGCCCCTGTTCAACAGTTCCCAGCATCCTTTATGCCCGGCATGTGCTGGAGGCTTGGGCATTTAGAGTTTCAGACTAACCTGAGCATTATGATGGTGCTAGGGGATGATGAGATAGATCAGAGAACAGTGAGCAGGTGTGATAAGAAAGGAAGAGGAGAGGAGGATTGAGACTAAAACTCTGGGAACCCATGATTAAAAGAGAGGAAAGGGGTGGTGATGCACGCCTGTAATCACAGCACTTTGAGAGGCCAAGGCTGGTGGATTACCTTGAGCCTGGGAGTCTGAGACCAGCCAGGGCAACATACTGAGACCCTGTCTCTACAAAAAATACAAAAATTAGCCGAGTGTGGTAGTACACACCTGTAGTCCCAGCTACTCAGGAGGTTGAGGTGGCAGGATCACTTGAGCCCAGGAAGTAGAGGCTGCAAGGAGCCATGATTGTGCCATTGCACTCCAGCCTGGGCAACAGACTGAGACTGTGTCTCAACAACAATAACAAAATTGGGGGCGGGGGGAGCAGTAAAAATAAATAAAACAAAATAAATCAATAAAATAAAATAAAGGGCCGGGCACAATGGCTCACCCCTGTAATCCCAGCACTTTGGGAGGCTGAGGTGGATGGATCACCTGAGGCCGGAGTTGGAGACCAGCCTGGCCAATATGGTGAAATGCCATCTCTACTAAAATACAAAAATTAACCAGGTGTGGTGGTGGGTACCTGTAATGCCAGCTACTTGGGAAGCTAAGGTGGGGGAATCGCTTGAACCTGGGAGGCAGATGTTGCAGTGAGCAAAGATTGCACCACTGCACTCCAGCCTGAGTGACAGAGTAAGACTCTGCCTCAAAAAAACTAAAATAAATAAATAAAATAAAATAAAAATAAAGCAGGAAAGATGAGGGACTTCCAGAAGACAGGGACGGTGTAGTGGCCCTAGAGATAGAGGAATCAGGATTGCATGAGGCCAGAAAGCAGCCCGGGAGGACCAAGGAAGAGCTCAGGTCTTTAGCAGCTGGGAGTGGGGTGGGGCCAAGGGGACAAAGCTAGGGGTATGGAACAGGCTGGTGTAGACTCCTCCACAGGGGCCTGTGAGTAGAGTGTAGACCCCTCCTTCCCCAGCCTTCCTGCTGTTCCCTGGAGCCCTGCTTGGGTTGGGGTCCTCTCTCAGCCAGGCAGAAGAATCAAAAAGCTCCTCCCAGGCCCCTAGACTTCCATCCCTGAGCCCCTGGTTTTTGGTCTTCCCAGGAGAGTTCTGAGCCTTCCTCAGGCTCAGGAGCATGCAGTGGTTGGGGAACCCTGGGGACCCTGGGGGTAATTGAAACCAGGGCTAAGACATTAGAAACCATAACGCTGACTCCGCGGCTCCCTCAGGATAGCTCCTGGTTTTCTTCTCACCCCGATCCTCCCTGCCGTTGACAGCTCAGCTCTCCTAGGCCCCCAGCAGCTGGGCTGCTGACCCTCCTCCTCAAACCAACTAGAAGGGGCCTCCAACCAGAAGGCACCCAAAGCCAGCCCTCCAGGACCTCTTCTCTGTGCTCAGAAAAGCTTACTGTATACCAGGCTAACCTCTTCATATTGAGGCATCCCAAATTCTAGTCTTAACAATCCCTTTTTGCAGAACCTAGCAGGTTGAAGTTAGACAATGGGAACAATTTTGCAATAGTGAAAAAGAAAGGGAGGAGGTAGATGTGGGACAGGAGTGCCCGTCAACTAGCACGTGCTCAATAAATATGTGGAGAAAAATAGATCTCAAAGCCTGAACCCCACCAGAGGGAGGTGTTGGCTGGCCAGATCTATAGCAGGGGCAGTACAGGCTGCACACCAGGGCAGCAGGAAGTGAGAAGGTCAGATAAGGAATTCTGTGGCCTGGAATCTCTCTCCTTGCTTGGATGTCTCTCTTTCTCTATGTCACAGTCCTTGTCTCTTGTCAAAAGGACCAGAAGCTGCACTTTTGTAAGACTGATGGGAAGGCCCTCCCCCTGCACACCTATCCGGAGATTTCAGGATTCCTAGATTCCCCGAGTGCTGGTGTGGAGATTTGGGCCTGCCTCTGTCTCTATGTCTATCTCTCTCCCTGGCTTTTCAGTTAGAGACAGAGGGGTTCAAATACGTACTCTACTACCTACTGGCTTTGTGGCCTCAAAAAGTGACTTAATGTCTCAATTACCTCAGAAGTAAAATGGGATCATAACAGTGCCTATTTCCTAGGACTGTGGTGAAGATTAAGTTAAATGAGATAATCCAGTCAAGTGCTTAGCGCTAGCCCTGGCAGGTGCTAAAGCCCCCTTCATCTGCTGACTTTGGCTTCCTCCCAGTCGATGTCTATGTCTGCTCTGTCACGGCCTTTCTCCCCATCTCTCTATCAACATCATCCTCTGTCTCTGTCTTTTACTGTCTTTCTCTTGATCTCTTTGGCTCTCCCTGTATCTGGCCCTGCCTGCATGACCCTGCTCCAACCCTCTGGCACAATTGGCCTAGGTGACATAGGGTAGGGGGGGTCCAGGAAGGTAAATTCAAATATGGCATTCATAGCAGCAGGATCATGCCTGAGCCTGAACTGGGTGAACCACAATCGTTGGGGTGAGTACTTCTGTCTATGGGCTGGGCAGGAGAGCTGGGGGCTCACTCTGGCAGCCCTCTTGGAGGAGGGAGGGCTTGTCCTGACTGCTCTGGCTGTCCCCACACCTGGACCCAGGCCAGATCCCTATAACTAGTGCCTGCCTGGAGGTGAGGCAACCTGCCCAAAGGCCAGAACTGAAAGGGGTAGCCCTCTACCTCCACACAGGGTTACTTACCTGCCCTCAAAACATTCTGGCCCACCCTCATCCCAAGTTCTGCTCTGAGCCTCTCATACCCCATCCCAAACCCTGTATGGAAGCACATTGCCTCCATAGATCTAGTTTCTCTTGTCTCTGGCTCTCCCTATGTCTGTCTCTATCTCTGTGTCTCTGTCTTCTCAATCTCAATCTATGACTTTGGCAACTGCATAAGCCTTGCACCCCTAAGCTAAGACTACCAGGGATAGGAAACTGCAGGGGTCGAAGAGTCTGTGTTCTTCACCTGGTCCAAAAAGCTCCCTCTTGGTGGTGGTGGTGGTGGGGCGAACACAAGAAATCCAGATGTCGTTTCCATGTCACGCTAGACCTGTGAAGGCAGAGGGCATGGAGTAGGATAGGTGCTCATCAAATATAAACCAAATGAAGGAGGGACAAACAGAGGACTCCAAACAAAGAACTGAATGGCTGAGGCTGTAGCAGGCAAGAACATGGAGAGACTATGGAAAGGCTGCTGCTCAACTTTGTGGCTCAGCAAGGAGTCTTCTTTGGGGGTCAGGATTGGTCTCAACTAGCCCTAGATGCCCCCACACCTGGGCCCTGGCCAGCCCCTTCATGTCAGCTCTTGGGCAGAGGGCCAGATGGGTGGGCCACTAAGACACCCCCCTCACTTCCCTACTCCCAAGACATCATTGCCTCAAGGTGCCCACCAGCTTCAAGCAGAGTGCTGGGAATACAGAACCAGAGAGGGAGAAACTCTGGGCAGGGGCACATGGCAGGCAGAAGCTGAGGCAGGAGTCTGGTGTCCTGGTAGCCAGCCTGGGCCTGTCATGAGGATCCTACGCCAGTACTGTGATGGGGGCCAGACCTGAAACAGGATTTTATGTGGGGAGAGAAGCCAGGAATCCGCAAACATGTGGGCAGCTGGGCAAGGGGCAGAACGTTCCATCAGGTAAGGACAGAATGTGCAACTTCTTGTCCTTCTCATTAGATAAAGACAAGCATTGAGACCAAAGGTTCAGAGAGATAGAATCAGAGCAAAAGAGAGAAAAGAGAGCCTAGGAGAGAGACTGAGAAATAGAAACTCTCAGAGACACAATCAGGCACAAAAACAAAGATGCAGAGAAAGAGATGTGAGTCAGAGACACAGACAGGGAAATGCAGAAAGGAGAGTCATGAAATTAAAGACACAGAGACCAAGATAGGGAGGGATATGAAATCAGAGAGAAACTGTCTCAGTCACAGAGCAACAATGTGCAGACAGACTCAGACAGAGAAACACAGAGACAGGGAGAAAAAAAAAATTGAGAGAGAGACAGAGAGATGGAAAAGAGAGAGGAGAACAGCGACAGCAAGATCAAGAGAGGCAGAGAGATGGACAGAGGACAAGGCAGAAGGAAGCAAAGACGGGGTGAGGCAAAGAAAGAGATCAAAACATTAGGAGTGGGAAAAGTGGGCGAGGGACAGAGGAGTTTCCTGGCCTCAGTCTCTCTAGCCTGGTCTCCCCAGGGTGTTGGGCTCCTACTTTGCTATTCTCTGGTTTCCATAGCAACAGGGAGGGCAGAGCCAAAATTGCATACACATTTACATCCTTTCTATTTGAATAATTCAACAGGTTTCTGTGCATATTCATGAGATAATGAATGAAGGTGACTCTCAATCCCTGCTCAAAACCTGGCTATGGTATCTCCTGCTTTGTAGTATATGGTATGGCTCTGAGCCTGGTTTTGTAGGCCTTGACCTCTCCCTGCCAGACCCTGCTAACAATGCCAGCCCCTGCTCCCCAAACCTCTTTTGCATTTTCCTACCTCTAGGCCTTTCCTCAGGTTATACTCCTCTGCCTGCAGGGGATGCCCTTCCCTCAGCATCAGTCTTGCCAGTGGCCTCTGGTAAGGAGTAGCAGGAGATGACAGGGGTGAGCAGTGCTCATCTTGGCTCCCTGGTGGAGACAATCCTTCAGTCACATTCCTAACTGAGGGTGCTTGAAAGGATCACACTGAGAGAGGCTGGGGTGTAGGCTGAGCTGGAGTCTAACAAATCTACCAACATAGAGGAACCTAGGACACAGTGGCCTCCATATGGAAACTGACAAAGACCACGGTTCCAGCTAGAATAATCAGAGTTGCTGAGATAGCACCAAAAGGAGTCTCAGGAACAGAGGGGCTGAGGTGGCTCAGATGGTGGGGGAGAGAGTTCCTAGGGCCAAGAACCCTTTTAAAGTGCCAGGAATTGAATGGCCTTGTGGGCTGGGAGGAGCTTCTTCAGGGCCTGCTCTGCTTATAATTTCGGCCTCACTGACTCCCCGCTGGATCCCTACAGCAGCTTTCTCACTGCTCTTCCTGCCCTGTACCCCCAATCCACTCTCCACATTGTAGCCAGAATTCTCTTTCTAAACACAATCTGATATTCCACAGAACTCCCACCTTGAAGCCTTCAGTGATGTTCCATCTCCCTCAAGATAGAGTCCAAGCACCTTTGGCCAGGCTTGCAGGCCTCCCTGTCTGACCCCCACTCACCTATGAGCTTCATGCCTTACTCTCTGCCTTGAACTTCATGCTCCAGTGATCATCTCTATGCTGCTTCTATGCCTTGGCTTATCCCTTCCCTTCACCTGGAATGTCATGCCCACGTCTCTCCTAAGCTATCCAAGATTCCACACAGGTATCACCTTCTCTTCTTTAAATCTTTGTGTGTCTCTAAAGGTTGGAATACGGGCTCTGTCTGAACTCATGCAGCAGTAAACTTGCCTAATCTGTGTACTTGTCACACCATAGGGAAACTTTTTTTTTTTTTTTAATGGAGTCTAAATCTGTTACCCAGGCTGGAGTACAATGGCTGGATCTTGGCTCACTGCAACCTCTGCCTCCCCTGTTCAAGCCATTCTCCTGCCTCAGCCTCCTGAGTAGCTGGGATTACAGGCGTGCACCATCACGCCCGGCTAATTTTTTGTATTTTTAATAGGGACGGGGTTTCACCGTGTTAGCCAGGATGGTCTCGATCTCCTGACCTCGTGATCTGCCCACCTCGGCCTCCCAAAGTGCTGGGATTACAGGCGTGAGCCACCGCGCCCGGCCTCGACCGGCTAATTTTTGTATTTTTAGTAGAGACAGGGTTTCACCATGTTGGCCAGGCTGGTCTCGAACTCCTGACCTCAAATGATCTGCCGGCCTCGGCCTCCCAAAGTGCTGGGACCACAGGCATGAGCCACTGCACCCAGCCTCCATAGGGAAATTACATATGTGGCTATAGCCCTCGTGGGGTTGGAGGTTCTGAGCCCAGTGATTATATTTGTCATATTGTGGATGATCATCAGCTGTTTGTTGAATAACTGAGGGGTCACTGAGCCCACTAAAGATCAAATTTCAAGTCTCTCTGTTTTGGGACTCTTGAGGCCCTCTGCACAGACCCTAGAATGGAATGGGCCATCCCTTTGCAAATGCTGCCACCTGGTGGCCAGAGCCAGAAGTGAGTGTAGCCAGAACATCACTTACCAATGTGAGAGCTGGACTAGACTAGTATTACAGTAAGGAGTGGGGAGGTAGGCCCCAAGGGAGTGCTCAGAGGCCAGCACCAGTGTCCTTTGAACATTCTTGATGAGTTCCAAGCAAACAGAATGACAAGAACAAAGGCTCAGAGGCAGAAAATCTTGTCACTTGGGAAACGGTCAGAGCTTAGGGTCCAAGAGGACCAGGCCAAAGATGGACTAAGCCATGGGCAGGGGCCAAGCAAAGGGGTCCTTTAAAACCACCTAGTGGGCTGGACGCAGTGGCTCAGGCCTGTAATCCCAGCACTTTGGGAGGCTGAGGCAGGCAGATCACCTGAGGTCGGGAGTTCGAGACCAGCCTGACCAACATGGAGAAACCCTGTCTCTACTAAAAATACAAAATTAGCTGGCTGTGGTGGTCCACGCCTGCAATCCCAGCTACTCAGAAGCTGAGGCAGAAGAATCACTTGAACCTGGGAGGCAGAGGTTGCAGTGAGCCGAGATCACGCCATTGCACTCCAGCCTGGGTGACAAAAGCAAAACTCCATTTCCAAAAAGAGAAAAAACCCACAAACACCTAGTGAATGTAGTGAATGAACTTGGATCCTGTCCTCTAATCTTGGCATGGAGGCTAAGGGAATAGAGGAATTACAAGGTCAGATCTGAGTATGGCCCCATATTGTGGGGGGGGGGGGGGGG
>NW_016810459.1:876593-891525 GCF_001698545.2 Rhinopithecus bieti
TGCTCAATATTCATTTATTTACTCACTAAATATTTATTGAGCACCTACTATGTGCCAAGTGATGTTCAAGATCCTTAGGTTATGTAAGGGAATGAAACAAAGATTCTTGCCCTTTTGGAGCTTACATTCTCATCAGGAAGAGATAATAGACGAAAATATTATTTTAAAGACGTTAAAAATAGAGGTTAAAAAAAACTGGGGTGGGGGAAAGGCAGTGTAAGGAAGATTGAAAATGCTGGACTGCAATTTTAAATGAAGTGGCCAGAGTAGGCCTCATGAAGGTGACATTTTAGCAAAGACTTAAAGGAGGGAGGGAGATAACCATGCAAGTATGGGGTGAAGAGCATTCTAAACAAAGGAAATAGCCAGTGGCTTGGTTTGGGGGAGAGGTCTGAGGGGACTGAAGCACAGAGATCAATATGGAAACTGCTGAGCGATAATGAATGGCACAAACCAACAGAAGCTTTGGGGATGGAGACCTAGAAGGCAAAACGGGCAGAACTTGGTGCCTGCTTGGATATGGGAGGCACATAACTCCTCCAGGCATACTGTGTTCTGATGTCCCCATTCCAAGGGAACACAAGGTGGCTAGACATGCCACCTCTAAGACAGGTAGTGAGAATGAGCAACACATTCCATCCTGGATGACTCCATTGCCCACCAGAATGCTCCACCTTACCTTTCCCAGCCTCAACTCACCAGCTCATCTTCCATGTCTCTTCCTCCAGACCCTCCAGCCATCCACTCTCATGCCCACAAATCCTATCAGCTCCAAAAACCCTCAACCCTATTAATACCTTCCCATCCTTTAGCTGTGGTTATGAGTTAAATTGTGCCCTCCACTCCCACTGCCCCCCACCAAAACCATATATTGATATCTTCATCCCCAGTACCTCAGAATGTGACTTTATTTAGAAATAGGGCCTTTAGGCTGGGCGCAGTGGCTCACGCCTGTTAATTCCAGCACTTTGGGAGGCCAAGGCAGGCCGATCACGAGGTCAGGAGATAGAGATCATCCTGGCTAACACGGTGAAACTCCATCTCTACTAAAAATACAAAAAATCAGCCAGGCGTGGTGGCGGGTGACTGTAGTCCCAGCTACTCAGGAGGCTGAGGCAGGAGAATGGCGTGAACCCAGGAGGCGGAGCTTGCAGTGAGCCGAGATTGCGCCACTGCAGTCCAGCCTGGGCAACAGGGCCACATTCTGTCAAGAAAGAAGAGAGAGAGAGACAGAGAGGGAGAGACAGAGAGAGAGAGAGAGAGAGAGAGACAGAGAGAGAGAGAGAGAGGGCCTTTATAGAGATAGTTAAATTAAAATGAGGTCATTAGGGTGGGCCTTTATCCAATGTAAGTGGTGTCCTTACAAAAAGAAGAAATTTGGATACAAAGACACACAAAAAGGGAAGATGGGGTGGAGACACAGGGAAAATGCCACATGAAGATTGGTATGATGCACCTGTAAGTCAAGCATGCCAAACGATGCTTGCAAATCACCAGGACGAGGCAAGAAAGGATTCCCCTACAGATTTCAGAGGGAGTGTGGCCCTGCCAACAACTTGATTTCAGACTTCTAGCTCCAGAACTGTGAGACAACAAATTCTGTTGTTCTAAGCCCCCCAGTTTGTGGCACTTTGTTACGGCAGCCTAGGAAACCACACAGCTACAACGTTCCTGTCCTAGGATAGTCCATCTCACTCCACCCCATCTTCATGGGGATCTCCAGGCCACTGACTCCTGTCCCCTTTCCCTCACTTCCCTCCTGGCTCAGTTTGGATGCCTCGGTCCTTCACTACATGTACTCTCTTGCTAGTCTCCTCATGCATTTTCCATCATTCCTACCTGTCTTAAAGTCAGTCTGGAAGAATGCAACTGTGCTTTTTCTGAGTCCTCACCTACCCTGTGGGTGCTGCTAGAGCTCACACACCCTGACCAATGACCCTAGAAATTCATGGTCAAAAGCCTACACTGGGCTTTTAGCCCTGCCTGGTCATCCTCCTGTACCTCTCCTAGTCACCTCTCCCAACTGCAACAACTATCTCACACATCCTTCCCTCTAGCTTCCTCGCCCCACTCTCAGCTATGGAGTTGGAGTCCTGCTTTGAGGAGATAGAGGCCTTCTGAACTCCCTCATGTCCCATCTTCACCTCCAGACCTATCTGCATACATATCTGCCCCCTCAACTCCATCCCTCCTGTTACAGGAAGTCATCCCTCCTCTTCCCTTGGGAGGCCCTTACCTCCATGCTTCTGGATCCCATTCACTTTTACCTGCTCAGGAACCTTATGCTGTGAGTTATCCACAATCTCCTGCATCCTTCATTTCTTTCCCTACTGGCTTCTTCCGTCTGTCAGCCTATAAACATGCTCAAGTCCCTGCTAGTATATTAAAAACTACAACAACAATCATAACAACAAAAACAAAACCCAACACTCTGTACTCCACATTCCTCTCCTGCTGTCTATCACCCCTTTCCACCCATTCATAATCCAATTTCTTGAAAGAGCTGTCTCTACTTCCTTACCTTTTGTGCCAAGACATAACCTTATGGTGGCAGAAGCCACACTGCAGTGAATTAAGGAGAAAGTGGACAGAACTAGATACAACTCTTGTGCTCTCTTGTAAAGTTGATCAGCCTTTCTGACTCCAAAGGGCTGATGTCTCTGGTCCCCTCCCTGCCATTCCTCCTGCAGGCCCCAGCTGGGCCCTGTAGAGACCAAAGAGGGAGAGAAAATGCCCCTCCTGGGACTCCAGAGCTCGCAATGCCACCTTCAGCACAGATCACCATGATTATTCCATGTGATCCCTCCACCCTGGCCATCAGCAGATGGGATGAGATCATCAGCCAAAGGTCAATAGTCTGCAAGGTAGCCTGGCCTCAAAGCTCCGGAGATCCAATGCTACTCACAGAACTGCTGATGGCAGAAGACACACAAGTGAAGATGTTCAGAGAAAAAGCAGTATGCAGAAGCGGAGAGGGAACAAAATCCCTGAATTAGCTGAGAGGAGAATGGGGGAAGTCAGTCAGTTGCTGGCAGCAAGACACCTGAGTCACTGCCACTACAGCCATAATTCCCTTTAGGAGTGTATGAGATGCTTCATGACCCTGTGCATTTGAGAGATCTGGCTCGGCAGCCACTGAGGTTCTCTCTCCTAATCTCCTCTGAATCCTCATCACGTACCCCTTCCCCAGGGTCCTCCACATCACTCAGAGCTAACCTATCTTTGAAAGCAAAGGATGCAGTATTTAAAGTTTTGACCACTGCCTGCTGGCCCTGTGGTCACCTCACCCCTCCTCTAAGCCCTTATCAAGGCCTTCAGTCCTCCAATTCCCTCTCCCTCTCAATCCCTCCTGCCTGGTCTCAGTTAAGTGTAACACCCTTACGTTGCTGGGCCCATTCTACTACACATTCTACTACAATGTGAGCCCAGAAGAACCCCAACCTTCTGCTTTCCTGACTGGACACCCAGGCTGCTGGACACATTGGAGAAAATCTCAAGATCCACGGGAGATCCAACCAATTCAATTCTTCAGAGTTCACTACTGCCCATAATCCCGCTCTAGTTCCCGCAGCACCCCCTGCTACTAATGCAACCTTCACTTCTCTTCTCACGCTCCTGACCCTGAGAGTTTAAGGCCAAGGCGAAGCAGAAAAGGAGCAGCAAAGGGAAAAAAGGCAAGGATGAGACCTGGAGAGAGATGTGGGATTGAGGTGGGTTTTTTTTGTTTTGTTTTTCTTTTTGTTTTGAGACGGAGTCTTGCTCTGTCGCCCAGGCTGGAGTGTAGTGGCGCAATCTCGGCTCACTGCAAGCTCCACCTCCAGGGTTCACACCATTCTCCTGCCTCAGCCTCCTGAGTAGCTGGGACTACAAGCACCCACCACCACGCCTGGCTAATTTTTTATATTTTTAGTAGAGTCGGAGTTTCACTGTGTTAGCCAGGATGGTCTCGATCTCCTGACCTCGTGATCTGCCTGCCTTGGCCTCCCAAAGTGCTAGGATTACAGGCGTGAGCCACCATGTCCGGCCTTTTTTATTTCGTGTGAGGAGTCTCGCTCTGTTGCCCAGGCTGGAGTGCAGTGGTATAATCTCAGTGGCTCACTGCAACCTCTGCCTCCTGGGTTCAAGCGATTCTCCTGCCTCAGTCTCCCAAGTCGCTGGGATAACAGGCCCCCACCACCAGGTCTGGCTAATTTTTTTTGTATTTTTAGTAGAGACAGGGTTTCACCATGTTGGTCGGGGTGGTCTCGAACTCCTGACCTTGTGATCTGCCCGCTGTGGCCTCCCAAAGTGCTGGAATTACAGGTGTGAGCCACCACGCCCAGTCTTTTTTTTTTTTTTTTTTTAAAAGATGGAATCTCACTCTATTGCCCAGGCTGGAGTGCAATGGCATGATCTCGGCTCACTGCAACCTCTGCCTCCCGGGTTCAAGCAATTCTCCTGCCTCAGCCTCCCAAGTAGCGGGGATTACAGGTACACACCACCACGCCCGCTAATTTTTGTATTTTAGTAGGGAGGGGGGGTTTCACCACGTTGGCGAGGCTGGTCTCGAACTCCTGACCTCGTGATCCACCCTCTTTGGCCTCCCAAAGTGCTGGGATTACAGGGGTGAGCCACCACGCCAGGCCTGTTTTGTCTTTTCAAGACGGAGTCTTGCTCTGTCACCCAGGCTGGAGTGCAGTGGTGCAATCCCAGCTCACTACAACCTCCGCCTCCTGGGTTCAAGCTATTCTCCTGCCTCAGCCTCCCAGGTAACTGGGATTACAGGCACGCACCACCATGCCCCGCTAATTTTTTGTATTTTAAGTAGAGATGGGGTTTCACAAGTTGACCAGGCTGGTCTTGGCCTCCCAAAGTGCTGGGACTACAAGTGTGAGCCACTGCGCCCAGCCTGTTTTCTGTTTTTGAGACAAGGTCTCACTCTGTCATCCAGGCCAAAGTGCAGTAGCACAATCATGGCTCACTGCAGCCTCAATCTCCCGGGCTCAAGCGATCCTCTCACCTCAGCCTCCCGAGTACCTGGGACTAAAGGTGCCTAGCTAATTTTTAGATGTTTTTGTAGAGACAGGGTCTCACTACTGTGTTGCCCAGGCTGGTCTCTAACTCCTGGGATCAAGCAATCCTCCTGCCTCAGCCTCCCAAAGTGCTGGGATTACAGGCATCAGCCACTGTGCCCAACCCAAAGATATGTTTCTAAGATAGGAAAAAGCATGTTTGCAAACTAGTGGAGTTGAGGATAAATGTTTATACAGATAGGTCTGGAGGTGAAGATGGAACACGAGGGAGTTCGGAAGGCCTCTATCTCTTCAAAGCAGAAGTCCAGCTCCATAGCTGAGACTGGGACAAGGAAGCTGGAGGGAAGGAGGTGTGAGACAGTTGTTGCATTTGGGATACGTAAATCATTAATAACGATAATAGCAATTAACACTTAATAGCACTATGTGCCAAGGTGGTATCTAAATGTCATATATGTATATTTCCTTATTTAATCTCATAACAACCCTATGTGATAAACACTATCGTATTCCTGTTTTATGGATAAGACCACTAAGACACAGAGCAGTAACTCGCTAATAAGTGGCAGACCAGAATTGAAACGCAGGCAGACTGGTACCAGAGTCCATGCTCACAACCACTATACTATACTGTAAGTTGCAGATGGAGAGAAATGTCTGACCTGGCAGTGTTCCTAAACCAGGCCAAAGCAGGATTAAGTAACTACCCAGGGAATTAGATATATTCAGTACTGAATGAGGCTTCTTGTCTACACTAGATTCTCTCAGCACCAGCCTGAGCCTACTCTTCCTGTCTTCACCGGATCAGCTCCCAGGGGGTAAGGCTAGGGACTCCCATTTCTCTAATCCCACTCCACATAGCAGGCTGAGTAGAGGCTCATCATCAAATAGGTAGAAACTTTATTTCCTAAATCCCTCCTCTTTCAGAAGGCAGTTCAGATGCATTGTAGGTAGAAGGCAGAGTAAGCCCTTATTTAGCAACGCGGAACTTGGCAGAGGCCCCACACCTGTCACTCTTCACAGCAGTCCCTTCCCACACGCTAGAGGGAAGGGAAAGCATGACAGGGAAGTCCACTTCTGTGGACTCAAACCTTGAGGGGGATGTTGCACAGTCACAGGGCTTCTCAGAAAAGGCACAAGCATCCCAGACATTCAGGCCTGGAGAACAGGCTGGCTCAGCAGGTCTTCACGATCGGGTATCTCGAGCCCTTCTTCGGGAACGAGGGCCACAGCTGGAGCTAGGCATGGAACCCAGGCCAGGGGGTGCCCCTGGGGGTTGGTAGCCACACTCATTGGGGTCCAGGGGGTCCCGGCTGAGCAGTACCCACACTGCAGGCACATGGCGGCGCACTGTGAGGGGGTCTAGCCCTGTGTCAGGTGAGGCTGGGACCCAGCTGTCCTCAGTCTGCAGGAAACGTAACTTCGTGAGCTGGTGCAGGCCTGGGACCCTCCGCTTGACAATCTCAGCGCAGCTGACAGCCTTTCCTGCAGCCCTGCCAGAACCTGAGAACACCACATGCCTTGCACTGCCGCCCTCCAACCGACCCAGAGCCAGCCCCAGAAGGTTGCGAATTTTGCTGCCATCTCGGACCCGCATCTCAAGGGTATCAGGAGGTAGCTGGGGCATTGGGGAAGGCGCTGGGAGCTCTACAGAGCCAGCTTTCCGGTAGTGCTCCATCCTGCTTGCTGTCTTGAATGTGACTCTCGCTGCCCACTGCAGGGAAGCATCAGATGAGTGCTAAGCAATATGCCCCAAGTCACTGTCCACCATCCCCTATCTCCATTCAGGATATGGCCCTGCTCCCCGTTCCAGACTTCCCAGAAACAGGGTCATGTCCCCTCGTCCTTAGCATCTTGTGACAAGGGCCATGCCTGCCGCCGTCCGGGAAAGGGCTGTACCCCATACACCCCGTTCCTCTACAAGGGCCATAACACCCCCACCTCCAATCCTGGAGTCCCAGAGGCAGGACGAAATTCCCCAAACACTGGGCTCTCTGGGATAGTGCCAGGCCCCCTCATCCCAAACTCTCCAGGACTGGGGCCTAGCCCCCCTTATCCTGGACTCCTTGGAACAGGGCCTGGAACCCTCACCCCAGACTAATACCAATAGAGAGCGCTCCTCACAAGGACAGGGACAAGGCCCTTAGCCCCAGGCCCCCCGGGAAACAGCCAAGAACCCTTACCCAGTGCTGCCCCCACACAGAACTGAGCCCCTCTCCCAGAGATTACCAGGGTCGATCCATATCAACCCAGGTCACTCAGAAACTCGGGGGCAAAGGCTCGACTCGGAGGGCTGCTCGGGCTATTCCAAGACAGCCTTGGCCGTTTCCACAGCCACGGTCGCTTCCAAGGTCCTGCCGGCCGCTGCAGCCAAGCAGCAGGCGTCCTCCCACCCTCCGAGCGCCCCTCTGCCCGCCGGGTTCCAGCTCTCACCGAATCCGCCTCACGCACGATCCTGAGCCAAGATGGCGCGCGGGCCCGGAGTGCGCTAAGGCCGCGGGGCCGCGCACGCCCCGAGGGGCGGGGCATGAGGGGCCGGGCATGAGGGACTGGACCGGAGGCATCTCCGCCCGGGAAACGACCCGCCGGCCAGGGCGCCCCGGACCAGTCCCAGTGGGTATGGGAAAACGAGCGCAGCCTCCGCTGTTACGCCCCGGAAGGAGGCAGGGCAGTTCCCTGCGGTAGAAAGGAGCGGCCATCGGGGAACTCCTGCGTCTTAAGGAGGGGGATCTGGACTAGAAGATGGGAGGGCTGGTGTTAGCTGTTGAGCAAAGCGGGAGCAGTGGGTTTCACCGTGGGTGCGAACAAAGGCGTCAGTTTGGAGTGGCTGCTGTTGCACGGGCAAGAGCCTTAGTTATCGACTTCTGAACTTCGACCTCATCCTGTGGGCGCTGGCAGACCACGGGGGTTTTCCAGGGGCCAGTCGAACCAGATCTTGTGAAGGGAGCCCAGGAGGGAGTGATGGGGAAATCGGGCCGCAGCCCCTGATGACACCTGCCACGAAGTCTGGGGGCTGAGGGGGTGGGGGTGCCCACAGAGCCTAGTATGGTGCCTGGCGTATGACCGGCGCTCAAATATTTGTTAAATGATTTGTTACATTAATGAACCAGAGAAATCGCAGTGGGAATGGAAAAAAGATTAAGTTGGGAGATACTAGTAGGTAGGTTTAGTGACGAACTGGCCACTGTTTGGACAGAGAAGTAGGAAATTCCGAGCTAGGATGACTCCCAGATTTCAGAGCGGTTTGGACACGCTGAATTTGAGGTGCCAGAGAGGCTGCACGGCGGGGGGCGGCCAGCGGGCCGTTGAAAAAAGGGTCTGGAGCCAGAGCACTCCCTGAGACCACAAGAGGGCAGCAAACATTTGGTGGAGTACGGTGCCAATCTGTTTCTCAACATGCTTGTCCCAGCGCCCCTACTTCCCCAGTTCTCCTCCCCAGGACCAAAACTTCCTGCATCCAAACCTCTTAGGCTGCCCTTCTCGGCTAGTGGTAGCAGGTAGGCTCCCAAGAGAGAAATTTAAAGGACTTTGCACATGCTGCTCCCTTGGCTCTGAAAGTCCCTGGATATCACTCACTAGGTCCCTTCAGTCCCTTTTTTCTTCTGTGTCCACCTGATAGGACCGCCCTTTTCCTGTACTGTCTATCCTGCTAGCCCATGCAGGGCAGGGACTAGGTGAGCCCTATCTACTCCCATCATCTGACATTTGGAGGTCTCCTCTTGGTAAATATGGGATAAATGAATATCCTATTCACACAATCAAATGAGAGCCTTCATCTTGAGAGCTCTACACCTGTCAGAAAGCCAAACCAGGATGAGTTTAGTTCCCAGTCCAACTGATTAGGCAGGCTGCCACTTCTGCCCCCCACCACCCCCATCCTAGACCAAGAAGCTAGCACACTCCTCCAGTCATCTCTATGGTTTATTGTCACTGGAATAAGAACACTGATGGGGGGAGGGTGGGTGTTGCAAATTGCAAACCTCAGGTAACCTGACCTCCAACTTTAGAGCTCCACCTGAGTAGAGAGGTGGGCCTTGAATCCAATAAATACAAAGCTTCCTCTGCCTTGTAACAAAGACAGGTTGACATAGGGCCCTGGAGCCTGATTGCCCAGGCCCACCTTGGGATGGGGAGCAGCTGTCATTCCTCTGCTGGCTTCACTTGCTTGGCGGCCTCTAGCTGGCAAAGTAGCTCATCCCACTGCACAAATTGCTTGGATAGAAGCATGGTCTGGTTGTAGGTCAAGGTGAGAATAGGAGTCTGAGTGAGGAAGTGCATGGAAAGCGGGGAGCAGGCAAACATAGGTGGATGGGATAGGATGAGAGAGTGCTAGAGGTGGAACAAAAGGACAGGGCTTAGGGACAGCACCCATTAGGGTCCTAGTTGAGCAGAAAGGATACAGTCTTGTTGTATTCCTCCAGGAGAGCCTTGGACTCCTCAGTGATCTCCACACACTGGTCCTGTAGGGCCAAAGTGTAGCACAGAAAGGAGCTTGGCAAAGCCCACATCTTCCACTAAACTTCCTGCCTTATCAGTGACTCCCACTCCCCATGGAGCCTAAAAAAGATGATGCTTAACCCCAAAGCCAAAGGAGCAAATGGCTATGGGAGCACTTGCAGGCTCCAGGATGGGTGCCCTAACAGCAGTCCAAAGACTGATGGGAAAGGGAGTGGCCATACATTAAGTAAACATTCCCCCTAGTATATGTCTCCTCTTCTGTCCTTATTTCTGAACTTTCTTTGAACTTTACACTAGGGCCTGGGAATAGTGAAAAAAGAGCTACCCACAGTCAAGGACATACAATCCCCAGGAATTCTTGGGTACCTCCCAGCCTCAACCTTATGGTGTCTCAATAAAGTCCTGCTCTGGGAGGCAGAAGGTTTGGACATGAACCTAGGCAAGTCCCTTTACCTCCCTGGGGCATATGCAAGACAAAGGATAAACCTCAAAGTTTCCTCTGAGCTTACAACAGAAGGGCCTGAAGCTGCTTCCTCAGGTGGCATGAGTGGGGATGAGGTGCTGTGCCACCTCTATCTTCCCTTCTAGTCCTCTCCCCTCCCATACCTGCTGCTGAATGTGGATCTGGGCCAAGTGCTGCAGGCGGGCGGCATGCTCAGGAACGGCTGTAAAACACAACGCACACTGCTGGATGATGCTTGTGCCCTCCCCCGGGACTGCTCAATAGTCTATTAGGTCTTTGGCAGGATTAGGGTATTGAGTGGAGAAGCTAAACAAACACCAGACTTCATTGACCGCTGCAGCTGGAGGTGGCAGTGGGGCTCCCTGCCCACTCCAGTCTTACTCCAGGACCCATAGGGAAGGGGAAGATACATGTCCCAAGGAGAAGACAAAACCTTGGGGTTCCCAGTGTTGCTCCCTACCACCACCCCAGTGCTATAAGCAGGACCAGGTAAAGAGAGCTTTGGCTATCACAGGACCTGTCCCTTTGCTCTCAGCCCAGTGGGGCCAGGTCTGCCTGGTCTAGGGAACAGGGAGCCTGAAGATGGATGCCAGGTACCTAAGCTGGAATCCAACAGCCCAAGGGTTGGCCACCATGCTGGGCTCAAAGCTTAAGGCTGTCAGATATTCAGCAGGCAGCTGATCAGGAGTAGGGAGGGGGAGCTGGGAAAAATACCTCCAGAGACAGACAAGATGGATATCTGGATTCAATTAAAGCCACTGTCTGCTTGTCAAAGTCCAGGCCCAGAGACTGCTCTCAGCAGTGCAGCAGAAAGAATTCACATACATTCATGAACCTGGCAGAGACTCTGATAGTAAAATCTGGGTTCTGCAGCACCTTGAAGGAGAGATGCTTGGGGGTAGGTAGAAGGTAGAAGAAATTCTCAAAGCTGGGGACTGCTAGTGCTTAGGCTAGTGTTCTCAGGCCTAAATTGTCTGAGGTCCTAAAACTGGGCTCTCTACCCTGGTAATTTTAATTCATGGATGTGGCAAGTACCTCAGGGTGAGGATAAAGATAAGGAACAGGCCAGGCACAGTAGCTCACACCTATAATCCCAGCACTCTGGGAAGCCGAGGCGGGTGGATCACATGGGGCCAGGAGTTTGAGACCAGCCTGGCCAACATGGTGAAACCCCATCTCTACTAAAAATAGCTGGGTGTGGTGGCACACACCTGTAATCCTAGCTACTTGGGAGGCTGAGGTGGGAAGTTTGTTTGAACAGGAGGCAGAGGTTGCAGTGAGTCAAGATCATGCCACTGCACTCCAGCCTGAGTGACAGAGTAAGACTCTGTCTAAAAAAAAAGAAAAAGAAAAAAAGATAAGGAACAGACCCAACCCGAATCCACACAACCTGAAACACAGGAAAGTCCTGCCCATCCATCCACCTACCTCCCCAACCGGAGTAGGGAAGCTACAACCCCAGAGAGATACCTTTGATGTGAGCACTGTCCAGCATGGGCACCAAGGCATTCACCTGCTCCAGGAGTGCAACCTGGGAGAGGATAAACTGCTCCTCTAAAGCAAAAATGGACAAGATAGTTGCAGTGAAGTAAACCTGGGCATTGCTACTCAGCCCAGTAAGGGCCTGAGGACCTGGCAAGGGAGATGGCTAGGTCCTAGAGCTTTGGACAGTGACTCTGTCCACTACCCCCTTCTCTAGGTACACATTTCCATCCTGCCCCCAACTCTCCTGGATGCCTCAGGTCTGACCCATCTGAGCCTAAGGAGCCTCTCAATTTCTCCAAATCCCACCTTTCTCCAAGGTTTAACTTTAAGGCCTCTTCTTCTAGCCTCCTATCAACAAACTCAGGGAGCACCTCTTACGCCACAGGATACAAAGTACTTCAGACTTGGATCCCCACACCCAAGGGTCCCTGGGAAGGTCTAAAAGAGGAGATATTGGCAGACTATGCCAGGCAGGTTCTGCTCAGGGGCTCTCAGAGGCATAGACAATTATATGCTGGAGGATTGCTGGGACAGTAATGGAAGAGTCCAATGAGGAGAGCAGGATCTGGGCTAGGCCCTGTATGCACAGGGGATTTTAATGCACTGAAATCCATAGAGTGGGAAGCTTATTCAAGAGAGAGGAGACTGTTATGTGCAAATGCTTAGAGGCAGGAATGCTTCTCAATTCGTAGACGAGAAAGAATTCAATTAGCTGAACTGGAGCAGGGAGAGCACAGGAAACAGAATTGGATGGGAGGGTAGACCCGGCAGACTGAAAGGTTGTGAACGGCAGACTATGGAATTAGGAATTTATCCTAAAAAGGCAGAAGACACTGAGGTTCCAAAGTAGGCCAAGTGACATGTTGGAAACATGTTTTTGTGAGGGTGAGACTGAACCACATGCAGGAAGGGAAAGATTAGGGTCGAGAGTATGATTTAGGAGACTGTGCAACCATTCATGTGCAAGTGGATGCACAATTCCTGAGGCAGTGCCACAGGGAGGGATAGAGAGTCTGGACTCAAGAGTCAGTGCAGGAGAATATCTAAACTTGGTGCTTGAGCCATGGCAATTGATCAAGAGCCCTTTGGGAACTCTGACGGCCCTTTTAGCAGGAGTGGCCCATCCTTACCCAGTCCTCAGTGCTGCATTGCACTTATCAGTCTCCTGGGAGACTGATCTCCCATCTGGGTTATAAGCTCAGGTCCCTGAAGCAGAGACCCTGTCTCCCCTAGCTCTGGCTGTACACATGAGGGCAGGGACTTTCTGGTTCACCAGTGTATGCCTCCTCATCTAGGAAAAAACCTGAATCAGAGTAGATGATCATTATACATCTTTTGGATGAATAACAAAGCTCAGAAAACCCTAGCTTATAGAATGGCTGACTGATTAGCAGACATTGCCAAGGCAATAGTTCCTGCCTAGAACTCTGAAACTGCAGAGCTTTCTCACATGAAAGAAAGATGTTGAAACCCATGCCAGTACTCTCTCTTTTCTTTAATGGCAATGCTCTCTGCCCCTACCCTTTCCTAGAAGCTCCTCTGTCTAGTGAGCAGAAGTGAGGAAGGTTCTGAAGGAAAATCCAAGAGGCGGGCTATTGATAGAACATTGGACTAGCTCCCACTGTGGCTGGCACCATGGCCTGCAGCTGGCCCAGAGGTATACTGTACTCAATGTCTACTAGAGGATTCACTGGATCCTCAACCCAGAACCAGGCCACAATTCCAGAGAGCAGCATCCAGGGGTTGTATCCATTAGAAGACTGGATGGGGAGGCCATCTCTGTGCTTAACCTCCCCGACGACCCATATCCTCAGATGCATGTACATATGTAGTCCAGCATTACCTGCTAAGATGAACTGCAGCTTAGAAGCATCGGGTACGGCAATGCGGTCGATGTACTCAGGATCCAGGTACTTGATCAGATCTTCAACTAGAAAAGTAGCGAGATGGGAAATGGAATAGGGTTGGGCAGTAGAACACTGCCTTATGAAGGATGTTTGACAAGTGGTCAGCCTTGAGGAGAGCCTTCAATGAGGAGCACCCAACAGTGGTGCTTGAGCAGGGCTCCAGCAGGCTCCCTATCCCCACTTCCCTATCTCTCCACTCTCTTCTCTTGAGGTCTCTTCTGACATCAAACTTCAGAGATGAAAACACAATTGCCACCACCACTCTGGGCCCTCAGCATTCTCACTGACCTATCCTTATCAAGGGTAGAAGGCCTCTTTTCTCCTAGATGTCACCAAGACAAGCCAGAGCTTTGTCTAATTTCTAGTTACTAAGCAGGTTACTAGCTCTGACATAACCAGGCTCTCAGTGTCTAATTTGTTTCCTGCCTCTTAACCTTGCCTGGGAAATCCCATATCCTTTTTACCCTCCTTCACCAAGAGAAGCTTTCAGGTAGAGTTCTTATCTCATAACTTAGGACATTGTCATGGGCTTGAAGTTTAGCCACAAGGTAGAAAAGCACACCCCAATTTACCAATTGAATTGGGTGCAGGTAAATGTCCTCATAATCTTTCGATCCCCAAAGGGCTATTCCAGTGACTTAATGAACTGAAAGGCTAGGGCCAGGTCCCAGGAAGCCTAGGGATGGGATGTCAGGCAGGCAGGCACATCATGGAAGCACTTACTCTTTTTGTAGAGAATCTTCACCCTCTCCCTCTTGCTGGCAATGTTCCCCAAAGCCACCTGCACCTTGACCAGGCCGTCAGCCACCTGTAAGGGAAGTGGTGGTTAATTCCAAGATATACTACCTGGCTCAAGGCTTGGAAGAGCTGAAGAACCCTCATTCTCCTAGACTGTCAAACCTGAATCCCAGTAATCTAGGTTGGCCTCCCTTCTCTAATATTAAAAGAGATGCAGCCCCACCTTCCAGGAATCCTCAAAGTGGAGAGAGAGAATCATGTACTCCTTGGGGAGTTTCAAGTCTGATGGGGAAGATAATGAACTATTTTAGAGTCTATGGAATATATAGTATACACAATATATTTTCTGGTTCCTAAGCCCTGGGTCTGGGCATGAGAAATGCAAGCATCCTCATTCAAGCCTTCATGACCTCTAGATTGGCTGGCCTACCTCTAGCCCTATCCCCTCCACATCAAATTTAGTGTGAGAGATGGAAGAGTCCAAACAACTGGGATCCCAATGATGGTACAATCACTGACTTAGGGAATACAGAAGAGAATCAGCTTAGGGGAGAAAAAGAGTACAGTTAAGAGCATACAGGCCGGGCGCGGTGGCTCAAGCCTGTAATCCCAGCACTTTGGGAGGCCGAGACGGGCGGATCACGAGGTCAGGAGATCGAGACCATCCTGGCTAACATGGTGAAACCCCGTCTCTACTAAAAATACAAAAAACTAGCCGGGCGTAGTGGCGGGCGCCTGTAGTCCCAGCTACTCGGAGGCTGAGGCGGGAGAATGGCATGAACCTGGGAAGCGGAGCTTGCAGTGAGCAGAGATCGCACCATTGCACTCCAGCCTGGCAGACACAGCGAGTCTCCGTTTAAAAAAAAAAA
>NW_016810459.1:891723-938505 GCF_001698545.2 Rhinopithecus bieti
AAAAAAAAAAAAAAAAAAAAAAAAAAAAAAAGAGCATACAGATTGAGTTTGAGATGACTATTGGATATCCAAGTGGAAAAATCCGGTAGACAACTGGACATGAAAGTCTGGTTCTGAGAACAGAAATCTGGACCAGAGATATACATTTGAGACATATTGACATGTAAATAGTAATTGACACCACGGAAGCGAGTAAGCCTACCTAACGTTTAGGGGTAGAATGTAAGGAATCCCAATATTAAAGGGTCAAATAGAGGAGGAGACTAAGGAAGTGACTGCACTCACCCAGATTTTAGAGTAGAGGATGAGGAATGCCAGGGAGGAGGCAAATAACACTGAGAAGCAGTAGTTAAGAGGTAGAAGGAAAACCAGGAGGGTCAGTGTCATTGATGCCAAAGGAAGAGAATGTTTGAGAAGTTAGTTCTGAAATGGGAGCACAGTCTGCTAGTGACAACTAATTCCTCATTTAGTGTACAAACATACATCATTACCTTGGACGCACTTAGCTCCAGGACATGCCTGACACGCAATTAGAAGTTCTTCAGTAAAAGGTCTTCCCATAGTAGAAAGGTGAGGAGAGGGCACCTGAGCTTTGTAGTTGTCAAAATTCTGTCACTGGTATAAAGCAGTGCTAGTCCACATCTGAACACCTAGTACCCAATCTCTTCCCTTCCTAATCCTGGTCCTTTCAGACCTCACCTCTCACCCTTTGGAGCTTTCCTTATCCACCTCTGCTCTGCCTCCTCAGGGGTCCCATGAACCTCTTCCTGCACAATTCATTTAGCAATTAATTACGCAGGGCTCCATGACAGGCCTTCCTATCGTGGACTTCAGCTTTTATTGAAACTCTCATTAGTCAGCTTCTCGAGTGTGTCAGGTCTCCCCAACTACAGCCCGTGAGGGCAAGGGGGAGTCTCAGCCACAGTAGGTACTGAGCCCACTCTCAGGCTGGCTTAACCACCCGCAGAGCCCCCGATGACAATGGACCCCGAGGGTCCAATCAGCTCTGGGAGGTTCCGGACCTTTGTTATTTCAAAGGCCGGGCTGCGGAGAACAGGACTGGAGCGGTTGCATCCCGAGGGCCGGGACAGTGGACCCCTCTTGCTCTGCTCCAGAAAGGGACCAACGGACCAGACTACTCACCTTCCGCGAGCCGCGCGCCCCGCCCGGCCCGTACACCCAGCGCTCCAGCTCTTCCACTCGGGCCTGCAGCCGCTGCACGTCAGTCAGACCCGCCATCGCTACTACCGACCCACTTCAGCCGGGAAACGGCCAGAGGGTGGGACGTCCGTCCAAATAGGAAGGCTAGCCAATCCGAGTGCATGAACGGCCCTTTATGCAGGAAGTGACGCCATGATTCAGCCCTTCAGTACCCGAATTTACTGCTTGGAGCTGTGAAAAGCTGATTACCTTGGCAACGGCTCTGTACCAGCCCTCCTCGGCTTCCAGCGCCTGGTTGTCAAGACAACCTTTGCTTTTCGGGTGCCAAAGAGCTTTCCCCACGCCATTCCCTGAGTTTGCACGTGTTCCAGGGTAGGTCCATTCCCATAGATACATCATTAGGAGGCTCCCTGAGTTACCATAAACTTTTGGAGTCTTCTAAAGTTAAGTTGATTAAGTAACTTGCCCAAGGTCACCCAGCACTATAGGGACAGAAATGGGACTTGAACTCAGGTTGTCTGATTGAAGAGACGGAGCTCTTCTATTCTCACAGAACTTTGCTATTCTGCCTTCCCCTCTGAAAGCCCCTGGCCCAAGGCAGCCCATGTTCCACATCATTCCTCCCCACCTCCCATACCCAAACAAGAAAGGAGGCATCAGAGAGGGAGGGATCGCAGCTTTATTGTCTAGGTGTGACCTGAGGGATGTCTCTTTCACAGTACCCCAACCCAACCTTTCACTTGGCTCCTGAAGAGAAGCAAGGCTGACTCAAAGGGGTAGGGTTCTAGAGATGACATTGACAGAAGGGACACATGAGGAGATGATGGTGGTTACTGGAGGAAGAACACTTTAGTAGATGCTGCTGGAATTGGGCGGGGAGGAGGTACCCTCCCTTTACAGTGAGGTAGGTGTAACATCAAAAGAAACTTTGGTTTTAAGTCTACGTGGCATGGGAGGTGTGGTCCCCTCCCAGGGCTGGGTCCCAGAGTGGGCAGCCGGAAAGAATCAAAGCAGGGGGGCTCCTCCCCACTCAGTAACGGGGCTGGGACTCTTAGTTTCAAGTAGGACCTCTCAGGGGAAGGTGCTGGAAGGGGGCCCTGTAGAGGGTGGGGGTGCAGGGTTGGTTGGACCCTGGGAAGCTGGCACAGGCTGGCGGCGGGCAAAGAGGACACCTGGCAAAGGGGTGAGGAGATGGTACAGGGCAAAAACAAGCAGGAGGGGGTAGGATATGGAAACAGAAGAGGGGAACAAAAGTAAGTGTTCTGGTTGCTAGAACACTACACACGTACCCCTGCCACAAACCAATGAGGACAAGCTCCTTGGGTCAGTAAGAGACTCCATTGCTAATGTAGATACCCTCAAACAGGTAAACAATAATATTTATGCTGATACATAGGCCCATGACAAGGCAGACATCCCCTGGTATTCATGCCAGAGAGGTCATGCCTTTGATCCCATGCCATGTAGACACCCCCTTTAACCCATGCCAGTCTAGCAATCCCCTGAACCCCATGTTACCCATGCAAGTTTAGCTATCCCTGAACTTCATGCTAGTAGAGGAAGTCTAAAATCCCCATGCCAGCCTAAATACCCCTGACCCCATGCCAGTGTAGACAGCCTGCAGTACCCATACCAGTGTAGACCACCCCGTTGATCTCTAGGGCCATGTTGATACTGCTGATGCCACTGCCTGCCAGATTAAGAGGCCCATCCAGCCGCTCTTCTGTCCAGGAGGGGGCAGAGGAATCACATTTTGGAGAATCAGACTTCAGACTTATTAATAGAATTTCCCCCCTCCATCCCTGTAGACAGCCCCTATCCCACTTCAGCCCCACACGTATACTCACACAATTGTCTATAAAGGAATCTGTCTGCCCCGTCTCTAACACCTATCAGGTGATGGGTCAATCCTCCCTCAGTGTACAGTCCCGAAGCCCCCTCACAACAAGCCCCTCCTCACCCCTCAGGGGAACCTTGCCACGGGGCAGGAAACTGGGGGGCATGCCAGGTCGAGGTGGGTCCATGGGCCCCATCAGCACAGCTCTCTTTTCTGGGGGCTCCTCTGGTGCCAGTTTCTCCCGTGTAGGTCCCAATGCCAGGCCCACAGGCAGTGCCAGGCGAGGGGCTGGAATTCCACTCTCCTCTGGAAGAACAGGTTATTCAGCTCCCCTGGCCAAACTAACCCATCTCTGCATTTGGTTTTCCCCAGGCCTAGGACCAAAAGAGGTAACTCAAGCTCATGTACCAATCTGTCATCCTTCATTCGATCTATCTTCCCATCCAGAGCCTCAGTCTGGAAGTGCTGAAGCTTTTCTCTAGAGCCCAAAGGATCAATGTACATGTCTAGAGAATTTGGGGGTTGTTTTCGGCTGTTGGTTATTAAATAATCCAGGTCACAAGAGGCACAAACTATATGCAAATAGGAGCACTGGGTGGACAGGTGTGGAATGGAGCTGCTGTTATTAAAGGACCTTTTCCTGGCTGGGCGCGGTGGTTCAGCCTGTAATCCCAACACTTTGGGAGGCGGAGGCGAGCGGATCACGTGGTCAGGAGATGGAGACCATCCTGGCTAACACGGTGAAACCCCATCTCTACTAAAAATACAAAAAAAAAAAAAAAAAAAAAAAAAGTAGCCGGGCGTGGTGGCGGGCGCCTGTAGTCCCAGCTACTCGGGAGGCTGAGGCAGGAGAATCGTTTGAACCCGGGAGGCGGAGGTTGCGGTGAGCTGAGATCGCGCCACTGCACTCCAGCCTGGGCGACGGAACGAGACTCCGTCTCAAAAATAAAGGGGGGGGGGGCTTTTCCTGAACTTCAGCCCCCACACCTCAGTAACCCATACCCCAGAGCGCTCATTTGACCGCAAACCTCAGGACCCCTAAACCTTTGTGACCCCCAAACTTCAGAGGCCCGGCAGACCTTACTGCTCCCAGACCTCAGTCCCCACATTTTAATGGTTGCTATATCTTAGCGCCCACCTAAACCTCAGAGACCCTTAAACCTCCACCATTCTCCCCTCGCACCTTTCTTAATAGGGCTTGGACTCAACTGAGCGCATGCGTGCGCTGGCAGGCCGGAGGCGGAACCCTGGGCGGGGCCGGGGCTGGATGGGGTCGCCCGAGGGGCGGGGCCGGGACCCAAGGCTGGGCCCAGAGCGCCCCGAGGGGGCGGCCCTGCCAAGCCAAAGAGCGGAGTAGCGGTGTAAGCCTGGCGACGGCCTTCGCGCCGATTGCTGTCTATGGCGGCCTGGAGCTCCCCTGGGGAGCTGAGCGCTCGAGTCTCGCACTCGTACGGGTACAGGTACTTCATGTACCTAGGGGCGGACAGCAGGCGGTGAGTGTGTGGGAGTGTCTGGGCCCAGCTGGTCAAGTCCCACACCCGGACGCCCGACCGGGGACCCTCCCCTCCCCGCCCCAGCCCGACCCCGTGCCCTCTTCCCTTCCGCTAGCGCCCCTGGCCTCACTGGGTGCGTAGAGTGAAGGCGGCCGAGGTGATGGTGGTGGGTAGGCTGAGGCCGCGCGTGACTTCCCGCCACACTTTGCGGTTGATGACTTCCACCAGGCCGCCCTTGGCGGTCACCAGACGAAACAGAGCGTACAGGTCCAGCACCTGCTTCGCCATGATGGGCACGCGGTTCACTGGCGTCCCTGGTGGGGAGCGGGCTGCAGTCAGGACACTGAGAGTAAGACCCTGTCTACAGCATCCCCGGGGACTGATACAGGGCGGGAGCCCCGGGGAGCGCGGGAGAGAGGGAGACTTGGGCGTAGCCCACGGAACCCCAGGGCCTCTATTTTAGCAGGAAGGACAGGAGGCTAGCACAGGGGTGGGCAAAGTTCTGTAAAAGGCCAGATGGCTAAATGATCTCTGTCACAACTACTCAACGCTGTCATTGTAGCCTAAAGGCGGCCATAGAGAATACCTAAAGGAATGGATGTGGCTGTGTTCCAATAATATAGACTCTGAAATTCGAATTTCACCAGTCTGGAGATGTTATTCATCTTTTAATTTTGTCCCCCAACTATTTAAATAAGTAAAAACCATTCTTATCTTGTAGGCAGCTGGGTTTGGCCTGCAAACTTTAGTTTGCTGTCCCCTGGGGTAGACCGCAGGAAGGACTTCCGGACAGTGCTGAAGAGCCGGCCTCCCCTAAGCAGCAGCCCCCGGGTGGCTGCCCAAGGCTGGGGGATGACGGGCGGGAGAAGAATCAGCTCCCGCCTCGGCCCGCCGACTCCGCAGCCCGCGCCGCCCCCGCCGGCCAGTCCTGACAAAGGGGCCTGTCGGCGCTGAGCGATGGGCCCCAGTTAATTCCTTACCGATCCCGTCCCCTTCCGCCGCGCCTTTGGACCCGAACAATTAGCTGCGGCCTGATTAATGGGGGAAAATTATCGGCCCCGCGGGACCCCCTCCCCCTGTAGCTGGAGCGGTGGGAGGCAGGGACCGAAGGGAGGCAGAGCTAGTGGGGAGGGGCGGGCAGGCAATGCTGGGATCGGTTCACACCCGCTACCCCAGTGGAGGGGAGGCCTCGAGGAAGGGCCAGAGAGGGGACACTGGAACCAGAATGGGCCTCCCTGGTAACCAAAAGGACTTAGGACCCGACTGAGGGTCGCAGGGAAGCAAGGGACCCGAAAGGGGTGCTGGGGCTAGGGCGAGGGCCGGGGGCGGGAAGAGAAGTGGGCAGCCCCATTCCTGGGCGGACAGTGCAGCCAGTTAATTAGCGGCTTATCAGGTTGCGCTCTGAGTGAGTTAATTAGCTTTGTAGAGAGAGATAATGAGTCAGTGTTCGGTCCCATGAATCTGGGGAGAAGCTGAAGTGATGGACTGCCGCCCACCCTGATGCCCTCCTAGACCCTTCTTGCGTTCTCCTCCAGCTCTGACATTCCTGGAAAGGAATTTCTCCTCCTGCACAGCCTCAACTCACATAGTCCCCAGCCCACCCCTTGGGAAGTCCTTCCTCCAGTCTAATCCTAGTCCTTCCTGCTGTAGAGCACATGAGGTGCACCCTGCCTTAATCAAGGGAAAACAGGAAAGACATGACTGGAGGAAGGACCCTTGACAGAGAACCAAGGCATTTTCAGCCCTCTGATTCTGGGACCCTCCCACCCCAGGCCAGCCTCCCATCAGTTCCCCCTCCCACCCTCCCAATTGATCCCACACTCATTAACCTGCCAGTGGACTGGCCGCTAATTAATCCTGGGGTGGAGGAGGGGGGCAGGGTCAGAGGTTAAAGACGCTATTGAGGGCCCAAAGGACAGGTGCTGCCAAGCTCAGGCCTCTGCAGGGAGAACCCAACCGGGTTTCCTCAAACCTGATAAGGGGGCAATTCTAGGGCCCTTCCCCCACGTCATGCCACTCACCCCTCTTTTGCATGAAGCTAAACAGGTCATCCAGAAATTCCTTCCTCTTGGGGTCTGCATCGAGCTCATACAGCTGGGGAAGGATTGGGGTCATTCTACAGCTCTGCTGACCCCCCTCCCTCCCTAGACCCCAATTCAGGTTGTACCCTGAACAAGGGTCCCTAGCTGAAGGAGTCAGTAGGATCTCAATGTGGACTCCCTGGCATTAGCATTAGGCTCTCTCCGCCTAGGGGCAGGCAGGGGTGCCTTTTTCTAGTACATACAGAGACTGGTACTAGGCCGTTCAAACCACCCACCTAGGGAGTAAGGGAAGAGAGGAACAGGATGGAGCTTGGAGGCTCAGCCTGCCCTCTGGGGCCCAGTCTTCCCCCACCGTCATGGGAAATTTAGAGCCCCAAGAAGGAAGCTAGGCTGGGGTTGTATTCCAGACTGAGGAGACAAACATATCTGATGCTCTGATTCATTCATGCAAGGACTTCATGCTGTTCACATCCCTTTATGCCAGGGCTGGGGGTGAGTGAATGGCAGAGATGCTTCTAACCCACCCCTCAGGCAGGGTGATGCTCAGAAGCTCCTGGGTTGACACCCAGTGCCCTTCAGCTCATCTTCTGGTCTGATTTCCTTTTAGAGGCAGTTACCCTGCCTACTACGGAAGCTGCTATAGAGGCAGTGGCCCTGTGGGGTCAGAGTTTGAAGGATCCACAGACCAGCTCAACTCTTCCTGGTAATCTGGAGTCCCACCTCCTGTATCAGCTCCCGAATACCAGCCAAGGGAACCACCCCTAAAGTCACTGACCCAGAGTAACAGTCCTTGAGTAACACCTATAGATAATATTCCATCACACCATCCCCATAAGAATCCTCAGAATAAAAAACAAGCAAAATACCCATGAGTAATAAGCCCCAGATCCACCTTTAGAGCCACATTCCCACAAAAACTGAGCCCTAAGTCTTAGATGGATACCCACAAATAATACATACACTCTCCAAGTAATAACCCCTAGAATTAGACCTAGGAGAAACAGTCTCTAGAGCCATATATCCAGAACAGAGCCCTGAGTAACACTCAGTTTTACACCAATGCCAGAGTACTACTCACAGATTAACACTTTTGGAATATACCCAGACCAACATCCTACAAGTTAACACCACCAGAATGGCACACCTGGAGTCACAGCCCTGTGTAACACCTTCATAGTGACAGCCTTGAGTAGTGTCCTTAGAATAACACCCAGAGGGGTTCTCCAGGGAGAAAGAACCTCAGATTAAGGCCCTGCGAATGAAGTCTTGTCATTCTGAGTTGCAGAGGAGCCCTATAGTCATACTGCGGCTGTAGTGGCTATCACAGGCTGGGAACTATCATCCGTGGAACTCAGGCCAGGGAGAAGATTTGCATGGGGCTGGGGTTAGGGGGATGTGACAGGAAAGAAAGGAGAGGTGTATCAACCCGCCAAGGGAGTGATAACCTCTATTCTGCTTCCGAAGACAGAGGAAGCAACTGGGACACCCCCACTGGTCCCTGGAATATGACCTTGTGACTTGATGTGTGAGAAGGTAGGTAGAGTGGTAGGTAGGAATCCCCAGTCCCCAGACTGCCTTCCCTACACTTGGCTGGGCATGGTGGCTCATGCCTATAATCTCAGCACTTTGGGAAGCCGAGGTGGGAGGATCACTTGAGCTCAAGAGTTCGAGACCAGCCTGGGCAATACAAGGAGACCCTGTCTTTACAAAAGAAATTTTAAAAAATTAGCCAAGCATCTGTCTTTCCCTCCCTGTCACTATCCTCCAATCTTTCCTCTTTCTCTAGGTCTCCGTGTCTCTGTGTCTCTTTTCATCTTGCAGAAAGTGGTGGGGTTGGGTGGGCTGCTAATCACCTGGCTCTGCTTTCGCCAGAAGAGGGAGATAGGGGAGAGGGCCGGACATCGAGGGCGTAGGTCCTACCTGCTTGAATTGTTCCTCGTAGGTCCACTCGTGGGGATGGAGTCCAGGGGGCTGGCTAGAAGGTGAGCTGGGGCACTGGGCCCCTGGATGGCTCTCCTCAGCTGCCTCCTCCTCTGCCCTGGCTTCCTCCCCCTCCTCCTCATCTTCTTCAGCATCTTCCTCTTCCTCAGCCCCAACCTCCCCCAAGGCCCCCTCAGGGGCCTGTAGGGTCCGGTGGTCAGGCAGGGGAGGCCCGGGTGGCAGCAGCGAGCGTGCAGGGGCCAATGGCCCCACCCCCTGGGCCAGCCGAGCTGCCTGCTGCTTCTGCAGGGCCTCCATGACAGCTTCCAGGCGTAGTCCCCCAGCTGAGGGGGGCCCTGGTACCAGGCGGGACCCCGAGGAAAGGGCCGCCTGTGGGGGAGGGAATTATGGGTCCTGGGCCCTGCTGCCCCATAGCCCCAACACAGGGGGAGGTGGTCATGGATTCAGGGAAGTGCAGGGGTCACAAGGAAAGAGGCAGAAAGATGGCTTTCCCAGAGGTGAACAGAAACAGGACCAGACCCCGGGAATCAGAAATGGCCATTGACTGAAGACTGGAAGAGTGAGCAGATCAGAGAGGGTGACAGGGACCAAGAGACATCGAGAAATGGTGAAAGGAGGGAGAGAGAAAGAAAAGGAGAAGGGGGGATGTCCGACAGAGACAATGACAGGGAGATATGAAAATAGAGATGGAACAGGGTGACAAGGAGAGAAAGAAGTGGGGTGACACAGAGACTGAGAGGGACCAAGATGCAGAGAGGCAGAAATATCAGGCAGAGATAGGGTAGAGAGACAGAGATGGAGAGAGATAGAATATTGGGTAGAGAGACAGGGAGGGTAAGAGAGGTAGAGGAGCAAGAGATAAAAGACCTAAGTGACAGGTAACTCAGAGACGAACAGAAACGGAGAGACAGAGGCGGAGATAGATAAATAGTGAGGCAGGTGTTGAGAGACAGGAAAAGACCAAGACAGCAGGAAGCAGACAGAAAAGAGAAATTAGAAAGAGATAGTGAAATAGAGAGGGACCGACAGAGACAGGACGGGGAAAACAGCCGGAGAGAGCGGCAGAGGACAGGGACCAAGGAGTCGCGGAGATGGAGGGCGGTGGGGCAGAGCCTGGGACGGGCACGGGACCGGATGGGCAGGAGGCGGCGGAGTCGCGACGCCCCGCTCCCTCGCTCCGGGGACCCCGCGGCCGCACTCACCTGCCTGGTGTGGCCCGCTGCCCCCGGCGTCTCCACGGCGCTGCCTTTGCTCTGCCCGCCTCCCTGGCGGCCCTGGCCTCGGCTGGGTCCCCGTGGTGCGCTCCCGCCGCCCTGCGCTCCTCTGGCAGCTGTGCGCTCACTCGCCGCGTTGCTTGCGGCGGCCGCGGGGGCGGGACCCGAGCGGGACAGGGCGGGCGGGGCGCATGGGGAGAGGCCCCTGTGGGCTCTGCCGCTCTCAGCCGCCCAACAGGTGTCTCCCACCTTCCTTCCAGCCAGCTTCGGGGGCAGGGGGCGCTGGAGAGCTGCAGGGGAATCGTGCGAAAGTGAGGGCTCCACCGCCACCGGACTCTGGACCAGAGCCCCACCCAGCCTCACAAGTCGTGCCCCGACACCCACACTCAACACTGGGCTTCCACACACAAACAGCCGCGTCCACACACCAACACACCTTGTCACAAGTTCAGGCGCACAGCTGCCCAGTCTCACACATTCGGTGACATGGTCACCACAGTGCCAATGGCCTGGGCAGGCTGCGATCAGGAGGGGAATCCCTCTGCAAGATGCTTGGGTGTGCTGGAGGGTCTGGTCAGAATAGAAGCTTCTCCCCTTGCCTTGACCACCCCTGCCCTCCCCACGCGCTGTCCCCAACTGCAGGCATGCTGCGGTTTGCACACATGCATGCACACGGTGGTGGACCCACAAGGATGCACTCACACACACTCAGAGGTCTTTAAGCTGACTGCACACTCACCGCATGCAGATACACAGCCACACACAGTTTTTGTCTCTTTTGATATTCTATTAGGGACATTTTCTTTTCTTTTTCTTTTTTTTGAGACAGAGTGTTACTCTGTCACCCAGGCCGGAGTGCAGTGGTGCAATCTGGGCTCACTGCAGCCTCTGCCTCCCAGGTTCAACTGATTCTCCTGCCTCAGCCTCCTGAATAGCTGGGATTAGCTGGGATTACAGGCACCCAACACCAGGCCCGGCTAATTTTTCTCTTTTTAGTAGAGATGGGGTTTCACCATTTTGGCTAGGCTGGTCTTGAACTCCTGACCTCAAGTGATCCACCCACCTCAGCCACCCAAAGTGCTGGGAATACAGGCGTGAGCTACCGTGCTCAGCCTGTATTATGAAAATTTTGAAACACAGACAAGTGAATAGTGTAATGAACCTCTGGTACTTATCATAGGTTTGTTTCAACAGTGAACAGCACTTCGCCCATGTTCACACATATTCTCCACCCATGTGTGCCTGACTCCCACATGTGTATCTCCAGACCCCCTCAGCCCACTGCTTTGCGCCCTCCCCCTAACTATTCCCAAGATGCTGAAATGCCGTTCCTTATTTGGGGGTTCTGAGTGGCAGGCTTCTCAGAATTTCTGCTCTGAACAGCCTGAACCCCACTCCTCCCAGGCATCCTCATACTTCCTATTTCTTCCTGTGCCCAAGGGGACCACCTACCAAAGCGAGGTGAGGTGATGCCAAGTGTGTAAGTGAACAGCAGATGTCTGTAGGGGTGACACCTGCATAGGTATGAAACTGTGGCACCAGGGACTGTCTTCTGACCTCACACCCAGAAGGCAGGAATCCTGACACGACCTTTGTGTCCTTCCTCCTCCCTTGTCCTCCCCCAATCAGCCCACTTCTCTCAGCCTCAGCTTGCTCTGGCTCAAACCACCAGCTCTTCTGACCAGGATCCCATGGTGGGTGCCTCCTCCCTGCTCTTCCCACCTCCAGCCACCACCCTTCTCTGCACCCTTCTATGCCCAGCTCCTACTGCAGCACTAAGTCCTGGTTCCCTATGGCCCATTCCTGGCCACGCTGAGGCTCAGCCCCATTCATACCTTTGGCTGCCCCAGTGTCCTCCACCTCAGATTTCAGACCTCTGAGCCCATCAGAACCCCCCAGCCTCCAGAAGCTCCTGTCGGTACTGATGCCTCCTCCCCCATGACTTTGTTTGGTGTGAGTATCCTGGGGCAGAGCCAAGCCTCCTCCTCTGCCCAACCCTCCCTGATGCTGGGAGGGGAGAATCAGTGAATGTGCCAGGCAGACAGACATGCCCCGGAAGTCTACTGGAAGACTGGAGAGCAGAGGGTAGCGATCCACAGAACCCTTGTGCCCTGCTTGCTCCCTTTCCCCTACCACAACTTCCTCTGGCTGCTCAGAGAAGGTGCATGGACAAAGGTAGGTGGTCAGAGTCTTCCTGGAAAGGTAGGAATTGGCTTGGGGAAATTCCAGTTCTGAGTGTTTGGAGAGTGCTTTGTAGGGTTTGGGTTGACGGGCAAGGGACTGGGCAGTCACTCCCCCAGCTCCCAAATCAATCAAGCAAAGTTAATCCACTTTTGGGGTCTGGGCCAGGAGGGCTACAACTGGGAAGGGCTGAGGGGAAGGAACATGCTTGACTGGGACTTGGTTTATCTCTCTTCGTCTGTGAAAAGGAAAGGCTGCCTCTCACACCCACAGTCCGGTCCTATACCTCACAGAGACAGAGACAGACCTAGACCTTCAGAGACCCATGCTTCATTCATCCAACACATATTTATTATCCTTTTTTTTTTTGTTTTGCCAGGCACTGTTGGATACAGGAGCAAAGAAAACAAAGTCCTTATTATAATGGTACAATTCTAAGTGGGGGAAATATACAGTGTGTCAGATAGTGATTAAGTACCATGGAGAAAAATGTAGCTGGGTTGGGGGGAATAGAAGGGGGGCATTAGTTACCTATTGCTGTGACAAATCACCCCATAATTTAGCAGCTTAAAACTAAAAACATTTATTTTCTCACAATTCTGTGGGTCTGGATGGTTCTGACTCATTGTCCTCTAAGGTGCTGTAGTAAAAAGGTTGGCCAGGGCTGCAGTCACCTGAAGGTTTGACTGGGACCGGAGGATCTACTTCCAAGATGGCTCACTTGCATGGCCCTTGGCAGGGGGCCTGTTTCCCTGCAATGTGGGCCTCTCCATAGGATTGGTTGTATGTCCTCTCAACATGGCAGTTGGTTTCCCCCAGAATGATCCGAGAGAGACTCTTTAGGCAGCAATGCTTTTTATGGCCTAGTCCTAGAAGTCACACACTGTTATGTCTGCCACATTTGTGAAAGTACCTAATTGAGTCTAGCCCACTCAAGGGGAAGGAATTTAGGCTTCACCTCTTGAAGGACAGAGCATCAAAAATTTTGTGAAGGTATTTAAAATCGCCATGCAAGAGATAATATGTGTTGAAGAACTCAGTGAGCAGGAATTGAAGGAGGGAAGAGAGCTATGGCTACGTGGATACCTAGGGACGAGCACTGCGGTCAGAATAGCAGGTGCAAATATCCTGGGACAGAATTTTGCTTGATGTGTTGAAAGAAAAGCAAGGAGGCTGCTGGGTCAGAATGGGGGGCTGAAGGGGTGAGTGGTTGGAATGTCTGATCAGAGGAAACATGGGCCTTGGAGTAGGCCCTTGTAAGGAGTGAAAGGACAGAATGAGATGGAAAGCCATTGGATATGTCTCGGCAGAGAGTGAAAGTCTGACTGGCTGCTGCAAGGAGAACCCTCCACACAGGATGCATGTGTAATCAGTTAAGGGACCATTGCAATAGTCTATAGGCAACAGATGATGGTGTCTTAGACCAGGGTGGGGGCAGTGGAGGTGAGAAGACATGGTCAGAGTCTGGATATATTCTGCAGACAAAAACAGTATTTGATGATGGATCGGATCTGGGACGTGAAACAGACGTGTCCAAAATGACTCTGGGCGGCTGGGTAAATGTAGGTGCCCTTAATTCAGAGAGTAAAGACTACAAGATGGTGGTGGTGTGGGGCTGGGAAAGAATTTGGTTTGTTTTGGATATCTCAAATCTGAGATACCTATTAGACAGCCAAGTGGAGATGTTGAGTAGAGATGAAGGCAGTAAGATTTCCAACTCCGGTGCTCAGGGAAGAGATTTAGGCTGAGACAAAAATTTAGAAGTCAAGATATATAGATGGTAAAGTCACAGAATCACCTGGGAAGGGGTGTAAACAGAGAAGAGGTTTGAGGACTAAGCCCAAGAAAGTCAGAGAATGAGGAGATAGGAATCCAGTAGCTGGGTGCAGTGGCTCATACCTGTAATCCCAGCACTTTGTAAGGCCAAGCGGGCAGATCACTTGAGGTCAGGAGTTTGAGACCAGCCTGGCCAGTGTGGTGAAACTCTGTCTGTACTAAAAAAAAAAAAAAAAAAAAAAAAAAAAAAAAAAAATCCAGTAAAGGAGGCAATTAAGGAAGAGTAGTGTCCCAGAAGCTGAGTGCCTTCAGAGTGATTACCTGTGTCAAATGAAAGCTGAGAATTATGAAATGACCAACAGATTTAGCAGCAGAGATTAGGAGGGGCCTGGGAGCCTAGTCCTTTGTGGACGTTTGGCAGGAATGACAGGGCAAGCTGGGTCATCCCTGACATGTGGACTCTGAGCCTAGAGGCAGAGCTGGGTTAGAGTAGGAATCCCCCAAGGAGGCATGGCTTTGCAACCTGGGGTCAATGGAGAGGAGCCAGCCAGAACCTACTATGCCTGACATGGTGGTAATGGGGGTGAAGAGTCGGGGTCAGGATGGCCAACTTACCTGGACTCCACATTCAGTCACAAATTGACTTTTCATGTTGTTTCTAAATGCAGTTATACATATAGTCTTTCAGATTTGTGTTCATTAAAATCTTAAAATATCTAATTTTTATAACCATGTTTCTTCCATTTTTAAAACACCAGGAATCCTGAGAAGCAGGAGTGATCTATGCCTTACCCTCAGAACAAGGCCAGGATGAGGGTGAGGCATACTTGGTGTGTAGGATGCAGAAGTTAAGGCAAGAGCAGGGTCTTTGGGAATGAATGCACTTTAGGCACCTCTCTTGGCTTACCTGAATCCTAGCCCTACCTACCTCACAAACTGCCAGGTAGTGTGCCTGCCTTTCACTGTGGGAGCCTCCACATTAGTGGTGGGTCCTGGAGAAGGTAGACTATAGACTGGAGGAACTCCTGTTCTGGGTGGGGGCAGACACCACGCTGGGAGCCCCCAAAAAAAGCCAACTGAGAACAACTATGCCTTTCAGCTAAAAAGTGGATGTACTGCCACCCTGTGGCCATCCAGGGGAAGATTCTTAGGACTGTTCCCAGGATTGCACCGGCAGAGGTAAGGCCAAGACACACTCCAGGTCACCCTGCCCTGAATTTCTCAAATTGTGGCATTCACAGCTGTGTTGGAGAGAATCATTGAACAGGCTGATCTCTGGCAATGGAGCTCAATAGTCTGAGCTACTGACTCAAAGAGTGTCTTAGGTGATTCTAAGGCACACTCAAGTATATAGTACCTACTAGTCAAAAGCCACTGTCTTGTCAGGCACAGTGGCTTGTTTCTGTTATCCCAGTTACTCTGGAGACTAAGGGAAGATCACTTGAGACCAGGAGCTGGAGATCAGCTGGGGCAACATAGCAAGACCCCGTCTCTAAAAAAAATTTAAAAAGCTAACCAGGCATGGTGGCATTTGCCTATAGTCCCAGCTACTCATAAGGCTAAGGCAGGAAGATTGTTTGGGACCACGAGTTCAAGGCTGCAGGGAGCTATGATCATGTCACTGTGCCACTGCACTCCAGCCTGGGCAATAGAGGAGACCCCATCTCTTAAAAAAAAAAAAATACCATGAATCACACAGCAAGAGAGAGATCTTCCTGAGGTCCCCAGGAGTCAGAGGCTTTTTCCGGCTGCTCAGACACACAAAAAGATGAAACAGATCAATAAATCTTTATTAACAGAAACAGACAGATGGACAGAGAATGCAGCAGGGGCTGTCTGAAAACTGTGTTGTGTGTGTGTGTGCTGTGTGTGTGTGTGTGTGTAAGAGGCCTTCTCCAGGCCAGGAAGGCCCCCTTGGAATTAGGCCCACCTGTCTAGATCCCCTCCTCAGTGGCGGGTCCTGGGCTGAAACCAGCTTCTGCATCATATCCCCAAAGGAAGAATGGGGGCCTTTCTGGAATGGAAGATGCTGACTTCAAGCATTCTTCACATTACTCTGATTCCCCAGCTGAGCTTGGTTGCTGAGGGGGTTGGGGACAAGCCACAGGGGCACTTGCATAGCAGGGGAGTAGAATGAGGATAAGGCATATGGTGAGGACAGGGGAGAAGGGGAAGAGCATCATAGCTGCGGGTGAAGGGGGCCTCCAAAAGGCAGCTCCTCTTCCCCCTCATCCCCTTAAATTGCTGCTGGGTTGAGGAGTCAGACTGAGGCAGTATAATACCCTCCCCCATCCTTAACTTCAGAACCCCAGTTTGGTGGGGAGGGGGTGGGAAGCTGTGGAGCTCTGGAAAGGCCTGAGTTAGTGAGTCAAGCTTGTGATGTGTGTGTCTGAACACAACTGGCTCCCTTGGTATACCAGGGGCTCCCTATTCAGATGGGTGTGAGTGCATGGTCCTACTGTACACACAGGTCTCAGTATCTATATGTGTCTCATTTGTTCCCATGGTTCTCTGTGTTTGGATACATAAGCATGGATATCCCTGCTCATACAGCAGGAACTCAGGATCTGCATGGTGTGAGTATGTCCCTATCTGTAAACATGGGCTCCAGCAAGTGGATATGCGCAGGCCTGCCCGCTCCTGTCCATCCACAGGTCTTCCTTCAGGCCTGGCTGGTCAAGGGTCCTGGCCGAAGAGGTAGGTGGTGAGCTCAAGCCGGAGGCCCCGAGCATAGGAACGAAGAGTATAGAAGAGGGTGAGGAAGTCCTGGGTGCTGAAGACAGTGTCGGCCAGCGCGAAGGCCAGGGTGGATGGGATGACACCTCGGCCGTACTCCACCATCCATGTGTTTGGCCCCCACTCCACAGCTGTTGCCTCACCAGGCCCGTGCACTACCGTCTCCCCTGGGGGACAGGGAGCACCCAATTGAAGAGCCAGCTCTGCCTTGCCCTTACATGGCTGCTGCTTTCCTGGCCCCATGGACTAACTCAGGGTGGGGAATGGAGAGGGAGCTTCAGAAAAACAAAAGGCCCTACCTCATTGGGCTGGCCCATACGGCTACTCCTAAATGTTCTGTGGCATCATCTGACCCATGTCCTCTCTTGGGGGAAGCCATAGACGGCTACCTGGCTTGGCCATGGGCCCACTGTATGAAGTTTGCACTCCCAAGCCTCACTCGAAACAAGCAGAAATTTAGCTAAACCTGGGCTGGGCTTGTAGCTAGGAAAGGGGTAGTTCCAGGACTTGTGAGGCTTTATCTGAAAAGTGTAGCTGTTCAACCACCATGCCTGCGATGCATACACCCAACCTCAAATATACTGGGAAGTTCAGTGCTCTATTTCTTAAGCAAATTGTTTCACTATTAAAAAAAAAAAAAAAAGATAACTGTCTGTATTGTCTTTTGGAGTACTGAGAGCATTTCTGATTACCCACTGTCTCCCCAACAGTTGTTGGAATATTGTCTGGGCAAAATTGTGCCTGGGCAGATAAAAATCAGACATGTTTAACAGGAAGTTGTTATGTTTTGTTTCCCCTTGACGGAGGAAAGCAAGAGTCCCTCAGCTCTGCCCCAACCAATCACCTGTGGCTTATGGGAGGGTGGAGGAAGGGAACCATGAGGAGGGACCCCCAACACACTCCTTTTCCATGCCATGCTCCCCGCAATTGTGGGCACCCCCCGCGTGAAGGCACCCACTTCTCTGACAGAGCCTTCTTACCCACCTGGGTAGAAGACCTCACTTTTGGTGGTGCCCTCTCTCCACTGGTGGAAGGTGCCAGAGATGATGGTATCCGAGATCTCAGCCCAGTAGCGCCCTGAGTGACAATCGCATGGACACTATCAGGGTATTCGCGCCATCGCACGGCCCAGCCAAACATCAGAAAGGAGGGCATGGGCCCCTCTACAACCCCAGCCTCCCAGTCCGGCCCGCCGCTAGCACTGACCCGAGTGGCCGCGGGAGCCTAGGGCGGTGCCGAAGAGCAGCACGTACTCGGACAGCGAGGCGTGCAGAAGGCACATGGCGCCCATCCAGCCACCCGCATTCACGAACACCCACTGCAGCTCCTCGTCGGGCAGCACGTGGCCTGGGTGCAGCCGCCGCAGCTCCACGATCAGCCGAGAGAAGGCCAGCTCGTGGTCCAGCCCTGGCGGAGGCAGAAGGGCGGCGGAGTCAGGGCCGGCACCGGTCCTGGGTCCGGGGATGGCGCCTTCGGAACCCCAGGCTCCGCTCCCGGGCCGGCCGCTCCCCTCCCCGCCCTCTGCCCGCTCACCAGCGTACTGCCGCGCCAACTGCGCTATCTCTTCGCGCTGGAAGACGAAGCTCTGCGTACCCAGCCAGAGCCAGACGACCTGGGTCAGCACCGCTGCGACAGCCAGGAGCAGCGCGGCCCACGCCCACCGCCGGCCCACGGCCCACTGCATCCCGGCGGGCGGCCTAGCACGGCGCAACGCAGGAGCGAGCCAGGGCCTGAGGCTTTGCACTCACCGCCTCGGAGCCAGCCGGCTGCCCACGAAGCACTCCCCCGCCACCGCCGTGGTACGGCTCGCCCTGACCAATCAGAGCAGCCAGTCACCTTGGCACCGCCCCTTCGGTCGAACCATTTCCTCGGGGGAGCACGGAGGAGTGGGGCGGCGCCGCGCAAGGGAGGCGAGGGGGCGGGGCTAAGTCGCCCAGGTGCAGATGGCAGGGTCTTCAGGTGAGGTCTGACCTAGCGCCACTCTACATACGGATAGGGGTGGGGGTAGTGAGACCCAGAATGGACTGGCTCGCCCGAGTTCACTGGCTGGTTGAAGCAGACGAACCCGGAAGTGGAGCCTTCTGGGACTCAACGATTGTTAGGGCCCGCCTTTACCAGGACTGAAGGGGAGGGGAGGCAGTTCAAGCTGGGAGCCCTAGGGTGGGCATTCCAGAGGCGGTGACACCTGAACTGTGTCTTTAAGAGCGCGCAGAAGGGGCCCGCCAGTTCGCAGGGACCGGCCCCTAGAGCAAAGGTCCCCGAGGAGCGACAGCTTGGGGTCTTCAGGGGCCTACAATTCCTTCTCTGTTATGCAGCACAAAATGTGAGAGGAGGCCTTGTAAACCAGCTGAGGGTTATCAGCAGGGGAGGAAGGGGATTAGATTTTGCCACCGAGTGGCACAGGACTGCCGAGTGGAGGGGAGCAAGATGAGTCAGGGAGACCATGACCATGGGCCAGGTAAGAGGGAAGGTCTGTGTCAGTGGAGATGGAAGAAAGAAATGAGCTTAACAACTCTGGAAATGAAGTTGGTAGGGCTTGATCTCTTCTTCCTGGAATACTCTTTCCCCCTTTACCCTATCCCCACTTTCCCCTTATTTGGCTAACATCCTTTGCATGTCTAGTGGGCAGTTGAGTGTCCAGGTCTGGAAGCTCAGCTCCAGTCTGGAGGTAGAGCTGGGAGTTGTCATTCATTCAGATATTTTGTTGGCACTTGTATGTGCCAAGTTCTGTAGTGACCATTAGGGATATGGGTAGAAACAATGGTCACAATCCCCAGCTTAGAGATCTCACTGGAGAGTCTACAGAAAACCTCTAAGAATTGATAAAATCTCACAGGGAGAGAGAATAGAGTAAGATAAGGCTAAAGACAGAGCCCTGGAGATCACCAAAAGCAAAGGGTAGGCAGAGGAAGAAGAAAGCAAAAAGGAAAAGAAACAAAAGAGAAAAGAGGCAGCATTGTGCAGTGATTAAGAGATAAACTCTGGAGCTGGACTGCCTGAGTTCAAAGCCTGGCTTCTGCTACCTACTAGTTGTCTGATCTTGGGCAGGTTACTTAAAATCTCTGTAACTTAGTTTTCTTACCTGTAAAATGGAATGGACAAAAGTACCTACCTCATAGTACATATCTTCATTGTGATGAGATTAGATGGGTTAATATTTGTAAAGCAGTTAGTGCCTCACATGATGAGCATTTTACGTGATGGTTATATATATAAAACACAAAGGAACTGGAAGAGAGTACCCTCATACATTTTTGACCTTAAAGAAGGAAACTGAGCCTGGGCGAGGTGGTTCATCCCTGTAATCCCAACACTTTGGGAGGCTGAGGCAGACGGAACACTTAAGTCCAGGTATTCGAGACCAGCCTGGGCAACATGGTGAAACCCCATCTCTGTACAAAAATTAGTCAGGAGTAGGTGCGCACACTTGTACTACTAGTACAAGTACTAGTACTTCCAGCTACTCAGGAGGCTGAAGTGCGAGGATCGCTTGAACCTGGGAAGTGGAGGTTGCAGTGAGCCAAAAGAGCAATACCCTGCCTCAAAAAAAAAAAAAAAAAAAGGGCTGGGCGCAGTGGCATACGCCTGTAATCCCAGCACTTTGGGAGGCCAAGGCGGGCAGCCAGATTTCCTGAGCTCAGAAGTTCGAGACCACCCTGGGCAACATGGTGAAACCTTATCTCTACTAAAATACAAAAAAAATTAGCCGGGCGTGGTGGCAGGTGCCTGTAGTCCCAGCTACTCGGGAGGCTGAAGCAGGAGAATCGCTTGAACCCAGAAGGTGGAGGTTGCAATGAGCCAAGATATGCCACTATACTCCAGCCTGGGCAACAGAGGGAGACCCTGTCTCCAGAAAGAAAAAGAAAAAGGGGCCGGGCACAGTGGCTCATGCCTGTAATCCCAACACTTTGGGAGGCCAAGGCAGGTGGATCACCTGAGGTCGGGAGTTTGAGACCAGCCTGACCAACATGGAGAAACCCTGTCTCTCCTAAAAATACAAAATTAGCTGGGCGTGGTGGCACATGCTGGTAATCCCAGCTACTCGGGAGGCTGAGGCAGGAGAATCACTTGAACACAGAAGGCGGAGGTTGTGGTGAGCCGAGATGGTGCCCTTGCACTCCAACCTGGGTGTGAAAGAGCGAAACTCCGTCTCAAACAAAACAGTCCGGGTGCAGTGGCTCACGCCTGTAATCCCACCCCTTTGGGAGGCCAAGGCAGGTGGATCACGAGGTCAGGAGTTCGAGACCAGCCTGACCAACATGGTAAAACCCCATCTCTACTAAAAAATACAAAAATTAGCCAAGCATGGTGGCACGTGCCACTCACTTGGCCCAGATACTCGGGAGGCTGAGGCAGGAGAATCGTTTGAACCCAGGAGGTGGAGGTTGCAGTGAGCGGAGATTGCGCTATTGCACTCCTGCCTGGGCAACAGAGTGAGACTCTGTCTCAAAAGAGAAAAACAAACAAACAAAAACAACAGTGAGAAAAAAAGAAAAAGCTGAGGCAAAATTAATATAGAGAGTTTATTTGGGCCAAGGTAGAGAACAACTGCTTGGGACACACTTCCAAGTTGCCTTGGGGAGTGTTGATACAGCATTTTTTATTTTTATTTTATAAGTGGTTTTTATTTTTATTTTTTATTTTCTTGGAGATGGATTCTTACTTTGTTGCCTAGGCTGGAGTGGAGTGGTGCGATCTTGGCTCACTGCAACCCCCGCCTCCCAGGTTCAAGCTATCCTCCTCCCTCAGCCTCCCGAGTAGCTGGGACCACAGGTGTGCGTCACCATGCGTGGCTAATATTTGTATTTTTAGTGGAGACAGGTTTTTGCCATGTTGAGGCTGGTCTCCAACTCCTGACCTCAGGTGACCCACCCTCCTTGGCCTCCCAAAGTGTGGGATTACAGGTATGAGCCACTGTGCCTGGTCACTTTATTTTAACTTAATTTTTTTTTTTTTTTGAGACGGAGTCTCCACTGTTGCCCAGGCTGGAGTGCAGTGGCACAATCTCAGCTCACTGCAACCTCCGCCTCCTGGTTCAAGCAATTCTCCTGCCTCAGCCTCCTGAGTAGCTGGAACTACAGGCGCCCGCCACCACATCCAGCTAATTTTTTTGTATTTTTAGTAGAGACAGGGTTTCACCAGGGTGGCCAGGCTGGTCTTGAACTCCTGACCTCGTGATTCGCCCACCTCAGCCTCCCAAATTGCTGGGGTTACAAGCGTGAGCCACTGTGCCAGGCCCATGCTGTCACATTTTAATGCCTCTCTGGGCCTGATAATTAAACGGGGCTGGCATTTCTCAGATAAAAAGTTTCTTTTCTTTCTCAAGAGTGATGAAATGGGCCAGGCGAGGTGGCTCACGCCTGTAATCCCAGCCCTTTGGGATTACAACCTGAGGTTGGCAGTTCAAAAGCAGCCTGACCAACATGGAGAAACCCCATCTGTACCAAAAATAAAAAATTAGCCAGGCGTGGTGGCGCATACCTGTAATCCCAGCTACTCGGGAGGCTGAGGCCAGAGAATCACTTGAACCTGGGAGGCGGAGGTTGCGGTGAGCTGAGATCATGCCATTGCACTCCAGCCTGGGCAACGAGAGCGAAACTCCGTCTGAAAAAAAAAGAAAGTGATGGAATGAAGGGTTAACACAGTGAAGTATAATTGAGAGATTGAATAATATGATGGGAAATGATAATTAGACTTCTCAGTAGGGGTATGTGGCAGAGACAATGCTATACATTCACAAATCCATTTCCTCTTGCTGTTGGACCGCTAGATTACATTCCACAGTCTACTCTGCGTCATGTGATTGCATTCTGGCCAATGAAATATAGATAGAAATAGAAATGATGTATGACATTTGCAGGGCTGGCTCCTAAAGTCTCCTCTGAAATTCTGGGTTTTTTTTTTCTCTCTCTCTTTTTAAGAGACAGGATTGTGCTATGTCACTCCCAGACTGGTATCAAACTCTTGGGCTCAAGTGATCTCCCACCTTGGCTTCACAAGTAGCTGGGGGACTACAGGCACATATTACCATGCCCAGCTTGAAGTTCTTTACATTTTCTTTCTTCCCTCATCTATTACTGTAGTTATAGAGGATCTCTAGTGGAGTATTCTGAGGCCCTAGGAAATGGCATAGCTACTAGATGGATGGCACCTGGATCCCTAAATGCTGCTTGGAACAGGCCTCCCTGTTATCCCCAGAATTGACTGTAGTGCTAAGCCATTGAGTTTTGGGAGTGTTTGTTACAGCAACTAAGATTACTTACCCTGACAAATATAGGGCAAAAGATGTGTTACAATATACCATGCAGCTAAGAGTAGAGGCCAGGAAGATGGCCTATGTTTTTAAGAAACAGCAGACTGGGCATGGTGGCTCATGCCTGTAATCCCAGTACTTTGGGAGGCAGAGGCAGGCAGATCACCTGAGGTCAGGAGTTTGGGACCAGCCTGGCCAACATGATGAAACCCTGTCTCTACTACAAATACAAAAATTAGCCGGGTGTGGTGGTGCATGCCTGTAATCCCAGCTACTGGGGAGGCTAAGGCAGGAGAATCACTTGAATCCAGAAGGCAGTGAGCCTAGATTGCACCACTGTACTCCAGCCTGGGCGACAGAGTGAGACTCCATCTTAAAAAAAAAAAAAAAAGAAACTTGGGAAAGAAATTAAGGATAAAGAAGGGATTATCTAGAGGAGAATGCAGGATTGAGGGAACATACTTTTGTGTTGGTTCTGGCTTCTGTGGCATTTCTGACTGGACAACTCACTAAGAACCCTGAGCAGCAGGGATTAGCCCCCAAATTTGGTCTCTGCTCCCCATTCCAGGAACAGCTTTCTGGGATCATCTGGGCCTAGAGCTCCCCTATCTGGTCTTTCAGAAAGCTTTTCCAGGTGTAGTGGCTTACACCTGTAATCCCAGCACTCTGGGAAGGCCGAGATGGGCGGATTACCTGAGGTCAGGTGTTCAAGACCAGCCTGGCCAACATGGGGAAATCCTGTCTCTAAAAAATACAAAAATTAGCCGAGTATGATGGTGGGTGCCTGTAATCCCAGCTACTCGGGAGGCTGAGGCAGGAGGATGACTTGAACTTGGGAGGCAGAGGTTGCAGTGAGCCAAGATTAAGCCACTGCATTCCAGCCTGGGCAACAGAGTGAAACTCTGTCTCCAAAAAAAGAAAAAAAAACACATAAAAATTATAGAAATGGTCAACCAGCAGCCCTCAGAGGTGCTCTGTCTATGGAGTAGCCATTTTTTTATTCCTTCACTTTCCTAATAAACTTGCTTTGACTTCACACTATGGACTCACCTTGAATTCTTTCTTGCATGAGATCCAAGAATCCTCTCTTGGGGTCTGGATTGGGATCCCTTTACTGTAACACCTCTGGGATCTGGGAGGGAGGGAGCTGGGTAGGCCCCATCTTAGTCATTCTCCTCTTCCTCCAAAAAATGACCTTGGGGGCCGGCGCGGTGGCTCACTCCTGTAATCCCAGCACTTTGGGAGGCCGAGACGGGCGGATCACGAGGTCAGGAGATCGAGACCAGGGTGAAACCCCGTCTCTACTAAAAATACAAAAAATTAGCCGGGCCAGTGGCGGGCGCCTGTAATCCCAGCTACTCAGGAGGCTGAGGCAGGAGAATGGCGTGAACCCGGGAGGCGGAGCTTGCAGTGAGCCGAGATCGCGCCACTGCACTCCAGCCTGGGCGACAGAGGGAGACTCCGTCTCAAAAAAAAAAAAAAAAAAAAAAAAAAAATGACCTTGGGGAGTCATAGAGGAGAGTTACGGAGATGTTCCTGAAAGATGTTCCTGATGGGGGTCAGGATTTAGTTAGCATGATTCAGGGTGTGGCACTGAAGCACTAGTGTTCTTGGGAAAATGGAGCTGTCTACAAACTCTACTCACTCAAACAAATATAACTGAGAGAACAGAAAAACAGATCTCCTGTTCCTGTCTCACCTCTTTGGGTAATATGAACAGCCAGTGGGACAGGTAAAACCCCCGTTTCTCAGTCCCCAGCTCCCTGTCCCCTATAGTCTGAGGACCTTAGGGCAGAGATCAAGTAAATGACCCATGACCTAGTTTTTGCAGCCCAATTGCAAAACACCTGGCTTGGTTTGGCCTGGACTTGGGGAAGGGACGTCCCTGCTATGGCTCAACTTCTAAGTCACTGGGTTTCTGTCGTACATTCCACTGAAGTCTCAGAGGCATCTCACAGCACTGGGAAGAGTCTTGGAAACTCGCATTCAAATCTCAGCTTGGCCACTAATTCTCTGGGTGACCTTGAGTCCTCTGGTCCCCACTGTGAAATGGGGAAGAGGTTTAGACAATATTTAGATGGCTCTTTAAAAGTACCAGGGGGCCAGCCGTTTGGGAGGCTGAGGTGGGAGGATCACTTGAAGTCAGGAGTTCAAGACCAGCCTGGCCAACATGTGAAACCCCATCTCTACTAAAAATACAAAAATTAGCCGGGTGTGGTGGCATGAACCTATAATCCCAGCTACTCGGGAGACTGAGGCAGGAGAATCGCTTGAACCCAGGAGGTGGAGGTTGCAGTGAGCCAAGATCACACCACTGCACTCCAGCCTGGGTGGCAGAGTGAGACTCTCTCTCAAAGGAAAAAAAAAAAAAAAGTACCAGGGGAGGAATTCATTTGAATTTTATCCTAGTGTTAGCCAATTGGTCCGATCCAAGGAAAATTTAGAAAAGGGAAGGGGATGTGTAAAGGAAACATTAGGCCCCACCTAGATGGTGGCTGGGGCCGGGCATGGTGGCTCAAGTCTGTAATCCCAGCACTTTGGGAGGCCGAGGGACGGCGGCGGATCACAAGTCAGACACTTTTGATTGAGACTATTCTGCCGTAACACGGGGTGAAACCCTCGTCTCTCTAAAAAACAATACAAAAAATTAGCCGGGTCATGGTTGGCGGGGGCGCCTGTGTCCCAGCTGACTCGGGGAGGGCTGAGGCGGAAGAATGGCGTAAACGCCGGGAGGCAGAGCTTGCCTAGGTGAGCTGAGATTGGTCCTACTGCACTCCAGCGCGGCGAGCCCAGAGCGAGACTCTGTCTCAAAAAAAAAAAAAAAAAAAAAAGAAAAAAAAAAAAAGGGATGGGTGGCTCTTCTGATAGTCCTGTACTCCCCACATTTTCAGATTTTGTTTGTTTGTTTGTTTTAGACGAGGTCTCGCTCTGTCGCCCAGGCTGGAGTGCAGTGGCGCAATCTCGGCTCACTGCAACCTCTGCCTCCTGGGTTCAAGTGATTCTCCTGCCTCAGCCTCCTGAGGAGCTGGGACTATAGGTGCGCGCCACCACGCCCAGCGTTTTTTTTTTTTTGTTGTTGTTGTTGTTTTTTTGTTTTTTTTTTTTTACTAGAGACGGGGTTTCACAATGTTGGCCAGGATGGTCTCAATCTCTTGACCTCGTAATCCGCCCGCCTTGGTCTCCCAAAGTGTTGGGATTACAGGTGTGAGCCACCGAGCCCGGCCATTTGTAGATTTTTTATAGCTCTTTTACCCCTCCCACTTCTTGTGCTGTCTTGGTGTGTGTGTAGGAGAGAGAGAGAGAGAGGAAGAAGCAGAGCAAGAGTGAGAGAAAGAAAGGCAATATGGTTACTCAGCCCTTTTTCCGAAATCTGTTTTTGCTTTTAGGGATAGGATATGGATATAGTATTCCACACAGACCCCACCAAGTTTGCCTCTCCTCCACTACAGCCACTGAGCAGGTGACTGAGGCACTGTTGATCCAGGGTCATATCCTCACTCGCCCTAGAATGTAAGCTCAGACAGGGCAGAGGCCATGCCTGACTTGTGCAGCCCAATGCTTCACACAGCCTAGGTGCGTAGCACATGGTAGATGCTCGGTAAATATTTGCTGAATGAAAGATCAAATGAATGATTGCAGCAAGCAAGTCTTGTAGGCGTCCTGGAGCCCAAGGATTCTGCAGTAGGCAGCTTTCACAGAGGTTCTTCTAGTGCAGTGGCTCCAGCTCTGGGTGGAATGGGATCATCAATGTCTGCCCCCAGGGTTCACAGCTGTTCTGAACCCCGCCCCCAGGTGGCGGGGCAGCCCAGTCAGTCAGTCACGTGCTGGCGGCTGGCCAATCATCGGGGGCGGCGCGGGGAGGGGCGGTGTAGACGGAGAAAGTGAAGGGTGAGGCACCGCCCTGCATATTTTCCAGCGGATCCCCCGTGGCCTCATGTCGCGCAGCAGCGGAACCGATCCTGAGCAGCGCCAGCAGGCGTCAGAGGCGGGCGCCGCAGCAGCAACCTTCCGGGCAAGCGGTAACTGCACCGCGGCAGGGACTCCCTGAGGCGCGGAGCCGAGCCCTCCCCTTCTTTAGGAAGCTCTCGCCCCCACCTAAGGTTGGAACGCTCATCCCGAGCCAGACCGACGAGGCATACAGTCGCCTGTGTACGAGCTGCAGGCCAATTGGTGTTGGGAAGGTCCAATCCTGGGCCTCTAGCTCCTAAGCGGGACGGGGCGGAGAGGACGCTTCCGAGCTTGGGCCTGCTGGTGGGTGAGACCCAGGAGAGAGGGAGCTAGAGAGCTCTGAGGACTGATCTTAACTATCTGCCCCCAGACCATCAGCATATACGCTACAACCCACTGCAGGATGAGTGGGTGCTGGTGTCAGCTCACCGCATGAAGCGGCCCTGGCAGGGTCAAGTGGAGCCCCAGCTTCTGAAGACAGTGCCCCGCCATGACCCCCTCAACCCTCTGTGTCCCGGGGCCACCCGAGCCAATGGAGAGGTAAGCCTGTAGAGCCCTGCATCTAAGAGGGAGTAGTTCCCTCTTAGAGCTGTCCTCCACCCACAGGGGTAGTGAACCTCCTTCTGGGTCATATCCCACCAAGCTTTTTGGTCGCCTAGAGTGGGCCTTGCCTACTCACTTGTAGCCTGTCCAGTCTTTGAAGCCCACCAGGTAACTGGTGGTATGGGGCAGTGAGTGCTTCTAGCCCATCCTTGTCAGTAGGTGAATCCCCACTACGATAGCACCTTCCTGTTTGACAACGACTTCCCAGCTCTGCAGCCTGATGCCCCCAGTCCAGGTAACCTGGCTCCAACTGCTGTTGGGGAGGAGGGTGGCTAGACCTCTTGAGGGACTTCTGCTGCAGAGTCATACTCCTTTACCTCAGGACCCAGTGATCATCCCCTTTTCCAAGCAAAGGCTGCTCGAGGAGTCTGGTAACTATGGATTTCCCCTTACAACTTTCAAACCAGGGTTGGAGACTCAGCATTGGGGTTGGGCCCTGCCCATAGCACAGCCAAGCCCTACCTCTCAGTTATCTTTACCCCCCTCACCACCCAGTAAGGTCATGTGCTTCCACCCCTGGTCGGATGTAACGCTGCCACTCATGTCGGTCCCTGAGATCCGGGCTGTTGTTGATGCATGGGCCTCAGTCACAGAGGAGCTGGGAGCCCAGTACCCTTGGGTGCAGGTTTGTGAGGTCACCCCTTCCCTTGGATGGGCAGGGAGGGGGTGATGAAGCTTTGGTTCTGGGGAGTAACATTTGTTTCCACAGGATGTGGTCAGGAGGGAGCTGACTTGGTGTCTTTTGGCTAACAAAGCTCCCTATCCCTATCTGACAGATCTTTGAAAACAAAGGTGCCATGATGGGCTGTTCCAACCCCCATCCCCACTGCCAGGTAAGGGTGTCAGGGGCTCCAGTGGGATTCTTGGCTGAGTCTGAGCCAGCACTGTGGACACAGGAACTGGATTAATGAATGGGACAAAGGAAATATGCCAATGATGTGGAGGCTTGGAAGTAAAGGACCTGTCTGTTCTTCTCTGCTTTTGCCCCTTGACAGGTGTGGGCCAGCAGTTTCCTGCCAGATATTGCCCAGCGTGAGGAGCGATCTCAGCAGACCTATAAGAGTCAGCACGGAGAGCCCCTGCTAATGGAGTATAGCCGCCAGGAGCTACTCAGGAAGGTGGGAGAGAGCCAAGCCCTGTGTTCCCAAGGAGTCCCTAACTTTCTTACCCCACGAGAGAGGTGTGTAAAGGAGAAAGCTAGAGGGGAACTAGTAGAGAGAGAGACTTGCTAGGAGGCCTTAGCAATAATCCAGTAATCTAAAGGAAAGATGATGGTGACTTAGACTCAGGTGGTTAGTGGTGGAGGTGGTGAGAAGGCATCAGATTCTGGGCACATTCTTTTCTTCTGCTTCCCCTGCCTATTTGCTGACCCTACCCCAGCTCTTATGTCATCTTGATGACTTCCTATCCATTCTGCCTGCCTAGGAACGTCTGGTCCTAACCAGTGAGCACTGGTTAGTACTGGTCCCCTTCTGGGCAACGTGGCCCTACCAGACACTGCTGCTGCCCCGTCGGCATGTGCAGCGGCTACCTGAGCTGACCCCTGCTGAGCGTGATGGTCAGTCTCCCAAGTAGGATCCTGGGGCTAGGCACTGGATGGGGGTTGCTCCCAGTAGGGTCAGCATCTGGACCCCAGGCTGAGAGTCAGGCTCTGATTCCAGATCTAGCCTCCATCATGAAGAAGCTCTTGACCAAGTACGACAACCTCTTTGAGACGTCCTTTCCCTACTCCATGGGCTGGCATGGTGAGGCTTTTCAAGTACCTATATCTAGCCCCAACACCATTTCTGGGCCTGGGGCCCAGCCCAGTGAACTGCAACCCCAAAGGAGCAAGCCTTGAAACAGTTGCTGGGGGGTGTGGCAAGAGCAGAGATGCTGGGACTGAGGGTGGAGCAGCAAACTTGGTGAAAATATGTCTCCAATGTGCTTTCTAATCTCCTCCCAGCTCTTCTCAGGCAGGGATCCTGGGAGATGTAGTTTTCAGACACCTGGCTGGGTCTGGGGGTAGGGGCTAAGCTGGATAACTGAAAAAGGGCTCTCTCTCCCCATTATCTCTCTTCTTTCTGTCAGGGGCTCCCACAGGATCCGAGGCCGGGGCCAACTGGGACCACTGGCAGCTGCATGCTCATTACTACCCTCCGCTCCTGCGCTCTGCCACTGTCCGGAAATTCATGGTTGGCTACGAAATGCTTGCTCAGGCTCAGAGGGACCTCACCCCTGAGCAGGTCAGGACTCAGAGCAGTCTGGCTTCTCCAGACTCTCACATGCAGTATGTGCAGGCACCTGATACTTCTGTTGCCCTTTTGCTCCAATCATTGCACAAGGCAGAAAACAGCTCTGGCAGGGAAGGCACTGCCAAAGTTAGGAACCCTAGGGCCTGGAAGGAGAGTATAGTCCTCAGATCTCCTTTCTCTCCTGCTTCCTCCAGGGATCCCAACAGTCATGACCCTGATAGTTCCTATAACAACCTGGGCATTCCTTGGGACTCAGGAGCTGCTCAACTCTTTCATCCCCTGGAGGCTCCAGCAGTCCTTATCACCAGCCTCACAATCCCACAGGCCCACCCCCAGTGGGCCTGTGGCATTCATATTTCATATTCATATTTCAAACCACAATATCCAGCAAAGTATCTTCTGAGCACCCAGAACTCCATACCATCGGCCAGGTGTGGTGGCTCACGCCTTAATCCCAGCACTTTGGGAGGTCAAGATGGGAGGATTGCTTGAGCCCAGAAGTTCAAGACTAGCCTGGGAAACATAGGAAGACTTGTCTCTACAAAAAAAATTTAAAAAGTTAGCCAGGTGTGGTGGCATATACCTGTGGTCCCAGATACTTGGGAGGCTGAGATAGGATCACTTGGGCCCAGGAGTTTGAGGCTGCAGTGAGCCATGATCATGGCATGATGGCATTCCAGCCTGGGTAACAGAGCAAGACTTTGTCTCAAAAAAAAAAGAAAAAGAAAAAGAAGAAAAGAAGTCCATACCACCATTCTTGGCAGCCCAGCCCTTATCCTCCTTAATTGCTCCCTGTCCCTTTTCCAGGCTGCGGAGAGACTAAGGGCACTTCCTGATGTTCATTACAGCCTGGGGCAGAAGGACAGGGAGACAGCAACCATCGCCTGACCATGCCGACCACAGGGCCTTGAATCCTTTTTTTTTTTCCAACAGTCTTGCTGAATTAAGCAGAAAGGGCCTTGAATCCTGGCCTGGAATTTGGGCAGATATAGCATTAATAAAACTGTGCATCTCAAACTTTAATCACATACTCTAGTATCAGAGGAGTGTGAACCTTCAGAGATATAGGGTTAAAAGCTAAAGGCATAGCTCCGGCTACAACTTCTCTTTGTTTACAAATGTGTAAAATCTTGATGCAAAAATTCCACCCAAATTTCTGAACAAAATTAATATTCAGTATTACATCTAGCCTATAGATTCTCTTACTCTTGGTGTAATGACAGTATCCCAGTTTAGGAAACTGTTTTAAAATCTTGTGTCTTGGTTGTGGCTGAGGCTTTGGGAAGGCCAGAGCCCCTTTTGCCACCACACCTAGGGTGTCAGCTCCAAGCCTGGGCCTGAGGGTTTGACGGGGAGCGGGTGAGCTGGATCCTAATCCCAGTGGTCAGTGGCCAGATCCTGGGCTGCTGGCCAGAACCCTGGCTTTGTGAGTGGCTGCAGCTTGGCTCTGCTCCAGCCCACAGGGGCTAAAGGGGCTGGTAGGGAGCATGTAGGGAGCGTGTACATGGCTTTGTGTCCTTGGCTCCTCCAGACTCTCACATGTGCGGGCACCATATACTTCTGCTGCCCTTGTGCCCCAGTCATTGCACAAACAGAAACAGCTCTGACAGGGAAGGGACTGCTAGAGTTAGGAACCCCAGGGCCTGGAAGGAAGGTATGGCTCTCAGAGTGACCTGGGGTCTATTCTGTCCCCTCTGGACCCGTTTCCCTGGCAATGCTGCGGGAACAACAGTCTATGCAACACAGGAGACCTGATGCCACCTGGGGTCCTCCAAATTTTAAGGTGAAGGCAGGGATTGTGAATGATGCAGGGATGGCCAGAATGGTTTTTGCCTTCATTCTTTTCCCAGGGGAACCAAGCCTGTGGGTGGGGAAATCACACTAAGGCTGGACAGTGACTGAATCTGGCCCAGGAGAACCTTGGCTGCGTGCCTTCCAGACCAGGGTCTTTCTTCCCTGAGATCCTGAAGGGGAAGTATCTGGAACTTGGGCGTGTTGCCCTGGTCTGGAAGATCTGATAGACACATTATGCACACATTTCCCTCAAGCTTCCGTGACTGGGGAGTAGATGAGAGCCCTGGGTGGGTGGCTGGTTTCTTGAGGTATACATATACCCGACACACCTTACATCTCTGATTTGGCTGCATTTTGGAAGCATCTGGGAAGTTTTAAACAATACTGATGTCTAGGTCCAACCTCCAGAGATTATGATTTAATTGGTATGGGGTGGGGTTTTGCAGTTTTCAAACCACAATATCCAGCAAACTTTGAGAACCACTGCCCTACACAGCCCTCCTTCCTTATCTGGAGTCAGGGGCACCTTCAGCTTCTCCAGTCACCTGGCCAGTGGCTCTTGTTTCCAGTCCTGCTGTTCCAGGGTGGGTAGGCCTTCAGGCGGAGACCCAGGAATCCAGCTCCAGACTCTGTCCCCGGCAGCCTCTTCAGTCCGGGACGGGACAGGAAGTGTCCGGCGGAGGTGGGGGTGGAGGTGATTGGCAGTTGGAGTCTCCAATGGGCCAGGAGCCCCCCTATTTCACTCCTCTCCTTCCATTGGCGTCTGGGCGGAGCCGCCCCCACTGCGGGGGCCCAGGGCGGGGGGGAGTAGAGGCCGGGGCAGAGGGCGAGGGCAGAGGGCGCTGGCGGCAGCGGCCGCGGAAGGTGAGGCCTGGTGTAGACGCCAAAGTCTTGTCACGAGTGGGCGGGGCAGGGTGATGTATGATCTGAAAGGCCGGGCGTGACTGACGACTGTCAGTGTGTGTGTGCCTGTGAGGCTGTGTCTGTGTGACAGTATCATTGTGTGCGATTCTGAGTGTCACTTGGTGCAGCTGTCAGCTAATGTGACTGCGTGTGTCAGTGTGCATGGAGCTGGGGCTGCATGTGGCTGTGCAAGTGTGGGATTATGTGTGTATCTGTCAATGCACATTTTTAGTGGGACTGGGTTGTGTGTTTGTGTGAGAGGGACTGTGACCACATTAGGGAATGTGTTTTGGGAAGGTCTCTGTGGGGTTTGAGACCATGTCTGCCAGCATGAGAGTGGGTGGCTGGCTCTGTGTGTGCCAATGTGTGACTTCAGCAGTAGCAGAGCAAAAGTGAGGTTTGTGACTATGTGTGTGTGCTGGGTCCTAACTTAAACCGTGTGGGAGTACAGCTGTATTCATGTATTGGGGGACCTACTTCAAGAGCCCATTGGACTGACCTTTCTCTTAAGTGTCCAGCATGGACAGACACACCCACAAAACACGTGGCTTCCCCTCCTTCTTCCTCTGCTCAAGAATCCCCAGCATCAGGTCTACTGCTCCTTACTTTCTGTTTCCCTGCCTGACTCAGTTTCCCTTACATGCCGTTTTCTCTCCCTATTGCTGTCTTACTAGAGATATCTCTGCGTGTTTCTTCATAGCTTTGTTCCCCTGGTCTCTATGTGGGTGCATTTCCAGTTTTGCTTCTCCTGCCTCTTTGTCTCTCCCTGTGCGCCTATGCCTGCCTTCCCTGCTGATCTTGATCTCTTTGGCTAGTTGGGGGCCTGTAACAGTGATGAGATGCAGGTCTGCCACTGCTAAGAGCTCCCTGAGAGAGGGGGCTTAGACCATGATGAGGAGTTGCTTTTAGGCGGTGCTGTGAGCCCTGGTAGGGGCTGTGTGTGTGTGTGTGACTGCGTGAGTTTATGAATATGTGTAAGTGTATCTGAGTCTGAGGCTGTGTGGCTGTGCCCGTGTGACTGTGAGTGACCACATGTGAGAGTGTGTGAGTCTGAGGGTAACTGTGGGTCTTGTGTATCTGGCACCAAGGGACCAAAGGCATTTCCTGGTGCTGGGGCCCAAAGAGTGGAGGGGGAGGTGAGAAATGGCTGGAACTTCCAGGGGAGGGGGAACTGGACTCTTTGGCCTCTCCTTATATCCCCCAACTTGGGGCCTCCTTTCCCCTGGAAGCACAGCCAGCTGTGCCCTAAGGAAACATTTGGTGAGGAGTGAAAAGAGGAGGAGTTTGTATCTGATTTTTCATTTGATTGTGTCCACGTGTGTTCAAAGGCATGCCCTTTTGTTAACTGTGCGTCGTGAGTCCATGTGTGAATGTGACCATGTCTGGCTGTGTGAAAACACAGGGCATCTCTCACTGACAGGGACATAAGTGTTAGCCACCCTCCTTTCCCTCTTGCTGGCCTTGGCTGTGTCTGTGGCTTCCTTTCCAGACTTGGGGGAGGCCTCTTCCCTTCACAGGGCCTTGGGTGGGAGGGAAGGAGGGAGGAGGCAGAAGCGGGGAGGGGGCCTGGCTAGGGGCGGCGGAGCTCCAGGGCTTAGAGGGGGCGGGGCAGGGAAGGGGAAGGAGGGGATGGCTTTGGGGTCCCAGAACTGAGTGGAGTAGGAGACGGGGGCTGTAGCTGGTGAGAGGAAGTCCTGGAGGCCATGGACACTCTGCCGCTGGGATCACCGAGGTAGGGTGGGGCTAAGCAGGGTAAGTGTGGCTGGGTGGCCAGGGGTGAGCCAACTGGACACACTCAGACAGACACACAGACACATGGAGGCCCTGCTCTGCTCTACTCCTACTCCTGAAGGGTCCGTGCTCTTCCTCTTCTGGTCTTGTACCCAGAACCCTTTCCCCGCCTGCCCCTTCCTTCTCCATCCACTTCACCACTGCCTTCCTCCTTCTGCTCCCCCTCATCCAGAATCTCTCTCTCCTAGCATCCCCCACCTGCAATATAGACACACTGTTAGCTTTTTGAGTTTCCACCGACCCCAATCCAGTCTTTCCAACACTTCCCGCACTGCCCCATCACCTCCTAGTCCTGATCTCTGAGTATCTCTTGGTGCTGTGGCCCCCATGCCTGTTCCTGCAGGCTCCCAGTTCCTCTTAGCCTCCCATCCCCTTCCCTTCCCTCCTCTCCCCGCCACCCTGTCTCCATCTCCATCTGCTGGCTCCTCACCCACCCCCAGCCTCTGGCAGCAGCCAGGGCATCTGGATCTGCTTAACTACACAGCCCCAGCCTGCACCCTAGCCCCATCCAGCTTCACAGACTGGAGACCAACGAAGTGTCAGAGCCAGGCCCAGCTGAGTGGCTCAAGTAGCCAGAGCAAGGAGCCAGGTTCAGGCGAGAAGCCTGGCAGCCAGAGCAGGGGTAGGTCTCAGGGTGGGAGTGCCACATGGGCTCAGATCCATGATGACAGCCTTCCCCCAGGGTGATAAGGTCTGCCCAGGTTAATCAGAGGTGGTGATAAGCCCTGGACCAGGTGGGGGTAAATACCAGAATTCCCAACAGCTGTACTGGAGGGGTTAATGGGAGTGGCTGAGCTGGTGCCAGTGCTTGGTGCCAGGGGTGGGCGCCAAGGGCGGTGGAGGGGGAGTTGCTGGCACAGTCTGTTGCCTCCGGCTTTTGTTCTGGGCCCTAAGCCCAGGACTGAGATGGAGGGTGTGAGGGGGTGTGTGTGTCCGTGTGTATGTGTGTGTGTGCACATGCGAAGCACTGGGTATACAGTGGGAAAGGGGACCTCAGGTCAGTTCCCCCAGTGATTTCTAACAGCCTTACCCCACTTGGTGCATCAGTTTTTCTCTAGGAAGCCTCAGTTTTGGAGAGGAAGAGCCAGGCTTTAGCCTCCCTTCTCAGGGGTTGGGGATTTCTGACTCTACCTCTCCCCACAGATGAGCAGCGGCTGCTCAGGGCTGAGCAGGGTCCTGGTGGCCGTGGCTACAGCCCTGGTGTCTGCCTCCTCCTCCTGTCCCCAGGCCTGGGGCCCCTCAGGTGAGAAGAACCCTGCTCTACAACCCCCCAACTCTGACTTATGACTTGCCACCCTCACTGTGGCCCCTTCCCATGCCTAACTTGTGATACCACCGCTGCCCCTGTCATCCAACCTAGGTCCCCTCTCTACCCTGTTCTCTGACCTCTGTCTCCAGATTATAACATGATGCTTTGATCCAGTGAGCCCCCCACCACCTAGGTTTTAACAGTCTGCTTCTTATCTGCCATTCTCACAAAGTGGGGAGGGGGGTAAAGGAAGAGCCTCACCTCAGAAGTGCCCTCCACAGGGGTCCAGTATGGGCAGCCCGGCAGGTCCGTGAAGCTGTGTTGTCCTGGAGTGACTGCCGGGTAAGTGCCCCCTGCCTGTTGGTCTGACACTCATGACCCTTTCTTGACTCTGCCTAGTCCTCATGTCCCACCCCTCCCATCCTTGCCCGCTCTGTCCATAATCCTCACCTCTCTTATCTGTCCTAACCCTCTAACCATCCTTATTCAACAGAAAATTCAGCTGGTATGTTTTGAGCACCTGCCAAGTGCCAGGTCTATTCTAGGTTCTGGGATACAGGAGTGCTAATGCCAGGCAAGGTGCCTGCCTTCACGGAGCTTACATCTTAGTGGGGAAGACAATACGCAAAGGAGAATCTTGCCAGATAGTAATACCTGCAGGGCAGAAAAGCCAAAGAGAGGGATGTCGAAGAGGACAACTGAGTGGTTACCTTATTTATTTATTTATTTTTTTGAGACAGTCTCACTCTGTTGCCCAGGCTGGAGTGCAGTGGTGCAATCTGGGCTCACTGCAACCTCTGCCTCCTGGGTTCAAGTGATTCTCCTGCCTCAGCCTCCCAAGTAGCTGGGATTGCAGGCACGCACCACCAGGTCCCGCTAATTTTTTTGTATTTTTAGTAGACACGGGATTTCACCATGTTGGTCGCGCTTCGAGCTCCTGATTTAAAGTAATCTACCCACCTCAGCCTCGCAAAGTGCTGGATTACAGGCATGAGCCACTGCACCTGGCCCGTGGTTACTTTTTAATTGGTAGTTAGGAAACGTCTCTCTGAGGAGGTGATGTTGAAGCTGATTTCTGAAGGTCAGGAAGGAGGCAGCCGTGCGCACATTAAGGTATAAGTGCTCCTGACAGAGGGAACAGCTAGTGCAAAATGCCCTGAGGTGGGAATGAGCTCAATAACCCCAAGGAATAGAAAGAAGACCAATGTAGCTGGAGTTTTCAGTGGGTGAGGGGGAGACAGAGAGGAGCTGAAGAAGGAAAGGAAGGCAAGGGCTGGCTCACAAGGGGCTTTGAAAGCCAGTAAAAGGAATTTGGGTTCTATTGCAAATGCAGTTAGAAGCCAATGGAGAGCTGTGGCATGGTCTGACTTATGCTTGACATCTTGTCTTTGTCTATTGTCACCTCATCTTACTTCCAGGGACCCAGTGTCCTGGTTTCGGGACGGGGAGCCAAGGCTGCTCCAGGGACCTGACTCTGGGCTAGGGCATGAACTGGTCCTGACCCAGGCAGACAGCACTGATGAGGGCACCTACATCTGCCAGACGCTGGATGGTGCACTTGGGGGCACAGTGACCCTGCAGCTGGGCTGTGAGTTGGGGAGGGTGGCAGTGATGACACAAGAGGATCCTGAGGGAGTATGGGACCTGAGTAAGCCCTCTGGGACCAGGAGGACCTGAGGACTGCTCAGTCTCCAGGTGTACCCTCTGCCTCTAGACCCTCCAGCCCGCCCTGTTGTCTCCTGCCAAGCAGCTGACTATGAGAACTTCTCTTGCACTTGGAGTCCCAGTCAGATCAGCGGTTTACCCACCCGCTACCTCACCTCCTACAGGTGTGTGCGTGATTGGGTGTGGATGCCTACACATTTGGGTATGCTGGCACAACATGGGTGTGGGAGGCAGGGAGGTAGGTTCTAAGGAAAGCCTCAGAGAGGGCAGAAGGCCCTCTTTTCCTTCATGACTTCAGATGGCCCCCTCCCTACCAGGAAGAAGACAGTTCTAGGAGCTGATAGCCAGAGGTAGGACATGAGGGAGCATGTGGGGGCTCCAGCTGGGTCCCACAGTAGGCATTTTCAGAGCCCAAGACCATGTCCTCCCTTCTAGGAGGAGTCCATCCACAGGGCCCTGGCCATGCCCACAGGATCCCCTAGGTGCTGCCCGCTGTGTTGTCCACGGGGCTGAGTTCTGGAGCCAGTACCGGATTAATGTGACTGAGGTGAACCCACTGGGCGCCAGCACACGCCTGCTGGATGTGAGCTTGCAGAGCATCTGTGAGTACCCACCCCTAGACATCCTCCAGACCCCCATCACAGAGACCCCAAATAGACTCAGATCTCTCCACTCCCAGAGCTCCCAAACAGTTTCCTCCCAACATAGACTCCATTTCACACACAGAAGGTCCTGTGGAGCCTAAGAAGGCAAAGGGATCAGAGCCCAGGAGGCATGGTTATTTCAGCACACACTCTAGAGGCCGCTACTGCTACCCACACTGCCTGACTGGCTGCCTAGCCGCAGAGCAGGCCCTGCTATGGGCCCTGTACTGAATGCAGCCATATGTCATGTCCTGCCTTGCTGGCCCCTCCTTCCTTGACCTGTGCATGGGAGTGGGACACTAAAACTCTAGCTGGAATTTGGGCCAATTCATCTTCCTTGGATGAAAATAAGAATTGCTCTTTTATTTACTCAACAAGCATTTCAAAAGCCCACCCACAGATCTCAGGTGGTTTCTTTTTTTCTTTTTCTTCCTTTTTTTGTTGATATAGGATCTTACTTTGTGCCCAGCCTGGATGAAGTTCAGTGGCGTGATCTTGGTTCACTGCAGCCTCCAACTCCTGGGCTCAAGCTATCCCCTTACCTCAACCTCCCAAGTAGCTGGGATTACAGGCATGTGCCACCATGTCTGGCTAATTTTTAAAATTTTTTGTAGAGACAGGGTTTTGCTATGTTGCCCACACTGGTCTCAAACTCCTGGCATCAAGTGAACCTCTCACCTTGGCCTTCGAAAATGCTGGGATTACAGGCATGAGCCACCACACGCGGCCTCAGCCCATTTCATAATACAGATGACCGGTCTGAGTCTAATGAATGATCAAGTTTAAGATTTCCCCTCCCCTCTCAGGAGTGTCCGGCTAAGGCTCCTTTAAACACACACTTTGGAAAGTGGTAGGGAAGTGACGGGGACCCATAGCCTACCCTGACTTTGTGTCTTGACGCCCTTAGTGCGCCCTGACCCACCCCAGGGCCTGCGGGTAGAGTCGGTACCAGGTTTCCCCCGACGCCTGCGAGCCAGCTGGACATACCCTGCCTCCTGGCCGCGCCAGCCCCACTTCCTGCTCAAGTTCCGTTTGCAGTACCGTCCGGCACAGCATCCAGCCTGGTCCACGGTGAGGCCTGGAGTGCGTCCCAACCCGCGGCTGTGGGTCCTGTCTCTGATTTCATGATCTTGGGTGTTCTGTGTAGCTTCCCAGTGCTGGCAGGTCACTGAAGACCCAACGCTTCCCTGTGGGCCAGGCTTTGTACTGGGTGCTGGGTTGCAGTGGTGACTGACAGACGGAGTGTCTGTCCTGTGGGGCTGTAACTAAGATGTGAAGCCCATCTGTGGGAAGATAGCAATGGCTTTAAAAAAAAAAAAACTCTTTTTTTCTTTTTTTGAGAGGGAGTCTCGCTCTGTCACCCAGGCTGGAGTGCAGTGGCGTGATCTTGGCTCACTGCAACCTCCGCCTCCTGGGTTTAAGCAATTCTCCTGCCTCAGCCTCCTGAGTAACTGGGACTACAGGTGCCTGCCACCATGCCTGGCTAATTTTTGTATTTTTAGTAGAGGCGGGGTTTCACCATATTGGCCAGGCTGGTCTCGAACTCATGACCTCATGATCCGCCCACCTCGGCCTCCCAAAGTGCTGGGATTACAGGTGTGAGACATGGTGCCCAGCCTAAAAATAACTCTTAGGAAAAGGAGTGCCTTACCTAGAGGCACGTCTCCTACAAACACTCATATCCCCAGCTGAGGATAGCAGTGAATTAGAATCTCAGGAGATGTTAAAGGTTGGCTGGTATCAGGACTGGGGAGCAGCAGCATCAGATAATAACTAATATTTACTTAGTGCTGCCTTCCTGTGGGGTTCCTGGCTACACTTTTTGCATACATTGTTTTGTTTAGGTATATTCACCTCTATTTTACAAATGAAGAAACTGAGTCACAGAGAGGCCCAAAGGGTCATTCAATATGTGGTTCACCAAAGATTTGAACCCAGGCTGCCTGATGCCACAGCCTCTCTAAGTAATCACTACTGCCGTCTTACAAACACTAGGTGTAGACTCAGCCCCACCAGACACCCAACATGAGACCTGGACAGCTCTACTAGGCTTTAGGATGAGACTGGGAGCAAGGGGTGCTCTTTGCAGATGGTGGCTGGGAGGGCCCTGCACTTACAAGCTGGGTAACAGTGAGTCATGTTTACCCCCAGGTGGAGCCAGCTGGACTGGAGGAGGTGATCACAGATGCTGTAGCTGGGCTACCCCATGCCGTACGAGTCAGTGCCCGGGACTTTCTGGATGCTGGCACCTGGAGCACCTGGAGCCCGGAGGCCTGGGGAACTCCGAGCACTGGTGAGAGATAAAGCCAAAGAAAAGGGCAGAGGCCCCACCCCAAAGCATCTATCAGCTGAACCAATTCCGAAAGACAGCCAGGTGACACATGCCCTGCCCACACAGGCACCGCAATTACTGTCCCAGACTTCAGTCTTGTTTGCCTACAGCCCTGTCTTAGCTTAAGTCCTTCCCCTTGGCCTCCACCCCTGCAGTTACAGGCTCCACTTCTACAAGCTTGGAGCTTGCGATGCTCCCTAGGAACTGGCCATGCCCTATCAGGTTCCTCCTCCTAGGAGGGTTGACTTCCAATCTAGGCCTTGGCCTTGAGCACAGGACGTGACCCCCATCCCCACCAGCATATGGACACTTATTGGGTCTTGCCTTCCTTTAGGGACCGTACCAAAGGAGGTACCAGCTTGGGGCCAGCTACACATGCAGCCAGAGGTGGAGCCTCAGGTGGACAGCCCTGCTCCTCCAAGGCCCTCCCTCCAACCACACCCTCGGCTACTTGGTGAGCTTGGGTAGATGGGCAAGAGTTGTAAAGGAGTGAAAACCCCAGAGAAAAGGGGACACCAAGCTTGGTCAGCCTTGCTCTCAGTAACATGTGGCCCTCCCTCTTAGATCACAGGGACTCTCTGGAGCAGGTAGCTGTACTGGCGTCTTTGGGAATCCTTTCTTTCCTGGGACTGATGGCTGGAGCCCTGGCACTGGGGCTCTGGTAAGTGACTGCCATCGGTCCCTCAGCCTCTGATCCTCACAAATGCTCTGATGTCCATAGACCACATTCATCTCCACCCTTCATGACTGCCCACTGAACCTGTCTGATTCTGGAACTACCTCCCCACACCTCCATCCCCCATGCCCCACTTGATTTTAACTGATTCCTCTCCTGACCCTTTACTAATAAACCCTTTGGAGGAGACTGAGATACCTCACATTGTTGGAGAGACAGCTACCTTTCTATGCCCCAGGCTGAGGATGAGACGGGGCGGGAAGGATGGATCCCCAAAGCCTGGGTTCTTGGCCCCAATGATTCCAGTGGACAGGTGTCCAGGTGAGTAGGACATCCAGGAGATTTGGACTTGGATATGTGTGCCCCTATTTTGAGTGTCCAGATTAAAAGCTGGCTGCCCTAGTCATTTTTAAAATGCTGGGAATCCAAGTTGGGTCTCCTCATTTTAATGATGTCTAGGCTGAGGGCTGGGCCTTTCATTCTTGAGTCCCTGGGCTAAGAAGTGGGTCACTTCCCCTTTTCTCAGGGTACCAAGGAAGGCTCCCAGATGGACTCCCCTCCAGGGTATTAGTATTAATACTCCTCCAGGGTATTAGACTCAGAGCTGGATATTCATCCTTTTTTTTCCAGGTGTCTTGGATCAGTGCTGGGTCCCCTCCCTCATTCTTAATGTTCCTGGGCCCACAGCTAGGTCCACTCCCTTATCTTCAGCGTGTTGAAGAGGCTCCCTCAGAGCTGGGCTCCTCTACTCATCTTCAGAGTGTTAAGCTTAGAACTGAGTCACCTCCCTCATTCTCAGGGGGTCTGGGCCAAGATCCAGTCCTACTGTCTCTCCTGATTTGCCTCCTGCTTCTTCTAGGAGCTCCAAACCTATAGAGGACCCAGGAGGGCTTCGGCAGAGTCCACCTATAATTCTGTCTTGCTGGTGTGGATGGATGGACAGTAGATCCCTATGGTTGGGTCTTAGCTGGAAGTTCTGTTTGGAGCCCATTTCTGTGAGACCCTGTATTTCAAATTTGCCAGCTGAAAGGTGCCTGTACCTCTGATTTCACCCCAGAGTTGGAGTTCTGCTCGAGGAATGTGTGTAATGTGTACATCTGTATCCATGTGTGACCATGTGTCTGTGAGGCAGGGAACATGTGTTCTCTGCATGCATGTATATAGGTGCCTGGGGAGTGTGCGTGGGTCCTTGGCTCTTGGCCTTTCCCCTTGCAGGGGTTGCGCAGGTGTGAATAAAGAGAATAAGGAAGTTCTTGGAGATTGTACTTAGAGATTATTGTCCAATGCTGCTTTATTATTTGGCTATTGGGGGCTTCAGCCTATTTTCCTTAGCATCCCAAAATTCAGGTTGGGCAGAGTCCTGTGGAGCTTTCTCTCTTGGTGCTCAAACCACTGTGACAGGCTGGGGTTCTGGGGGTGGATGCAGATGCTGCGTTGAGCCAGGTGAAGCCTGGGTAGAGAAAGGTACAAAGCTATGGCCATAGCTTGGGGATGAGATTAGGGTCCAGGGGTTAGGAGCAAGGACCAGATGAAAACCTGAGTTGGCATCAGAATTAGCAGTTAGGGCTGGGGTTGGGATCAGCATTAGGGGTTGGGACTGAGGTCAGAGTCAGGGGTATCAGGGGTGGGAGCTCACACGAAAGCCTGGAGATGACAGTCCCCATCAGCCTCCTGCAGTTCCACCCGGATGACCTTCCTCAGTAGCTTGCCTGAGAGTGGCTTTCGGTAGAGCTGAGTACAGCAGGCAGTGCTGGGTGGCAGTAGGAATGCTAGAGGGCAACAGGGCCATGTGTTCAGAGGGATCCAGACCAAGAACCTCTCTGCCAGACAGCTGGAAGTTAGGTTGGATTTCCTGGGTCTTTTCAACTTCATCCCATTCACCCAGACCCCCAGCTTTCTATACCCCCAAGTACTCACCTGCTGTAGGGTCTGGGCTCAGGAGCAATGACAGCAGCAGGAGACTGCAGAAGGTTGAGGGCCCCTTCATGTTTGCTCAGCCTAGACTCTTCCTTCTCTCTCTCTCCTCCTCCCCTACCTTTTATCTGGGTGCCTTTTACCTGGGGCACTAGGTGAGTCAGAGGTGGTTGGAGATGTATTGTGTATCCTGTGACATTCCTGGGCCCTAATTCTTGGTCTGTTGCCACAGATTCCTTCCTCATCTAGGACAGCCATTTTCCATGTGCTCCTAAGCTCTGGGCAGTGAAGCTGAGGGAAGGATTAGTGTGTGATGTAGGGACTGATGGAACAGTGAGTAAGGGCAGTCAAGCATCCACAGCAACCTCTAACGATAGACATTCACACTCAAATATGCATAGCCACACATTCAAAGTCACTCCTCAATCATTCGGTCAACCTCACAAAGTCATACTCGTGATCAGACAACCATAGACAAAATTGTATAGCCCCAGTTACACTCAAAGTCCCAATCCCACCCAGTTGTGTTTTCACAGCCATCCAATCACAAGCAAATTCACACTAGCACACACAGATTCTGATAGGGGAGTTCTGGGTGGGGTGGGAGCAGAGGGCAGGCGAGCACCAGCTTGCCTTCATCTTCTCCTCCCCACTTCCTGGCCTGACCTGACTGTCTTATCAGAGAAACTGATGGGAATGGGTTCCTAGAGCAGGCCCTTCTGGCTGAGGAGGGGTCTTGGCTGAGGCCAGCCACGTTCAGAGAAGCTGGGGGAAGGCCCTTTTTGGTAATATTGAGGGTGTTTTGGAGATGCTGAGGTGGGGCAGCTTTCCCCAGGATGATGAGACAGGGAGGAAAGGTGGGGTAGATAAGGAGGGAAGATAAAAGTTATTTGGTGCTAGGTTACTGTTGTCAAAACAGGTAAAAGACCCAATGAATCTTACCTTCCTGTTTTTGTCTAGTCCTGTTCCAGGAATGCCAACCTCTTGCCAGCAGGGGCCTGGGGTCTCCAGATCCAGTCCCTGACTTGTTGAAGACATCAGACTCAAGTACTCAATTACATCTTTGTTCTACTCAAATTCCAGCCTCCTTCCTGGGCCTGGAGGAACATCCCCCCTCCCTACCCAGGTTCAGTCACACCCTCATGTCCAACTCCTATACCCCCTGCATCCCACCCTCCAGCTATAGCCACTTCTCTCCTAATCCCACACCCAGCCGTTCTTTACCCTCTCCCTCAATGCAAAGCTCATATTCATCTTTATCCAGTCCTTTCCAGGAAGCTGGGAACTGCCTAGGGTGGCGGTATGCTGCCAAGTTCAGTACCCCTGGCTCCTTGAAGAATTTTCCACTCCTGGTTCAGGGATCTCAATCTGCAAGTCCTGCTCTATATTTGAAACATAAACTAAGTCATAAAGCAGTAATCCAGCCCTTATCTTGTTGCAGTCGTCTGTTGTAGGGTCAGCCACTCTCTATGGAGTAGGCTTTCTCTTGGGATAGGGCTTAGGCCTTTCTCTTGTGCTCCAAGGCTTGGGTGTAGCCACTGAGGAAATCCCAAGGAAATCTCCCAGGTTCCTCGGTCTTATCAAAGACCTTCTCCATCAGTTGGCTGTGCGATACATACTTTCTGGTCTTTCCTGGACTTGTTGGTCCAGAGGCCTTTGGAAGGCAAAAAGCAAATGCTTCTGGGTGTGCACCCACCTCTCCCCTTTAAGACCAAGTCTTCTTCCTAGCCAAAATCTGCAGTAGCAGGGGTAGCTGCAGGCTGAAAGCCAGAAACTGGGCTGTCTCTTTCTTTAACTTAATCTTGTGGTGCCCTTTCTGGTGTTGGGTCCAGTCCCTAACTGAAGGCAGGCCCACATAGCAGCCTCTGATTCTCATCACTTGAGTTAGTGGGTCCCAGACTGATTGGGTGACAGAAGGGGGCGGCAGAGAGCAGTGGCCCTTGGACTCTCCTAGGGAGGGAGCAAGAACTGCTAGGTAGGCTGATGCCAAGGATCTCTAAACTTGGGATCAGACTGGAGAAGCCAAAAGTTGGGGTATGAACTGTAGGAAAGGTCACCAACCCAAGTCCCTCCTCTGTGGCAGGCAGCTTCTAGGAATCTCCCCCTCTTCTCATTTACAGCCTGCATCCTACACCTCTGCTTAAAATGTTTGAGATACACTCCCAGCAGAGAAGATTCTTCAGACAGCCGGCAAAGTCCTGGCTCGGAGGAAGGGAGTAACAGGCAGGATTATTTAGTTCTCTTCATATAGGATATTCACAGTATGGGTTTTTGGGGCTTGGGGTTGGGGGAGGCAGTCACTCATAGTAACAGGAGGCCTGACACTGATGAGGCGCTTTGACGTGGAAGGGCACCCTTTTAGGGAGGTACGCCCTGTCAGTACGGAACAGAGCCAGTGTGGGGAGGGGCGCTCGGCTCGAATGGCAACAGCGGCGGCAGAGTCAGGAGGTCAGTACGGTGGGCTTCGGTTTAAATCTTTAATGCACTGGCTGGCTGGGCAGCGGCGGTGGGGCTGCGGCGCGGGAGGCCACGACCCGAGCGCTGGGGAGCAGGGCCCAGGCCGCTGGACAGACAGCTCATCAGGCCTCGCAGAGGCTCCAGCTTCTGCTCCCCGGGGTGCGCTGAGCTGTGGGGCGACCCGACACTGGCATGAGGCGGGGCGGGAACTACCGGAATCCCCCCGATGGGTCCTCAGAGACTGAGTCTCGTCCATGCCCGGGGCGGGTCCGGGGTATCGCAGCCCCCTCACCTCCGCTCCCTCCGCCACATGCGCAGCCAGGGGAAAAAGTAGAAACAGCCCCAGTAGATCCTGCAGAGAGAGGGCAGAGGCGGGCGGGGCGGGGCGGGGCGGGGCGGAGCTGACCCCACAGACTCCGCCCCACGGCGCCTCGCCCTCGAGGAAGGCTCCACCCCGCCCCTAAAATCGGCACCCTTCGCAGCCCACGCCCCTCGGAGGCTCGCCCCGCCCACTCCTCGCCCTCGCAGAACTCCACCCTCCCCCACCCCGGAGCCGCCTGGTTCCTCCTCCGCAGAACCCGCCTCCACTCACTCCTCCTCCGCCTCCAGCGCCACCTCGTATCTCCTCATTCCCGACATGTCCTGGGCTCCGAACGTCTCCTGGGGAGCGGCATGATTGAATCAGGGATTCCCTAGCCCCAGGTCCCCTTCTCCGTCATGCTCGGGACGAGGCTGCCCAGTTCTCAGGTAATCTGAGGCTGATGCCCCCGGGAAGCCTCAGTTGCCACCACGGGACAGGGTGGGCTTGGAAATTTGGGAGGCACTGGAAGTTAAGGGGTGAGGAGGCCGGTCATCTCCGGGGCCTGGGGCATTAAGGGGGCCAGGGCGAGAGGTTTGGCGGTCATGGGGCTGGGAGATTTGGGGCCCTGGGTGAGGATTTTCAGGGGCTGGGGTCACCTGGAGGGGGGGCTGAGAGGGGTCAGCGCAGCCTAAACTCCCGCCCTCCCTGGCTCCACCCCGGAAACGGACCGTTACCATTACGTCACAGGGATGCCGTCGCGCACTAGATTTGCCTGTCCCCCGGAAGGGGTGGGGTCTGCATGTCTCCCAGAGGAGGCGGAGTCGAAACGTCATCTTAGGGGGTGAGGCCAGGGGCGGAGTCGGTTGTTTAAGATGCGGGCAAAGGATCTCTTTTATAGGTGTGGAGTCAGGTTTTGGAGCTACACCTTGGGAGGCTGAGGCTTCCGCACCAGGCAGCAAGAAGAGGGTTGGGACTCAGTCCAGTACTGTTTTCCCAATCCCCATGTCTCCTCTACCCTGACTTCTGCCCTGCCAAGTGCCTCTCTTGCCTGCCGAGAGAGGTCTTGTATGACCCTGGGCTGAGGAGGAATAGGTCCTCAGAGAGAATCCAGTCTAGAAAAGGCCAGGCTACGGAAATACCTGGTTGAGTGGCCTCAGCTAAGCCACTGAATGTCCAGAGGGTCATTGCCCTTCCTCTCTGGCCTGAGACCTATCTTCCTGTGATATATTTTTTTCCCTACAGTCATTCAATCAACAGATATTTGCTGAATGACCACCTGTGTGTCAGGCACTGTGCTGGGCATGAGAATGTGGTAGTAAAGAAGACAGGTGGCCGGGCGCGGTGGCTCACGCCTTTAATCCCAGCACTTTGGGAGGCTGAAGTGGGTGGATCACAAGGTCAGGAGTTCAAGACCTGCCTGCCAAGATGGTGAAACCCTGTCTCTACTAAAAATACAAAAATTAGCCGGGCGTGGTGGCGGGTGTCTGTAATCCCAGCTACTTGGGAGGCTGAGGCAGAGAATTGCTTGAACCTGGGAGGTGGAGATTGCAGTGAGCTGAGAGCGCGCCACTGCATTCCAGCCTGGGCCACAGAGCGAGACTCTGTCTCAAAAAAAAAAAAAAAAAAAAAAAAACCCA
>NW_016810459.1:938935-973931 GCF_001698545.2 Rhinopithecus bieti
AAAAAAAAAAAAAAAAAAAAAAAAACCCACAAACAACAAACAAGACAGGCACCTTCTCTGCCCTCTGAGAGGTAGGGGTAGAGCTGGGAGGATCAAAAGAGAATAGTCAGATTCTTACAATAAATGGGGCAGACTGGCGGGAAGAAGTAGAAGGTGCCAAGAAAGGGCAATTAACCCAGTGTGGGAGGTTGGAAATAGTTGCCCCAGACCTCTGACATCCCAGCCAAGGCCTGGGATACTGAGCCGTAGTTCGTTTGAGTAAGGGGAAAGACAGTCTTGGGGCTGGGCCGACTGTATAGGAGGGAGTGACCAGAAATAAGTGGGGTGAAAGTTTCTTCTGGTTGAAATGTGAGGAATGGATACCTCCCCCATCTCACCGTCTTTCTCCTTTTCATACTTGACTTCCCTTACCTGAGCCACATACAGATAGCAGACAGACAGATCCATAGGTGCTAGGTGGTTTTATTGGGAGCACTGCAGTCTGGGAGTTGTGAATCTGTGCTTTTCACAACATTCACCCTTTCACTCACATTCACACTCACGTTGACACTCCAGGCCTGGCTGGGTCAGGTCTGGTGCCAAGGAACTAGAGGCCAGGTCTTCCCTTCTGGTCCTTTGTTTCCCAGGCTAGGGCTCTCTCTGGCACTCTCATGGCCTAACTGCTGTGGCTCTTACTCTGGGAAAGGAAGGAGAGGAAGGGCCATGGGCTGTAATCTTAGATGGGGCTCAGAGGGGGCAGACAGGACTGGGGAGGGCCAGGCTTGCCTTGGCAGAGGTCTTCTGCAGTCTCCAGATGGTGCAATCCATCCAGGGCTGGTCTAGAGGCTGCCTCTCAGTGTGGTGAATTTGGAGTCAGAGAGAATGGAGCCATAGAACTCACCTTCCTGAAAGGCCCTGGTGTGAGGGGCAGATGCTGGGGACCACATCTGGGAACCTGTTTTAGGGGATTCCTTGTGGGAGGGATTGGGCAAGGAGAAATGAAGGAAGTAAGATGGTGAATGGAGACCTGGATGATGGAGGAAGTTATTGGGAGGGGAGGAGACTGGACATTCTCCACCTCAACTCATAGGACAAAGTGCCCTTCAGCATCCCTGAAGAGGAGGTAGCAGAAGGCACCAAAAATGTCCCCAGGAATTGGGTGTTGATTTGGTGAGAGGCAGAGTCCTCAGAATTGTTGGTATCACCCAGAGCTAGGGAGTGAGTATTAGCTTTAGGGCTTAAGATGGGAAGGCCACAGCCCTGACTGGAACTTGGGATATCTGTGTCTAGAGCTTTAGTGTTGCTCTCTACTCCACCCACATGCACTGTTCTCTTCTTCCTCTGGGAAGACCAGGCTAGAGAGACAGAGCCTATAAAGAGAGAGCAGCCAGATGGCTCCAGGACCCATCCAGGCACTGATACATACAGGAACAGCTGGGGTACAGGCACATCTATATCACACAGGTGCACACAAAGGGTATAGGTGTACCCACACCACACAGGCACACACATAGACTGCAAAGGAATACACACAATGCATAGGTATACCCATGTCACACAGGATGTACAGTCATCACAAGGGCACACCCATTTGGCATATGTACAGTCTCAGGTTCATACTTGGACCTGGATGTTGACATTGTGAAAAGAGAATAAATCTCAGGACCCCCAAATCATTAAGCCAAGGGGAAAGTCAAGCTAGGAATTGTGTCAGGCAAACCTGCCTCTCATTTTATTCCTAAGAGAGATAACTACAAAGATAAAAAAAAAACTACGTACCTCCCTCACAATTGGTCCACAGGGAAATTCCTTGTGGGCCTCAAGATCTTTACCTTAAGACAGTTGTGTTGAATTTCACCCTGACAATGTAAACTGATAGCTCATCTTCACAGGTGCAGTACAACGGACAGATTGCAAAGTCATTCTTCTGCTCACCTGAGACAAATGCATATCTAATTGCTTCTTCTGCCCTATTGTTTATGCAAAAATGCAGATTCACTGAGCCAGACTAAGGCATCAGTGTGACTATTCCTTTACTCCCCACTCCATGTAAATTGTGTATTCAATGAAAGACTGATTGAAGACGCAAAAGAATGCAGCCTTTTGTCTCTTATCTACCTGGAAGCCACCACTTCCAGTTGTCCCGCCTTTCCAGACTGAACCAGTGTAACACTTTACAGGTATTGATTTATGTCTCATGTCTCCGCAAAATGTATAAAACCAAGCTGTGCTCTGATCACCTTTAGCACGTGTTGTCAGAACCTCCTGAGGCTGTGTCATCTCATGAGTGTGTGCTCAACCTTGGCAAAATAAACTTTCTAAATTGATTGAGACCTGTCTCAGATACTTTTGGGTTCACAACATAAACTCAGCTTCCTTTACAGACTCCGTGAGACCTGCGTGTTGATCCCTGCTATGCCCCTCACCTTACCGTTTAACCCCTGCCCCATTTTACTCACTCCTGGCAAGAAAACCAGTATGCCGAGAAGAGGAGTGGTGCCACACAGGAGGCCATGGAGGATGAGCAGAGATGGACAAATGAGTAGAGTCCCTGAGAGCAGCAAGAGGCCTTCTGCTTGTGTGGAGTCTGTGAGACTGTTGTGAGGTTGGATGGGGAGAGCAAGCAGGAGAGGGATCATGATCATGACGGCGAGGGAGTCCTTGGAAGACTGAGGGTCAGTGAGTGTGTGTGGATCTGCAGGGGGCTGTGGCTGTCTCCTGTTTATGGCCCCCTAAAACTTTCATTTTCTACGTTCAGAAACTTCCTCCCCTTCTGGTGTGTAATAAAGAATTTGGCCTTTGTCCCTGGCTCCTGAGAGGGAGACTAAACCTGTGGAATTTCCCAAGTAATAGTGTCTTTGTTACTCATGAGCCCTTTGGAACTCACCTGGGTTTATGCTAAGAGATGAGACGACTCAGGTTGGAGGTTGGTCACCATAAAGACCAACCATGTGATTAGAGGGTTGGGCTTTGGGCCAGGCTGACCTCTGGGGTGGAAGTGGGCGCTGGAGATTGAATTCAGGTATGTGGCCAGTAATTCAGTTATGCTGTTGTAAGGAAATCTCAATAAAAACTCCAGACACCAGGCCGGGTGCGGTGGCTCACGCCTGTAATCCCAGCACTTTGGGAGGCCGAGACCATCCTGGCTAACACCGTGAAACCCCGTCTCTACTAAAAAAATACAAAAAACTAGCCGGGCATGGTGGCGGGCGCCTGTAGTCGCAGCTACTCGGGAGGCTGAGCCAGGAGAATGGCATAAACCCGGGAGGCAGAGCTTGGAGTGAGCTGAGATCCGGCCACTGCACTCCAGCCTGGGCGACAGAGCAAGACTCCGTCTCAAAAAAAAAAAAAAACAAAAAACTTTCTGGTTGATGAACACTTTGATGTGCCAGGAGGGTGATGCACCTTATGTCTCCACAGGGAGAAACCACTGAGAAAAGCTCTGCATTTGAGACCCTCCTAGACTTCATCCTGTGTGTCTTTTCATTTGGCTGTTTCTGATTTACACCCTTAATAAACTAATTAAACACAGCACTTTCCTGAGTTCTGTGAGTCATTCTAGCAAGTTATCAAAACTGACAGGGGGTTTGGGAACCTCCCAGACTTGTAGCCAGTTGGCCAGAAATGTGGGTGGCTTGGAGACACTACTTGTAGCTGGTATCTAAATTGGGGACAGTCTTGTTGGGGACCTTTCTCTTAAACCTGTGGATTCTGGTGCTAACTCTCCATGGCTAGTGTCAGAAGTGAATTGCAGTCCATGAGTTGATAGCAGAATACCTTCCCACTGAATATCTCCCCATCGTTTCTCCCTTTTTGTGGAGGAAACTTTTCTCTTTCACAACTCTCCTCAGTAGACTGCACCTGGTTTTCACTTTTTGGCTTCAGCTCTGAGAATCTCAGCAATAAGCAGTTTGGACAAAGGTAGGAGAGTTTGCACTATTACCGTTAGGGGAGGATTTGCAAGGTTTGTGATGTTGCTCCTTTGGAGGTATTTGAGCCATCAGTCTCAAGGCTGGGAGTCAGGGTTTGGTTCAAGATTAGGGTCAGAGGTAGGAATGTCTCTCTTCCCTAGGTTCCTCACTGCCAGCTCTTCTCTGTAGTACTAAGACACCTGGGGATAGGAGGAGTGGGAAAGATGGGACATAGCCACCCCCTAGATTCCCTGAGGACAATCACAGGAGCAGGGTAAGGATGAGAAGGTCCCCTCCCAGATTCTCCAGATCTCCCTAGGCCCGTCACAGTGCCTACATATCCACCATCTGAGATCCATTCCTCCCTTGGAAAGTGAAGCTAAAGGGAACATTCTTTGGAAGCAGGTTCAGCTCCCTTATCTCTCATCTCTGGCCTCTAGGACTTCACCCTCCTGGCCCAGCCAGCACTGTCCCTCTCCCTTATTGACCCATTTTCCTGTGCTCCAGAGCTGAGTTAAAATAGCTGGAGGACAACTTGGCCTAGAACATCCTCATTCTCTACTGTAGCTTCCCTATCCTGGAAATTGAGAGGGAGTTTGGAGGAGAGGGTCTGGTCAGCTCACAGAGTAACAGGGAAACAAAGGAAGCAGGCTCACTGTTCTTTGTCTGAGTCCAGTGGGAGAACATATCCAACAAGTTATATGAAATGGATTTATTACTTACAGGTAGGCAGCAAGGGAAACAGAGCCCCAGGATTAATTGTGAGGCAGCCCTCAGGCTCAGGAAAGCTGCCCAGGTCAGCTCCACTTGCACTGCAGCCAAGGACTCCAGAAAGCAGCCTGCCTTGGGTTTTATACCCTAGGGCAATGTGACTTCCTGGGCTAAAACATTGAAGGATATTCTGTTTCTGGGGTGGGACTAGAACAGAGCCTGTTCCTTATCTGTTTCTGTCACCTCTTCCTTATCTCAAGATTTTGCATTCCAAGTGAGAAAGGGAGGAGAACTGGGTCAGTGTATAGTCACCCAGAGAACTGTTCTGCCAGACCCAAGAGATAGACCTCTCAGAAGACACTATTGTGGAGTGCTATTCTGTTTCCCATTCCAGATCTAGAGTATATAATGGAGCAGATTTAATTGCCCACATTTTTCTGCCCCATCCATCCATCCATCCATCCATCCATCCATCCATCCATCCATGTGTCTATATGTCCACTCGTCTTTGTCTCTCCATCAGCCCATTCTTCCTTCTTTCACCTATTTTTTCATATATTCGTCGTCACCTGTTCATCTGCATGTTCAACCGTTATTCATTTATTAATGTTTCCCTTCATTTATTTGTCTCTCAGTTATGGTAGTAATTAACATTTATTGATACTTAAGTGCCAGGCACCATGCTAAATGCTTTAAATTGATTGTCTCATGACAAATCTATGAAGTAGATTTCTGTGGGCTGTTTTTGTTCATGCAGACCACTTTTCTGCTTTTCCATACCCTTTTTGTGGTTCCTGTAGGAAACTTGTTTCCCACTTAACATAGTCTTGGTGGAGCTGTCAGCTACAGTACTCTGATCAGAGTACCCCATTTCCTGGCCACTGTGACAGACTGAAGAACTGAGTATGTGTCACAAGTACAGATAACCAGAGTTTTCTATGAGATTTGATGTTTAGATGCCAGGAGAAAGAGGGTCTCTTTTAGATCAATCAATATAAAAATTTAGGCTTGAGGCTTCTAGTGGCCATATTTCTTGCTACTAGAAGAGCACCTGTATCTTAGACCATTTTTCTGTTGCTTAAAGCAGAATACCTAAATCTGGCTAATTTATAAATAAAACAATTTATTTCTTACAGTTATGGAGGCTGAGAAGTCCAAGAGGGTACTTGGACTCTCTTGGACATACCTGGTGAGATCCTTCTTACTGGTGGGGACTTTCTGCAGGATACTGAGGTATGGCACAGGGCATCACATGGTAAGGGGGCTGAGCATCCTAGCCCAAGTCCCTCTTCTTAGGAAGTCCTTAGTCCCACATCCATGATAACCCATTAATCCATGGATGGATTCATCCATTTATCAAGGCAGAGCCCTCATGACCCAATCACTCCTTAAAGGCCCCACCTTTCAATATTGCCACATTGGGGATTAAATTTCTTTTGTTTTTAATTTGTTATATGTTTTTAAGAGACAAAGTCTCATTCTGTCGCCCAGCTGGAGTGCAGTGGCATGATCATGGCTCACTGCAGCCTTGAACTCCTGGTCTCAGCCAGTTCTCCTGCCTCAGCCTCCCAAGTAACTGAGACTACAGCTACAGGTGTGCACCACCATGCCCAGCCAGGGTTTAAATTTCAACATGAGTTTTGGAGGGGACAAATATTCAAACCATAGCAACTTTGGGAGGCCAAGGCGGGTGGATCACCTGAGGTCAGAAGTTTGACACCAGCCTAGCCAACCTAGTGAAACCCTGTCTCTGTCTTAACTAAAAATACAAAAATCGGCCCGGCCGCGCGGTGCGGTTCCCCAAGCCTGTAATCCGCAGCACTTTGGGACAGGCCGAGATGGGCGGATCACGAGGTCAGGAGATAAGAGACCATCCTGGCTAAACACTGTGAAACCCCGTCCCTACTAAAAAATAAAATACAAAAAACTAGCCGGCGGCGAGGTGGCCAAGGGCGCCTGTAGTGCCGAAGCTACGCTCGGGACGGCTGAACGGCAGGCGAGAATGGCGTAAACCCCCGGGAGGCGGAGCTTGCAGTGAGCTGAGATCCGGCCACTGGCACTCCAGCCGCGCGGCCGACAGAGGACTCCGTCTCAAAAAAAAAAAAAAAAATCAGCTAGTCATGGTGGCACGCACCTGCAGCCCCAGCTACTCCATAGGATGAGGCAGGAGAATCACTCAAACCTGGGAGGGGAAGGTTGCAGTGAGCGGAGGTCGTGACACTGCACTCCAGTCTGGCAACAGAGTGAGACAAAAAAAGATTAGAGAGGTATCAAGGTAAGAGAGGGAGATAATAACATTTGAACCCCTGGATCCAACCAGGGTTGCAGATAATCTCCTTAATGAGAAGTTTTTTTTTTTTTTTTTTTTTTTTAAGATGGAGTCTCGCTCTGTTGCCTAGTCTAGAGTGCAGTGGTGCGATCTGGGTTCACTGCAACCTCTGCATCTTGGGCTTAAGTGATTCTTTCACCTCAGCCTCCTGGGTAGCTGGGCGCCACAGCCTGGCTAATTTTTGTAGATATGGAATTTCACCATGTTGCCCAGGCAGGTCTCAAAGTCCTGAGGTTAAGCAAGCCACCTGCCTCAGCCTCCCAAAGTGCTGGGATTACAGGCGTGAGCCACTGCACCTGGCCTCATACCTAGTTTTGATATAACAAATTTAACTTTTTGCCTAAGCTGCTTTGAATTGGGTTTTTGCCATTTGCAACCAAAAAAGTCCTCAGTAAAAATGACTGTATTATTTCTATTTTACAGATGGGGAAACTAAGACCCAGAAAGGTTAATTTTCCCAAGATTTCCCAGTTTATATCAAGCAGAATGCTGGTATTTGGAGCAAAATTCTGCTTTATTACCTACATGTGTCCATCTGCCCATCCATCCATCCATCCATCCCATCCATTTATTTCTCTGACCATCTTTCAATGCCAAGACACTGAAGGCAATTAGTATTGTTTCACTTGCCAACTTCAATTCTGAAGCTGAGTCTGGATCAGGGATTGGTAAACTTTCTGTAAATGTCCAGATAGTAAATATTTAAGATTCTGTAGGCCATACAGTCTTTGTAGTAACTACTCAGCTTTGCTGTTGTAGCACAAAAGCAGCCATAGATATATTTAAATGAATAAGCATGGCTGTATTCCAATAAAACTCGATTTACAGAAACAGGTGGCAGGCTGCATTTGGCCCATGGGCCATAGTTTGCCAATGCTAGTCTGGATCAATGGGGAAGACATATTATGTTCTATTGCTGGGAACATGAACAGGGAGCGCCCTTGTGTTTGTACTGTGATTATATGCTTAAATGATTGTAGTGTGTCCTTGGTGTATGTGAATGATTGGCTGTGTGATTGATTATGTGTCTATGTACGTATGTGTGTGGGTAGAGATGTGTAGGTGGGTAAGAGTGTCGGCAATTATGTATTTGTGTATGATGTTTTTGTTGTTTTTGTTTTTTGAGACAGGGTCTCGCTCTGTCACTCAGGCTGGAATGCAGTGGCGTGATCTCGGCTCACTGTAACCACCACTGGGCTCAAGCTATTCTCCCACCTCCCAAGTAGCTGGGACTACAGGTGCGTGCCACCACACCCCACTAAGTTTTTGTATTTTTAGTAGAGATGGGGTTTCACCATGTTGCCCAGACTGGTCTCAAACACCTGGGCTCAAGTGATCCGCCCGCCTTGGCCTTCCGCAGTGCTGGGAGTACAGGTGTGAGCCACTGCGCCGGGTGGGTTTGTTTTCTGACTGCTTTTTCAATCTATCTCTTTGTGGGTCTCAATCTGCAAGGCCTGCAGGGGGCGTCCAGTGCCCAGGGAAAAGGGGCTCCTGGCCTGGACTCTCAACCTCATGGGGCCTGCAGAGGGCGTCTAGCCTACAGGGAAAATGGAGTGTGTGGCCTGTGGAAGTGGAGATCTGGCCTAAGTGAGCTGTCATGTCTTGTTCCAGAAAGGGGCTGGAAATGAGCAAGAAACCAAATTACTCAACTTCTGAAAGTCCCTGATCCTGGGAAGGGGTCGGCTTCACTTCCTATCCTTCTGCAAATCCTCTATCCATGTCTGGAGGGTCTCAGTCCAGCTGGAGGGGCAGAGCTTGGCTCTGCAGTCCCAGAGCGTGGGTGGAACATTGCACAGAACTTCTGGAGGTAATGGGATATCAGGATGGGGGAAGTCTTGAGCAATAGCATACACCCCTTCCCTGCCTCCTACCCCCTGGAGCTTGAAATAACGCCACTGCCAGGGTTTCCTCAATACTTGTCTCCTCTATTCCCTGCAATTCGGGCCACTCTGAACCTCAGAGTGCCTGGGCCTGAGCTGAGCTTGCTTGGGAGAAGCTCAGGAAACAAGGGCCCCTGGATGCAAAGCGGAGGGTGACCTCTGCTACGTGTTTGGAGATGGGGAACTCTGGGGTGTCAGAGGGAGGTAGGGAGGGGAGGCTGCCTGAAGGAGGGAGCTTTGCAAATAGAACCTCAAGGATGGGTGGGAATGGAGAAAGGACATTCCAGGTAGAATGCACAGCAAGCACAAAGGCTCAGAGGAGGGACATAAGAGTTTGTGATTAATCCCAATGTAGGTGGGGTAGGGAAAGGGCTAGTGGTGGGAGAGGCTATATGTGTGTGGGAGGTGGAGTGGGGGAGTTATTTCTGGTCATATATAATTTTGAAAAATTCCTGAGGAAGGAGCCATGGGGATGGCCTAGCCCAGATGCTGCAGCTGCCCTTAGGAAGGAGGTTGAAGTCAGGGCTGGGCTGTAGTAGCAGGGATGAAGAAGTGGCACAGATACCAGAGACATTAAAGAGGTAGAAGTTGGGCTTGGCACGGTGGCACACACCTGTATTCCCAGCACTTTGGGAGGCCAAGGCAGGTGGATCACTTGAGCTCAGGAGTTCAAGACCAGCCTAGGCACAATGGGGAAACCACATCTCTACAAAAAATACAAAACTTTGCTGGGCATGGTGGTGGGCGCCTGTAGTCCCAGCTTCTCAGGAGGCTGAGGTGGAGGATCTCTTGAGCCTGGGAAGTGGAGGCTGAAGTGAGCCGTGATTATGTCACTGCATTCCGGTCTGGGCAACAGAATGAGAGCCTGGAAGAGCCAGGGATGGTGTACAGATCTACTTCTGCGTTCCAGGCTGCAGAGCCAACTGTCTATTTGGGATTTCCTTGGCTTTCTTACAGATACTGCATTGGTCTGTTTTTGCATTGCTATAAAGAAATATCTGAATCTGGGTAATTTATAAGAAAAAAGGTTTAGTTGGCTCACAGTTCTGCAAGCAATACAGGAAGCATAACACTGGCATTTGCTTCTGAGGAGGCCTCAGGAAGCTTATAATTATGGCAGAAGGTGAAGGGGGAGCAGGCATCTCATATGGCAGGGGCAGGAGCAAGACGGAAAAACAGAGGGAGGTGCCACATGCTCTTAAATAGTCAGATCACATGAAAATTCACTCATTTTCAGGAAGACAGCACCAAGGGGGTGGTGCTAAGCCATCCATGAGAAATCCATTCCCATGATCCAATCACCTTCTGCCAGGCCCCATTTCCAACACTGGGGATAACAATTCAACGTGAGATTTGGGCAGGGACACATTTCCAAACTATGTCAGATACCTTATTCTAAAACCAAACTCCTGATTCTCAACACTTCTCTCCTAGCTTGTCTTCTCACCAGTTATCCATCTCAGAAAAGGAAGCTGCCGTCCCTCCAGGGGCTCAGACCTGAAGCCTGGTGTCATCTCTGGTTTTTCCCTTGCCCTTATGCTTCAAATATAATCCATCAGCTCAGCCCCTTGTTCTACTTATAGGTCCGTATCAGATTCCTCCTCTTCTGTATTCCAACTGCCACCACCTAGGTTAGGCCAGCATCATCTCTTTCCTAGACTGCTGGAAAAGCCCTTTGACTTCCCCATTCTTCTTTGTACAATTCATTTTTCCAGACTGCTGATAGGGTCTTTGTAAACTGTTAATGAGATCATGTTACTCCTCAGCTTAAATCTTTCATAGCACTTATAGAACAAAACCTCACTCCTTCCTGTGGCCTGCAAAGACTTGGATCCTATGACTCCAGCCTCCCTGTCCTACCTCTTCTTATGCCATCTCCTCCTCGTCCATTGTCCTCTGGCCACACTGGTCATTCATTCTTGAATGGCTGGCTTCTTATCTTTTAGGTGTCCTGGTGGTTAATACTGAGTGTCAATTTGACTGGATTGAAGGATACAAAGTATTGACCCTGGGTGTGTCTTTGAGGGTGTTGCCAAAGGAGATTAACATTTGAGTCAATGGGCTGGGAAAGGCAAACCCACCCTTTATGTGAGTGGGCACAATCTAATCAGCTGCTGGCAATATATGCAGGCAGAAAAATGTGAAAAGAGAGACTGGCCTAGCCTCCCAGCCTGCATCTTTCTCCCGTGCTGGATACTTCCTGCCCTCGAACATCGGATTCCAAGTTCTTCATTTTTGGAACTTGGACTGGCCCTCCTTGCTCCTCAGCCTGCAGATGGCCTATTGTGGGACCCTGTGATTGTGTGAGTTGATACTTAATATATTTATATATTTCCTTTATATATTTCCTCCCTCCCTCCCTCCCTCCCTTCCTTCCTTCCTTCCTTCCTTCCTTCTTTTTTTTTTTTGGAACGAAGTTTCGCTTTTGTTGCCCAGGCTGGAGCACAACGGCATGATCTCGGCTCACTGCAACCTCTACCTCCCAGGTTCAAGCGATTCTCTTGCCTCAGCCTCCTGAGTAGCTGGGATTACAGGTGCCCGCCACCATGCTGGCTAATTTTTGTATATTTAGTAGAGACGGGGTTTCACCATGTTGACCAGGCTGGTCTTGAACTTCTGACCTCAGGTGATCCACCCACCTTGGCCTCCCAAAGTGCTGGGATTACAGGCGTGAGCCACCATGCCTGGCTCGCTCACCCCTTCCTTCCTCCCTCCCTCCCTCCCTCCTTCCTTCCTTCCTTCCTTCCTTCCTTCCTTCCTTCCTTCCTTCCTTCCTTCTTTGAGACGGAGTCTTGCTCTGTCACTCAGGCCAGAGTGCAGTCACGCAATCTCCACTCGCTGCAACCTCTGCCTCCCAGGTTCAAGCCATTCTTCCGCCTCAGCCTCCTGAGTCACTGGGACTACAGGTGTGGGCTACCACGCCCGGCTAATATTTGTATTTTTAGTAGAGACGGGGTTTCACCATGTTGGCCAGTTGGTCTTAAACTCCTGACCTCAGTGATCCGCCCGCCTCGGCCTCCCAAAGTGCTGGGATTACAGGCCTGAGCCATCACACCTGGCCCCTTTAGATACATCTATTCCATTAGTTCTGTCCCTTTAGAGTTTAAGCTACCACCTGACAGTTGTTAGCTTAAATATTGTCTCCTTAAAGAGGCCTTCCGTAGGCACCCTATTTAAAACATGTCAGTGCCATCTCATCCTGTTTTTGTCTTTCTTAACCCCTTTTATTGTATCTTTCATATACGCACCCAATTTGAAATTGTTTTATTTCTATATTCTAACAGACCTTTTTTGTTATTTTTGACCCACCAGCATTTGAACCCCCTTCCTGCATAAAAGCCCAACAGGCCAGATACTCACATTCCCAGCCTCCCTTGCATCTAAGAAAGTCCAGTCAATCTGGATGTACTTTCTCAGGGCTGTGAATCAGGTGCTAGTGATGCAAAGAAGCAAGGACCATGAGGAATTCATTTTGGTGGTGGCACTAGAATTGGTGGCAGTGCCATTGTCTGTCACTTGGCCCTTTGACTCAGCAGATCCAGTGGTGTTTGAGGTTTCTGTGACCAATTGCCATGCAGTATGAAGCCCAAGAGCAGGTTGCTCACATTTCCAGCATGCTTGCTCCTGGGTCATAGTCACCTTTCTCTCAGTCTGCACCTGCAGCCCTATGGAGAGTTCTTGATGACCGTTGACTCATAAGCCAATTTTTCAGCTGGGTGTATATGATTCTGCACAATTTTGTGGAACTAGTTTAGAGTGGATCACTATAGTTTTAAGGCCCCATTCAGGGTGATCCTGAAAGACAGTGGAGAATAAAATTTTTCCAGTGAGCAGAACATCTTATTTTCTACTTTTCTTGGAAGAGGAGTGGTTCTTGAGTTGGAAGCTGAGACCACCATCTGGCTTGGGCTTCTCATGCCACAGGGTGAATGAGGAGTTACCACATTGGTAGGGGGAGTTGATTCTGACTATTCAGGGGAAATTGGCTGTAGCCACATGATGAATTCATGGAGGGGTGTAAAGGCACCCACGTAATTTCAGGGCACCTCCTGATGATGCCCTGGTTAAATTCAGTGGTCAAAGTTAATGGAAGACCACTGTAATCTTTTTTTTTTTTTTGAGACGGAGTCTCTCTCTGTCGCCCAGGCTGGAGTGCAGTGGCACGATCTCAACTCACTGCAAGCTCTGCCTTCTGGGTTCATGCCATTCTTCTGCCTCAGCCTCCCGAGTAGCTGGGACTACAGGCGCCCGGCACCACGCCCGGCTAATTTTTTGTATTTTTAGTAGAGTCGGGGTTTCACCATGGTCTCGATCTCCTGACCTTGTGATCTGCCTGCCTCGGCCTTCCAAAGTGCTGGGATTACAGGCGTGAGCCACCGCACCCGGCCCGACCACTGTAATCTTAATCAGGCAGGACCACCAGAGGCTAGTGTCCCTTGGCTGTGAAGGTTCAGATATTTCGAGGGAATAGAATATCAACCAGTGAGGGCTGGCTGGAGGTTAAGAGACCTTCAAATGAGTCACAAGAGAAGTGTGGTATAGAATTCTGATTCCTGCCCCCTGATGTGCATGCCCTGTGCAATCTCTTCACCTTGAAGTGATGAAGTGATACCCTTGACCCCCTGACTTGTGAATATGACAGGATATAACTTGAGTGATTAGGTTTGTATATGGCAAAGATGAAGGGCTTTTGCAGATGGAATGAAGGTTCCTAATCAGTTGACTTTGAGTTTGTCAAAAGGGAGATCACCGTTGGTGGGCCTGGCCTAACTGGGTAAACCTTTAGAAAAATGTCTGGGGTAAGAGACAAGAAGCAATAGCAAGTCGGGTGCGGTGGCTCAGGCCTATAATCCTAGCACTTTGGGAGACCAAGGCAGGAGGATCATGAGGTCAGAAGATCGAGTCCATCCCAGCCAACATGGTGAAACCCTGTATCTACTAAAAATACAAAAATTAGCTGGGTGTGGTGGTGCCTGCCTGTAATTCCAGCTACTTGGGAGGCTGAGGCATGAGAATCGCTTGAACCCAGGAGGCAGAGGTTGCAATGAGCCAAGATCACGGCACTGCCCTCCAGCCTGGAAACAGAGCGAGAGTCCGTCTCAAAAAACTTCCATATTGTGGAGAGGACGATGTGTCAGTGAACAACAGGCAGTTCTAGGAGCTGGGAGCCTCAGTCCTACAAGCACAACTACTAAAAATAGCAATGAGTTTGGAAGAGGGCTCTGAGCCTCAGATGAGATTGCAGTGCTGGATGACACCTTGAGTTCATTTCTTTTATATTTTAATTTTATTTTGCTTGACAGTCTGAGTATGTTTGTATGACACCTTGAGTTCAGCCTCGTGAGGCCATGATCAGAGGACCCAGTCAAGCTAGACCTACACTTCCGGCTCACAGAAGCTGTGAGATAATGCATTTGAGTTATTTTAAGCTGCTAAATTTGTGGTGATTTATTTTACAGCAATAGAAAATCAATACAAGTCTGGGTACAGTGGTTCATGCCTGTAATCTCAGCACTTTGGGAGGACAAGGCAGGCAGATCACCTGAGGTCAGGAGTTTGAGACCAGCCTGGCCAACATGGTAAAACCCCGTCTCTACTAAAAATACAAAAATTAGCCGAGCATGGTGGCAGGTGCTGTAGTCTCAGCTACTTGGGAGGCTGAGGCAGGAGAATCACTTGAATCTGGGAGGCAGAGGTTGCAGTGAGCCAAGATGGTGCCATTGCACTCCAGCCTGGGTGACCGAGGGAGACCTGTCTCAAAAAATTAAAAAAAAAATAAAATAAGGAAACCAATACAAGAAGAGAATATGTCAGCTAAGTCCCAGAACCAGTTGCAGAACTACTGACTGTAACTTTTATCCATATTCCCTTCCTTGTGAAATGTGTCTATTTTTCTGTTCTTTGACTCCTCTTTTCTTTTATCCTCCTTTATTGCATTCTTGAATATAGGTTGTTGTGGTGGTATTACTACTACTCAGCAAGATTCTGGTTTTACTTCTCATCTTGGGAGTTACCACCTCGAAGTTAGGCGTGGCTGTGTGACCCACTTTGGCAGAAGGGCTGGCTTCCTCTTGGGAGAGGACCCTTGAAATGATGGTTTGACAGGAATGAGGTTGACGTGGTGATTGGGGTTTGGATGGTGTTAGGCTCAGATTTCCAGGGATCGGGATTCTGAGATCAAAAGCCCTAGGAGATCTGGTTGTCCCAGAATGGTAGTGTTCCTGAGGCTGGGGTGAAAGCTTTCCCACCTCTGCCAAGTTGGAACTGATGGTGGCTCTTATCTTCTGCATCCCACTGGAGCCACGGGGAAGACCCAAAGGCCCTAGAAGTAGGGTGGGGAGGCCTGATTCCCTCATCTACCCTGATCCTTAGAGGTTCTGTCCTCGCTTTTTTCCTCCAACCCTGCCCTTCCTGCCCCTGGCCCCTTGGGAGATGGAAGTGCCCCTCAGAAATGGGTCTTTTGAGAGTTGATGCTGCCCTGCTGCCCTCAGATGCTTTGCTCTTCAGAGATTCTCCGCCACCTGCCGATCAGACACCGGGCTCCACTCCTTTCCAGGAGCCCTGCCTGTCAGAGGGTTCCTTATCCTGCCTCTACCCCTACCCTCCAGATCCCCAGCACTGTCCCTACATTCCTCATTTCCTTTCAATATCACCAAGTCCTGGCATCTGATACTCCCCTGGGAATAGGAATAGGGTGGGCATTGCTGTAGCCCAATCCCCTTCTCTACTCCTCTGCCATTGGGAAAACTGAGGCCTGAGTAAACTCCCTCTTTGAGGCTCGGGGGAAGCTGATACTCCTTCTACTGCAGAGGCACAGGAGGTTGGAAGCCCTCTAGGGTGTGTGTCTTTGTGTCTGGGTTCAAGTGCAGGGACCCTACCTGTGGCCACCAGCTTCCTCTCTTGTTTATTTTCCCAGCTTTTTCTAGCAAGCTGAGCTTTTCTACCCCAACTAGACTTCCCAGCCCCCAGCCCTCAGTCCAAGTGCTGCCCATCAGGCAGGCTTAGACTACAATCCCAGCTTTGCCACTCAGCAGCTGAGTTGACTTGGGAGGTCATTCTCCTCTCTGTGCTTCAAATTCCTTATACATAGAATGGTACTAATGATACCTCATGGGATCGTTTGAGGGTGCCATGATGTAATGCCAAGAAAGGACTCAGCTTGGAGACTTGCACATGGCCAGCATCCAGAAGTAGCGACTTTCCCTATTCCCATGGGCCACTTCTCCACTTCTGGCCCTGCTATACTGTTCTCCATTTGTAATTAGGAGATAGGTCAACTCGGAAAAGTGATATGTGTAGTAGTTCAGAGTAGATATTCTGGAGCCAAACTGCCGAGACAGGAACCCCAGCTCTGCCTTTTTTCTAGTTGTCCAGCCTGGGCAGGTGACTTAACTTCTGTACCTCAGTTTTCTCAGCTGCAACATAAGAATGGTAATAGCACTTAAAGCAGTGCCCAGTACCTGGTAAGCGTTAGTGGTGAATTAGCTAATACTCAGAGCCATGTCCTTCCATGTGGACAAAGTCTCAGGGGTCACCTAGGAAGTTATCTGACCAGAGAAATGCTTGCTGATTCCTACAGAGGGGTACTTGGAGGAAATTTCCCAATTAGGAGTCCTGAGCCTTCACGAAACTGTTATTTCTAAGATTTTCTGGTGGTTTCTGAGTTTCCCGTAGCCTAGAAGGAGGGGGTGACATGGAGCTTGCCTGCCGAGAAGCTGAATATGAGATGATCAAAACATGATCAAAACCGTATGAAGCTGGCTCTGAACAAACACTCAACCACACAACAGAGATAGCCCCAGCTGTCTTGAGAACTGGATGTGCTCCTGGTGGGGGGCAGGGTATGGTGGGAAAAGGCCATGTTCAGTTCCATTTTTGTTAATCATACATGTATTGGGGCTTATTTTGTGCCAGACCCTGGCAGAGCAATGTTGGCAATGAAGTTGGATGAGGCCCAACCTCTCCCTCGTGACCTCTCTCAACAAATAGAAAAGGGAGCTTTTCATCACCCAAAGGCTAAGAGAAACCTGAGCAGGGGTGTCAAATACTTTTAGGAAGATATTGGCTACTGAGATATTGGCCTTTAGGATGGGAGGTATCACCCAGCTGCAGGCCTTGAACCTGTAACAGATGCCATGTGCCCTAGAGAGGAAGGTGTCTATCTAGAGGCAGGCAACAAGGCCTCCACATCCTAACTGGGGAGCTAGGAGTCCACACCACTCCTCAGAGAGCTGGCAATCTCTGGTGGGCTCCTAGCCCACCAGAACTCTGGATAAATGAAGATGCAACAATCGTCAGTGACTCACCATGAAGTAGAAAGCAGATGTTCATTAAATGGAGTCACAGGGCTGAGAATGTTAGAGTGAGGCAGGATGCTCAGTTGCTCCAATTGCTCAGATTGCTGGGCTTATGTACCTGGCAGGGAGATAAGACCCAGTGTCCAGGATGGGTTGATATGGTTGGGGGGTGGGAAAAAGAAGGCAGAAAGCTAGGATGGAAAGCACTGGCTATAGAAGGGGTGGGGAGGGTTGCATGCCAGCTTCCCTAGGGCTCTCGTGTTCACCCCCTCAGATTTCCTCCAAATTCTTCATTTCCCAGGCTTCCAGGGTCAATTGAGTCCAAGGCACTTCACTAGCTCCTAGACTATTTTCTCTTTTTCTGAGCCTCAGCTTCTCTTTTGATCTCAGAAGATGGCCCCAGGGAGTGTTTTCTGGATGTGCAAGACTTGTGGGGTATCTATGCAAATGCTGGGGGTTTAATATGAGAACTAAAGATTCAGGAGCCAAGTTGTTGTTTGGAAGGAGTCTCAAAAATCAAGCTTCTCTCTCCCATCTGACAAATGGGGAAACTGGGTCTTGGGGTGCAGAATGGAAAAGGAACTTGCCCAGAGTCGCACAATAAGTGGGGCAGAGAGAGGATCATGGGACTCTGGCCCAGGGAGTGATTTCAGGATTTGCTCTGTACTTCCTGGCAGCAGTGTCATGGAGGTAGTATCCAGGGGCCCCTGTCCTGGTAGCATATTCTTCAAGGCTCCTACTCTCACCTGCCCTGCTCTGTCTGTGTGTTCCTCCGATAGTCCAGAGAGATCACTTTTGTTGCTTCTGTGGCAGGCTGACTTCCTGTAAATGTCACTGGCACTGAGAGGGTTTTCAGGCAATGTGCTCCCCCTACCCCCACCATGTGCATTTGTCCTCTGAGACACCAGCCTGCTTGGATGCAGGGCACGGGATCCACAACTAGGAGACCTAGAACGCCATGGCTGGCTGGCTCGGTGGATGGATGAAAGAATGGCTGGGTGGGAAGTGGGTGAGTGGACAGTTGGATGGATGGAGGTCTGATGAATGCAGAAACAGCTGAATGAATGGATGCATGGATGCATGATCCCAGGTGATTCTAAGACCTGGGATAGCCAAGGTTTTAAGCACTTGCATCTGGGAGCAGAGGAGAGGAAGAGGATGTCATGCTGTCAGTGAGGAGGGGCTGCCACAACTCCCTCAACATTTCTCCCTTTTCTTTCTTTTTTTTTTTTTTTTGAGACGGAGTCTCGCTCTGTCACCCAGGCTGGAGTGCAGTGGTCAGATCTCAGCTCACTGCGAGCTCTGCCTCCCAGGTTTACGCCATTCTCCTGCCTCAGCCTCCCGAGTAGCTGGGACTACAGGCGCCCGCCACCTCGCCTGGTTAGTTTTTTGTATTTTTTAGTAGAGATGGGGTTTCACCATGTTAGCCAGGATGGTCTTGATCTCCTGACCTCGTGATCTGCCCGTCTCGGCCTCCCAAAGTGCTGGGATTACAGGCTTGAGCCACCGCGCCTGGCCCATTTCTCCCTTTTCAAGGCCTGCCCAGGCCTGGTTTTGTTGCTGGCTGAGGTATACCTGATATAACAACGGCCTCTCTTCCCAGGCAAGGGTGCTCAATCTGGCCGCCTTGTTCTCATCTGACCCCAGTGGCACAGACTTGTCACTCCCAGCTGGAGAGGCCCTTAGAGAACACCATCTGGAGGCCAGCCTGCTTCCCCAGGGGACTTCTCAAGTACGAGGCCCTCACTCTGTACGAGAAGCCCTGTGGGATGCTCCAAGAATCACACGGCTCTCATCTCCCAGAGCTGAGATTCCTTTCTGGTCTCATGTGGGGAGATGTCTCTCGTCTCAGTGTTGCCTTTGAGCCCTGGAGCCCATGTAGACTGTAGGAGCGGTGGTAGGGCTCCTCTATGTGGAATCTCTTGTGCTTCCCTGGCTACTCCTTTTTCCACCCTGTGGGCCTCTTTCCTGTCTCTGACCTCTGACTCCCAGATCTGTCTGTCAGTGTCCCCGAGAGGCATGGCCCCAGGATTGCAAAGATGGGGCTAGACCTTGCTCAGTTTGGCTGAGAGAGGAAGGCTGGCCTGGAGGTCAGATTCTATATGGACAGAATGGACAGATGGGCCCTCAGCCCTGGCTTCTGAGTCTTTCCTCACATATTTATTCATTCACTAAACAAATATTTATTGAGGGACTGCCTTGTGCCAAGCAGCATGCTGGACACCAGAAAAATAGTAGAACTCGAAATAGATGTGATCCCAGTCCAGGAACATGGACAAATTTGGACAAACCAGCAAATATAAGTCAGTGTGATGAATGCTGTGAGGGGCTACTGCGGAAGGCTACCTAACCCAGCCTGGGGTCAGGGAAGGCTCCCTGGAGGAAGAGGCATCTGGACCCAGATGGGAAGCCAGCTGGGCAGAGGAGAGAGAAGAGTGTGCCAGACCAAGGGAAGGGCGTGGGTGGTTGGGTATTTTCCCCCCAGGCAGTAGAACTGGATCCTTTGCCCCACTCCACCTCCCCCAGCCATGAGAGCTGGTTCCCCACAACTCCCTTCCCCTGAGGGACACTGGATCCCTCAGACACCTGGTTGCTTGAACACCTGCTTTGGAGAGCAGAGACTGGGAGGCATGAGACACTGGCTCACTCAGGGAACTGATCCAAGCTTACTGTCGCTGAACTATGGAAAGCAATGAGGCTGATCCTGAGAGCATCAGGTTGTTAAGTGAAAGTGAGCGAGGAGACCCCTTAGGCCACAGAAGAGAAAATAGATCCTGCCATTCTACCTCCCCCTTCTTATTCCTGTCCTCCTGGCTAGACAGCAAACAGACAGCAGACAGATCTATGGGTGCCAGGTGGCTTTTTTTTTTTTTTTTTTTTAAGGCTAGTCAAGCAGTGGGAGTAGAGAAAGAAGAAAGAAATCTGTAACTGGTTGTGATCAATTAGTTGTAAACACCAGGTGGTTTTATTGGTAGCATTGCAGTCTGGGGGTGGAGCAGCTTTACTCTGACCACAGTCACCCTCTTGCTCACACTCACACGCACACACACCCCAGGCCCTGTCCTGGCTGGTCAGATCTGCTGCAGAGGAGCTGGAGGCCTGGTGCTTCCTTCTGGTCCTCGGTTCCCCAGATTAGGTAATAATTCACAACGCTTCACTCGGACTCCAGGCTCCCTCTGGTGCTGTCATGGGTTAACTGCTGCGGCGCTTCTTCTAGAGGAGGCAGGAGAGGAAGGGTCATGGGCTGGAATCTTAGATAGGAGCTCAGAGGGAGGATACAGGGCCAGGGAGGGCCAGGCTTGCCTTGGTTGAGGTCCTCTGCAGTCTCTGGATGATGCGTTCTACCCAGGACTGGTCTGGGGGTGCACAGAGCTGGCGGCCCCTCAGTGTGGTGAACCTGGGGTGAGAGGTCAGAGAGAATGGAGCCCCAGAATCCAGCATATCTGGGGACCATGTCTGGGAACCTGTTTCAGAGATTTCCTTGAAGGGGTTGGGTTTGGCATGGAGAAGGGGAATAAGAAGGTGGGAGTCTCAGCAGGGACTAAAAAGGGAGATGAGGCTAGACACCCTCCCCACCACTCACACCACAGCAGGCACCCTGCAGCCATCCTTGATGAGAAGGTAGCGGAAATTCCTCACGATGTACCCCGGGATGGGTTTCTGGGTCACAGACAGGCAGCAGTCTTCAGCATCATTGGTGCCACTCAGAGTTGGGGCTGGGATGGGGAAAGAAGGTGACAGGACACAGGGCCCTTGAGGGTGGCGTGGCCATGGCCCTAGCTCGGATTAAGGACACCTCTGTGTGTGTATGTGTGTGTGTGTGTTTGTGTGTGTGTGATGGGGTAGGGGAGGAGTTAGACCTGGTATTCAACCAGCATGCACCAATATGGCTCTGACTCTGCTGGTTGCTAAACATGTTGTCATACTTCTAAACTGTTTTGCAAATAACCACTGCCCTGAGCCCCACAAATGACTTCCTGCTGCCCTGATCACCCCAACCTCTCTCCCACGACAATCCAGCAAGTAAAGAGTTAATGCAGGTCACAGTGTGGGAGGGGTGTGGGGTGGGGTAGGCTGGTGTTAGGAGCCTTATTAATTGCTAAATTTTTGAATATCAGCCTTGGCTTGGTGTCTGCCATTCTTCCTACCTTAAGCAAATCTCCTTCTGCCTGGGAAACGGAGGCAGCAGGAAATAGAGCTTGCAGAGACAGCCACAGCCATAGGCCCCAGGATGTACTAAGAGACACACCCGCATTGGAATTCAGGGGCACAGGGATACCCACACTAACAGTCACACATGCAGGGATCCACCAGGCTCACCGAAATATGCAGACCTAATAATTCGCCTAAACTCACCATGTCCCTTATGTCCAGTGCCAAGCAATCTGAGATCTAGACATTACCCACTGCCAGCCCCTGACCCTGACTCTTCCTTCAGTCTTACCTGGGGAGGTCCAGAGAACCAGCAGGCTGAGGGCCAGTAGCAGGGCCATGGAGGGTGAACAGAGGCAGGCCAATGGCGAATATGTAAGTGCCAGCTGTCTCGGTGTGTGCAGGATCTGTGTGAGGCTGCAAGGTATGAATGATGTGAGGCTGGGAATGTGAGTCCTGCAGCTGACTCCTATTTATGGCCAGAGCTTCACTTTCTCTGCCTGAAATTCCCCTTCATGTCCCATTCTGTGATTCCCCTGTTACCTCCCTCTTTCTGGCAGAATCTCACCCTGCCCCTCCTTCTTCCCCACTGCGGTTGCCCTTTCCTTCTGCTTTCCTTGGCTCCTGCTCTGAGAACTTAAGTCTGCAGTCTGGCCCAGTAAAGGGGGCTGTGCACTGTTTCTCCAGAGAAAGGGATTGCTCTGTCATCCCATTGGTGGCATTTGCATCATCAACCATGGAGCTGGGGTTCAGAAGTGATGGTCAAAGGTGGGGGCCACAGTGAGGAGCTGTGCTCCCTTCCTTAGGCTTATCCCTTGTCCTCACTGGTGCTTCTTTCTTGGGAGGCTGGTGGTGAAGAAGGCTCCCTGGCACCCTCAGGACAACCATGAGAGCCTGGGGTGGCCTCCAAGGTCCCACCATATGGGAACCAGTCCTTCCCTTGGGGCAAGCAGAGCTGAAAGGCCAGGTACCTTGGGAGGAGACCCAGGACCTTCATCCCACATCTCTGGCCTCTGGGGCTCAGCAAGCCCTCCTTTTCCTCCATTTACCATTTTCCTATGTCCAACACCTGGGTCAAAGGAACAGCTGGAGGGAGACTGGCTTGGAATAGCCCCCTTCATTTTCCCCCTTTTCTCAGTCCTGGGAACCAAGAGGGGATTTCTAAGGAGAGGGGCTGGCCAGCTCATATTCAGACAAATCTTAAAATTTCAAGGAATCGGCTGATGGAGGAGGGGACAAGTGACTTCCCCCTTATGAGAAAGGTCAGAAGAGAAGGCCTCGAAAGAGAAACTAAATATGAAACGCCCATTCACCCTTCGTAACCCAAGTCCTAGACCCTCTTTTGGATGCGGAGAGGGAGGGGGAACATTTCCCTCTTAAATTTCTGACTTAGCTTCTTTCCATTCATTAATCATAATAATAGTAATGGTATTTTTGATTGTTTACTATGTGCTAGGCTCTATGTCAAGGACTTTACCACTATTACCTTGCTTAACTTTCCCAAAACAATATAATTGATGTAGTTTTTCTTATTTTCACGTTATTATTCTTATTTTACCCATAAGGAACATGAGGCTCAGAGCACAAAGCCACACAACTAGTAAGTACTGGAGCATGATTTGGATCCAGGTGTGCTCTAGGGTTTACACTCTTTACCTTCACCCCACACCACCTGTCTGCCACTTGGTCATGGCACAGCGCGGGTAGTACACGGTGCAGAGGAGGGAGACTCTGCAGACAGAGCACCTAGCTTGGGATTCAGATTCCACCACTTACTAACTGCGACAAGATGAAAATTCTCCAGTTTCTGTGTCTTAGTGTCCTTATTTGTGAAATGGGAATGGTAGATCTACATCTCAGGATTAAATGAGGTACCCTGAGTAAAGCCCTTAAAAGCCCTTAGCTTAGAGGCTGATGCACAATAAGTTCTGTTAGCCATTATTCTTCTTTTGTCCATTTTTTTTTTTTTTTTGAGACAGAGCCTCCCTCTGTCACCCAGGCTGGAGTGCAGTGGCGCGATCTTGGCTCACGGCAAGCTCCGCCTCCCGGGTTCACGCCATTCTTCTGCCTCAGCCTCCTGAGTAGCTGGGATTATAGGCACCCACCACCACGCCTGGCTAATTTTTGTATTTTTAGTAGAGGTGAGGTTTCACCATATTGGCTAGGCTGGTTTCGAACTCCTGACCTCAAATGATCCACTTGCCTCCGCTTCCCAAACTGTTGGGATTACAGGCGTGAGCCACCATGGCTTTCATTAATTCATCCATCCATCCCTCTTTCCATTGATCTATCCATTCTTCTGTCCATGGTGGTTCTGGTTATTCTGTTTGCCCCAATCTATCCATTCTCCACTCTTCACGGCCCTGCTCTGCTCCCTGGAAGGCTGACCTCTGCAGATAGCATTACTCAGGGTCTCCTGCTCTCTGGCTTCTGTTTGGGGCTGGTCCATGGGAAGCAGCAACAGGAGATCAGTGGTGGAAGGAGAGAGGCTGAGGTGTTAATTCCCCAAATCTTTCATCTTGCTGCAGTTCTGGCAGTGAATAATTTCCCTTGTGGCAGTTGTTCTCAAAGAGTAGCCTTTGGGCAGCAGCAGCAGCATCACTTGGAAGCTTGTTAGAAACACGAATTCTTAGATTTTACTTCCCACTTACCACATCTGAGACTGAGGATAGGGTCCAGCAAACTGCATTTTCACACACCCTCCAGGTGACTCTGATACATGCTAAAGTTTGAGATCCAAACGAGCCTCAGAGATACCATCAAATGTATACTTCATCCCAGGAGTCTCAGGAGGAGACTAGAGAGAATAGGGCATTAAAAAAAACTGAAGAAATAATGACAAAACATCTGAAATGTGATGAAAAGTATGAATATACATATCCAAGAAGTTCACTGCACCCAGCCTGCTATGTTGTTATGTTTATCAGAGATCTTTGTTTCTTTGTGTGGCGTAAGTTATTATTTTTTGTTCTTTTGTTTCATTCTGAAGGTCTCCCTTTAGCATTTCTTTGTTTGCTTGTTTTTTGTTTTTTCTTTCTCCCTTTAGCTTTTCTTATGGGCAGGTCTACTATTAATGAACTTCGTAAGTTTTGTTTATCTGGAACAGGAGTTTGAGACTAACCTGGCCAACATAGTGAAACTCCATTTCAGCTCCTGACTCCTCAGCTACTCAGGAGGCTGAGGCAGGAGAATCCCAAGGCTCACACTGACCTCCCAAAATGGTCTACAGATTGAGGCCCACTGGTCTAGAGTGATCCTTTTGGGTTGCCTCCCTTCCACGGGTCTATCTCTGTTCTTTTTTTTTTTTGACACAGAGTCTCAATATGTCACCCAGGTTGGAGTGCAGTGGCACAATCTCAGCTCACTGCAGCCTCTGCCTCCCACGTTCAAGCAATTCTCCTGCCTCAGCCACCCGAGTAGCTGGGATTAGAGGCACGCACCACCACCCCAGCTAAATTTTTTTTTTTTTTTTTGAGATGGAGTTTCACATTTGTCACCCAGGCTGGAGTGCAATGGCACAATCTCGGCTCACTGCAACCTCCGCCTTCTGGGTTCAAGTGATTCTCCTGCCTCAGCCTCCTGAGTAGCTGGGATTACAGGGACCTGCCACCACGCCAGGCTAATTTTTTTTGTATTTGTATTTTTAGTGGAGACGGGGTTTCATCATGTTGGCCAGGCTGGTCTTGAACTCCTGACCTCAAGTGATCCACCCGCCTTGGCCTCCCAAAGCGCGGGGATTACAGGCATGAGCCACCGTGCCTGGCCTAATTTTTGTATTTTTAATAGAGATTCACCATGTTGGCTGGTCTCGTCTCAAATTTCTGACCTCAGGTGATCCACTCACCTCAGCCTCCCAAAGTGCTGGGATGACAGGCTTTGGAAACACTATTCCCTCCTCTTGCCCCNATTCTCCTGCCTCAGCCTCCTGAGTAGCTGGGATTACAGGGACCTGCCACCACGCCAGGCTAATTTTTTTTGTATTTGTATTTTAGTGGAGACGGGGTTTCATCATGTTGGCCAGGCTGGTCTTGAACTCCTGACCTCAAGTGATCCACCCGCCTTGGCCTCCCAAAGCGCGGGGATTACAGGCATGAGCCACCGTGCCTGGCCTAATTTTGTATTTTAATAGAGATTCACCATGTTGGCTGGTCTCGTCTCAAATTTCTGACCTCAGGTGATCCACTCACCTCAGCCTCCCAAAGTGCTGGGATGACAGGCTTTGGAAACACTATTCCCTCCTCTTGCCCCTTCAAGCGTTTGTATGGTAATGGCTTCTCACCATTGCTAGACCCCAACAGCTTATCATCCCATGTTGGTTCCTTAATACTGACCCAATTTCTTAAATTGTCCCTTTATTAAAATCTTTCCAGTTAAATTTTTTTGAGTGTATGTGATATTGTGAAATATATATCTGGTCTTCATCTTCCTTTTCTGACATATAGCTCCTAAAATTCTTGGAATCTTGGGATAGATTGTGTCTTTTGTATGCTAATGAGGTAACTGGTGGCTGGAGGCCTCTAGACAGTCTCTGGATAGGAGCTAGTCAGCAGAAGAACCAGCCACATGGTTAGAGAGTTGGAACATTCTCTAACATTCTCTAGTGGTGGGGAGTCCCACCCACTCCCCACTTCTGGGTAGGGGAAGAGGGGTTGAAGCTTGAGTTGATAAACCAATGGCTGATGATGTAATCAATCATACCTATGTACTGATACTTCCATTAAAAACCCGAAAGGACTAAGTTGGCATAGGGGCTTCTGGATAGCTGAAAACATGGAGGTTCTGGAGGAGGGTGCCCAGAGAGGGCATGGAAGGTCCACACATTTTTTTTTTCCGATACCTCACTCTATGCATCCCTTTCATCTGGCTGTTTATCTGTCTTTTGTAATATCCTTTATAATAAATGGGTAAGCATAAGTAAGTGTTTCCCTGACTTCTGTAAGCCGCTCTAGCAAATTAATTGAACCCCAGGTGGGTTGTGGAAACCCCTATTTATAGCTGGTCACTCAGAAGCATAGGCCACAATCTGTGCTTGCAATTGGTATCTGAAGTAGGGGGGCAGTCTTGTGGAACTGAACCCTCAACTTGTGGGATCTGATGCTACCTCCAGGTAAATTATGTCAGAATTGAATTGAATTAGAGGACACCCATCTGGTGTCCACTGAGGAACTGTCTGCCAGATAATTTCTTGGTGGGGAGAAATCCCACACACTTATGAATAACCAGAGGTCACAGAAGTATTGAGTGGTGAGAGGGAGTAGAGAGTAGGGAAACATGGTTTTCCCTGTATCCTTGGAGTGTGCTATGTTTCCTGCCAGGGTTCTCGCTGATGTAATTGGTAGTACCAGAACATGGATTCCCAAAATGCGATTCTAGGATTGGCTTGCCCTTGATGAGGGCATGGATGGTCTCTGTGCTTGGGAAAAGAGGACACAAGTAATCTGGAGCATGTAGAAGCATCACAGTCACTTAGACTATCACTCGTGAGGCATGGATGAAATGTTGGAAGTCAAGACATTAGGAGATAAAGTACCTGAGGCACTTACTATGGCCACAAATGATGATTGTAAATGGTGATTACTATATTGTTACCATAGTACTATATTGAGGCCAGAACCTCACTGACCATTTCTGATTGTGCTAGTAAAATTCCAATAAAAAAGATAAGGTTAGGCCAGGCACAGTGGCTCATGCCTGTAATCCCAACATTCTGGGAGGCTGAGGGGGGCAGATCACTTGAGGTCAGGAGTTTGAGACCAGCTTGACCAACATGGCAAAACCCTGTCTCTACTAAAAATAGAAAAATTAACCAGGCATGCTGGCGGGCACCTGTAATCCCAGCTACTTGGGAGGCTGAGGCAGGAGAATTGCTTTAACCTGGGAGACAGAAGTTGCGGTGTGCAGAGATCATGCCATTGCACTCCAACCTGGCGACAGAGCAAGACTCTATCTAAAAAAAAAAAAAAAGGCTAGACCATGAACTTCTAACTCAAATGGAAGTCTTAAGGAATGTTTATTATATGTGGCCACATGACAGATATGGCTGAGGATCAGATCCAAGACCCGAGTGTCTTGGATTCATGTCTGAGTGATGATGCCCTTATACTAGAATGAAGGCACTGTTGGGAAGGCATAGGACTCTGAAACTTGGAATGGTGACATTTGAGCAGAGATGAACAAAGCTGAGAACTCTGGACATTCAAATCCCCCTGAATCTTCCTTGGTGGCAGAAAATAATTCCCCCTTCCCCTGTAAACCATGAAGGATCCACCCTTCCCTTCCATTAGATAATAACTCTCTGTCAAAGGGCATGCCTTTTCTCCTCAGGACTCACCCTGACCAGACATCAGAATCTTCAGGCCCATACTTCGAGTTCAATCCTAACATTGTCTAGACAGGAAAGTACAGGATGTGCTCCAAGAGCAAGAGTGTAGGTGCTGGGAAATTTGCAGGAACTTGTCAACTTGTCCTGGGAGAATCCCAGGAACCAGTGAGGACAAATTTATTCATATAGGTGTCCTCATGCATGATTTGGGTATCATTGTGTTAATATTAGCTGAGCACCTGGGAGTTGTGTTAATATTCTGTTGGGTTGATTTCTGGAAGCCTGGATTTGACAGTGGCCTGTGATCAGTGAGGTTGAGGTGCTAGAACCTCGCTGGCCTGCTGTAGAACACAGCTCCTCAAACTTTAATGTGTGCATGATTCACCTGGGAGAATCTTATTAAATTATAGATTCTATTCAGTAGGTCTGGAGTGAAGCCCAGGATGTTTCATGTTCCACATTTACAATTTTGTTTTGTTTTTATTTTTGAGACGGAGTCTTGCTCTGTCTCCCAGGCTGGAGTGCAATGGCACCATCTCGGCTCACTGCAACCTCCACCTCCTGGGTTCAAGCGATTCTCTTGCCTCAGCCTCCCAAGTAGCTGGGATTACAGGCGCACGCCATCACGCCCGGCTAACTTTTGTATTTTTAGTAGAGATGGGGTTTCATCATGTTGGCCGAGCTGGTCTCGAACTCCTGACGTCAGATGATCCATCCACCTGGGCCTCCCAAAGTGCTGGGATTACAGGCCTGAGCCACCACACCTGACCTTCATGTTTCACAAACTTTTAAATGATGCTGATGCTGTGGTCCTTGGACTATACTTTGAATAGTAAAGTAGAGGAAGAGGTTCAAAGGTTAGAAATGAATGTTGAAGTTACCTGTTTTGTACACCTCCAAAGGGCCCAGAAAGATACTTTCTTCTTCAAGGCAGCAAGAACACATTCCTGAGGGGAACGCCAACTCTTTGAAAAGCACTGTGTGACTAGGCTAGAAATAGGCTAGAAATGAGGTTGTGAGATTCTCTCTTGGGACTGGGCAGCCTTATTTCAAGGTGAATGATGGAATTCTTGTGTGGTAGAGGACAGGTGTTACCACCTAACCATGAGTGATAAGGTGAGTGAAATTACTATGAAATCTGTAGAGATGAGTGGTAATCATGTGCTTTGCCCCATAGGAATATGTGGTGGTAGCTAATTAATCGTGGTGTTCCTAGTAATGAAATGGACAGTTTACTAATGTTCTACTTGACCCATACAAGTGGAAAAATTCCAGACCTGGTAAGCAGAAACTTGATTTTCAAGTTATATTAAGGATTTACAGTCTTACCCAGTTCCTAAACTTAAGTTGGTTTCCCAGAACTGAATCCTCTTGATTGGGTGGGGGGCTGGGAGATCCTGGATCTCTTTCACAGGCGGATTCTATAAGTCTTCCCCTAGTCAGTGTTTTCAAGATGTGGTGAAATTTCTAGGCTATGGAGATGGGGACGAGCTGAAAAAGTCATCTAGGGCATAACGTTAAAGAGCATTTTGGGTTTTAGAGGCAATATATACTGTATTTATATGTACTACGGCAAAATGTTGACTGGATATTGCATAAAGGCTCGTAAAGATGACAGGTTTTTTGTTTTTTTGTTTTTTTTTGAGATGGAGTTTCACTCTTGTTTGTCCAGGCTGGAGTGCAATCACGCGATCTTGATTCTCCTGCCTCAGCCTCTCAAGTAGCTAGGACTACGGGCATGCACCACCACACCTGGCTAATTTTGTTTTTTTAGTAGAGATGGGGTTTCTCCATGTTGGTTAGGCTGGTCTTGAACTCCTGACCTCAGGTGATCCACCTGCCTTGGTCTCCCAAAGTGCTGAGATTACAGGTGTGAGCCACCATGCCCAGCCGAAGCTGATAGTTTTGAATGAGGTCCAGGCTCCAGGGAAAGTTGCACTGCTGCTCTGGCTGAATGACCCACAAATCTAGTGAACTTCATGTTGTCTGTGGCAGATAAAGGTGTGCTGTAGGAGCCCTAGTAGGAGAGTTAAAGCAAAGAACCTTAGTGTAGTGGAGTAAGGCCATGCTTCTTCTGCTAACAGTTCTTTTCTATTTGAAAAGCAGCTCTTGATAGGCCTTGGGGCCCTGGTCTCAAACTCAGATTATAGTTCATCCAGTAACAATGTGACCTAAGGGTGCTATCTAAGCAAATCATATAGTTGAATGTGCACAGCAGCATTCATTATGAAATGAATTGTATGTATGAGACCAGACCTTAGAAGTTTCAGAAGGTATGAATAAAATCATGGCCAGTGGCTCAGACTCCTACTTGTGTTGTTTTCTGCTTCTTCCTCTCATCACACTTACAGCTTCATGGAGATGTTCTCTACAAACAGTTAACAGAGGGTCTGTAAGGTATGCTGGCATTAGCTGGAAGAGACAGCTGATTACAGCCCCATCCAGGGATGGTCCTGAAATACAGCGGTTAAGGGAAGTCCTCTCAGTGTGCAGAATTTGGGGCAGTACATTTAGTGTACACTTTGCCTAGAAGAAGAGGCGGTCTGAAGTTTGGAGCTATACTAATTCACGTGCAGTGACTGCCTACAACAACCCTGCTCTCACCTCTGTAACTGGTCCCTTCACTAAATTCTTTTCCATTAACCTTTTCTGAGTATGGCATTTGTTTCCTGCCAAGATCCTAAATGACACAATCATATAGTGCAAAGCTGGCAGAGAGGTTTCAATTCAATTTCAATACCATCTGCCTGGAGCGCCTGTTGGGAAAGACCCTGAGAATCAGCAGGAAGGGGTGAAATAATTAAATAACAATAAACAAGGCATTTGTTACACATTCATTCAATAAATATTTATTGAGGGCCTCCTATGTGCCAGACACTGTTCTTGGCACTGAGATAGAGCAGTATGTACAACAGATACACGTTCCTGCTCTTGCAGAGTTGTTATACTAATGAAAGAGACAGACAATAAGCAAACAAGAAAAATCTATACTATCTCAGATGGCAATAAGTGCTATGAAGAAAAATAAAGAAGGCAAGAGGGATAGGGAGTATCGACAGAGGGTGTTATTTTAAATAAGGCAGTCAGGAAAACCTTTACCAATAACATTTGAGCAGAGAGCTGACCTGAAGAAGGTGAGGGAGAAATCCTTGCAGAGGTCTGTGTGAAGATGTTCTAGCTAGAGAAAACAGCAAGGGCAAAGAGGTAAGAGTGTATTTGAGGAATAGCAAGGAGGCCAAAAGGGGAGGGTGGTAGGAGATATACAGTCAGATAATAACAGGGGCCAGATAGCACACGGTTTTGTAGGCCATTGTTATATTCTGCTGAGTGAGATGGGGAGCTATTGGAAGGTATTGAACAAGTGTGACATGGTCTGACATAAACTCTCTCTAGCTGTTGAATGGAGAGTAGACCAAACTGGTGCAAGAATGGAAGCAGGGAGACCAGTGTGGAGGCTGTTGCAACAATCCAGGGAGGAGATGATGGTGTGTGGAGTTGGTGAGAAGTGCTCAGATTCTGGAAACAAAGTAGAGCCAATAGACTTTGCTGAGGGGTTCAGCATAGGATATGAGAGAAAGAAAAGGAGAGAATACTGCAAGGTTTTTGATTTGAGAAACTTGGATAGAATTTTAGTTAACAAGATAAGGATGATTGAAGAGGAGTGGGTTTGTGGGGAGATCAGGACCCTGGTATAGACTTAAGTTGAAACTGCATGTTGGGCATATTAATGGAAATGTTAAGTAGGTAGCTGGGATGAGCCTGGAGTTCAGGGAAGAGATGCTAGCTGAAGACACACATTTGGGAGTAAATGGATGGTATTTAAAGGTATAAGACAATGAGGTCACCAAGAGAGTGAGTGTAGATAGAAGAGGTCCAAGTTCTAAGTCCTGGACCTCACCAACATGAACAGATCAGGAAGAGAAAGAGGAATCAGGGAAGGAGGTGGCAGTCAGGGTGTTACGAAGGTACCCACTATCATGGCAAAAAGGGAAAGGACACAGGCCCGGTGGGTGAAGGGTTTAAGGCACCTACCCACAGCTGTTGGTTTAGATAATCCAATGGGGGTGGGGGACTGGAGGTCAGGGAGGTGTTGGAAACAGTTTCTGACCACAGATACAGAGGCATCAGCGCTACGTGCTTCGCCTCGTTCACCCTCTTCCCAGCCAAGTCGTCTTTACAGAGTTCTTGGTTCAGCCTGAGCGCTGGCAATCTTGTTCCAGCTCAGGGCAGATCAACTCACTCAGCCCAGCCTAGCCTCATCCTCTTCCAAGGAGCCTGCCCAACTTTCGTGCTCCCAGGTCTGGCCAAATCCCTGCCCCAGAGGTAGGAGATCCTGAATGCGAGCGTACTAGCCATTGGGGCAGGAGAGTCAACCAAGTCCGTTGGGGAGGGGGGTCGGGGTGGGTGAATGATTGTAGGGAGAGGACCCCGAGTAGATGGTTAGTGTATGTCGCATGCATGAATGTGTGTATCCCGAGCTGTGTCTGTGGGGCTGTGCGCGTTGGGGCATGTGTGCGGACGTGTGTCCGCGTCTGTGAGCATGCCCATGCATCTCCCCAGCTGGGCCTGCAGGGGGCGCCCCGAGCCTGGGAAGGGAGCCTCTGGAGCCGGGCGAGGTTGCGGCAGGGGGTGGGCGCATGCCACTGTGACCCCGCGAGCTCCTCAGAGAGCCTGCGGTGCGCGGGCATCCAAAGTCCCTGGGCCTGGAACAGCCTCTGGCGCCCTCCCAGTTCCCTGGCCCTGCCGTCCCTGGGGTCCCCACGCTCGGGCCGGGCGTATGGAGGGAAGGCTCAGGTTGTGGGTGGTGCCCGCGCCTCCTGTGACCTGGGCCGACAGTTATCACGGGCCAGGACACCCCCCGTCCCGCCAAACTCCCGCCACCCAGGCCCCTGAGCCCCGGGGGTCCTCTGCGGGGCTGGCCCAGCCTGGTAGCCGTGGGAAGGCCCGTGTTTGTCGGCGAATATGAAGCATTTATCTTTCTCTCCCACGCCCCAAATATTCCCCATTTACCCAGAGCCCAAGGTGCCCAATGTTGAAGTCTTGAAATAATTAGTTTGGCTTAAAGGCTGAAGGAAGGTTCACATCACCTCTGGCACTTCCCTCGCACCCGATAGATATCTTGCACCACTCATTACGGGGCCAATGCTAAGAAAGGTTTCCTTATTCCACGGAAGTGTATTGAGATGCTAACCGTGTGCGAGGCGCGAGGCTCGGGCTGGAGGATGAAGGGCTATAGCCTGACATGGGCTGAAAAGGAACTTGTCTTGCTCATAAGTGGACACAGGGAAACGCGCAACCTTTGGCCTAGAATGAGACACATGTGAGAACAAATTGTAAAAATAGTTGAAAACAAATTGATCCTAGAAAGATGAAGGAAATGAGAATAGAAAATTCAACCCCCTCGCCTGTTTTCCTTTAACAGACAGAGGACTGCTGCCTCCTGGTGGTCGAGCAGGGCAGTGAGCGTCTCCCAGCAGGCAGAGGCTCACACAGCGCAGGGGATACTCCGAGCAGAAGCTGGCGCTGGCTGCTTAGGCCTTCACAAGTGGTGTTCAGTTATTCTCTTAATATTGGATTGAAATTTATTATTATCACAACCCATGATTCTAAAGCAAAAGTCTCAAAGAGTATGGTAACAGAGTTTCTCTGGGGTGTTTTAGTTTGCTGCCATTTGAGAAATGGTTGTCTTGAAGAAAATGGAGCTTTCAGTTTCTTGACATAGGAATAGACGTAGGTCACCAAGGTCACAAGGTCATACAATTCCCCTTAAAGTAGGCACTACTAGAGGAATTACAAATATAGGCCTGGCGCAGTGGCTTATGCCTGTAATCCCAGCACTTTGGGAGGATGAGGCTGGAGGACCCCTTGAGGCCAAGAGTTGGAGGCTGCAGTGAGCTACTATTGCACCACTGCACTCCAGCCTGGGTAACAGAGCAAGACCCTGTCTCAAAAAAAGAATTACAAATATAGGTGTTAGAAAAAAAGAGAGCTGGCATTTTCAGCATCCATAAAAATGGTAATCCAGCCCAAGACTGATGGCAAAGCATAGAAACGTTGATGACTTTAACAAAACAGCATTATTTTGTCCCCAAATACAAGGAGAAGTAATGCCTGGATGTAAGAAAGAAAAAGAACTTCACAAAGGATACGAGCTGAAGCTTAAGACATATTTCACAGGTAAGTGATTACAGCTGGGAAACAAATTAATGTGACCTTTCGTAGACAAGTGACAGACCCTGCCCCTCTGACTCTCACTAGGTCATATGGCATGGTAGAGGATACCTAGTGTGTCGTTCTGGTAGCCCCATAATTTTAATTTTTTTTTTTTTTTTTTGAGACAGAGGCTTGCTCTGTTGCCCAGGCTGGAGCGCAATGGTGTGACCTCAGCTCACTGCAACCTCCTGAGTTCAAGCAATTCTCCTGCCTCAGCCTCCCGAATAGCTGGGATTACAGACACCCACCGCCATGCCTGGTTAATTTCTGTATTTTTAGTAGAGAGGGGGTTTCACCATGTTGGCCAGCCTGGTCTCGAACACCTGACCTCAGGTGATCTACCCGCCTCGGCCTCCCAAAGTGCTGGGATTACAGGCATGAGCCACTGCCCCCAGCCTGTAATTTTTAATTTTTAAAGGAAAGGTATCAAAAGAAAGAACCCGGCAGTTGTTGGTAATCACAGCCCTCTAAAAGGATATGATTAATGAGTAGGAACTGTGGCCAGCCAAAGTGTGACCCAAGTATCATGAAGGGAGGGGTTCTTAAGAAACCTAGTTGCTTACTCTAAAAAAGTTTTTTGTAGGCTACTTTGCCTATGGAGTAGCCATTCTTTTATTCCTCTACTTTCTTAATAAACTTGCTTTCACTTAAAAAAAAGTTTCTTGTAATAAAATATAGAGACGGGGTCTTGCCATGTTGTTCAGTCTGGTCTCAAACTCTTCGGCTCAAGCCATTCTCCTACCTCTGCCTCCCAAAGTGCTGAGATTACAGGTGTGTGCCACCACTCCTGGCCAGCTGCTTACTTTGGAATTGGTTTCAGGTTTATAGGACTAACTGAGGCTTGTTTGTTTTTCACTGCAGCCTCGAACTCCTGGATTCAACAGATCCTCCCACCTCAGCCTCCCAAAGTGCTGGGATTACAGGCATGAGCCGTGGCTCCTGGCCGAAAGATCTATTAGCTCTATTTTTTTAAAATTTATTTTTATTATTATACTTTAAGGTCTAGGGTACATGTGCACAACATGCAGGTTTGTTACATATGTATACATGTGCCATGTTGGTGTGCTGCACCCATTAAATCATCATTTACATTAGGTATATCTCCTAATGCTATCCCTCCCCCCTCCCCGCTCCTCACAATAGGCCGTGGTGTGTAATGTTCCCCTTTCTGTGTCCAAGTGATCTCATTGTTCAGTTCCTAC
>NW_016810460.1:0-1134 GCF_001698545.2 Rhinopithecus bieti
TTTATTTATTTATTTATTTTTTGAGACGGAGTCTCGCTTTGTCTCCCATGCTAGAGTGCAGTGGTGTGATCTCGGCTCACTGAAATCTCTGCCTTCCGGGTTCAAGCAATTCTCCTGCCTCAGCCTCCCAAGTAGCTGGGATTACAGGCACCCACCACCATGCCAGGCTAATTTTTGTATTTTTAGTAGAGACAGGGTTTCACCATGTTGGCCAGGCTGGTTTCAAACTCCTGACCTCAAATGATCTGCCCGTCTTAGCCTCCAAAAGTGCTGGGATTATAGGCGTGAGCCACTACGCCCGGCCTTTTCTGATTTTCAGTTTCTGATTATGCCCTTGGCATTTACCCAGGTATAGTGGACACCAGTGGTTTCTGACTATCCTGCATCCCACCCCCTCAACTCCTGTTACTTCTGCTAGAAGCACCCACCAGTCCTTTGGACAACTGCATCTTCCCCATTCCATGTAGTCTGGTGGGATCCTTCTAATTAGCACGACCCAGGCCAGAGTCTTTCCTTGGAATTTTCTAAATGGACCTCCTTCCTCTTGGATTAGGTGTGATGTCAGAGCTGTCGGTGAACTTATAAAGAATGAGGTTGGCACATAGACAGAAGCCCAGATGAGAGACAATCTTCCTGAATCTGATTGGTGATAAAGCCCACTCATCCCTGGCTTTCTGCATTTTAACTAAGTGGGTGCCCCGCATCCACCACCCCAGTTATGGTAAGAGCACCTGTTTTTTGTTTTGGGAGGACCTCTCTTCCCATACTCTCAGCACATGTGATTCAGTGGAGGCAGACTCCACCCGTCTTTGGGGGTGAAGTATATGTCCAGGCCCTAGCCAATCACTCATCTGCCTTGACCATACTGATAGTCAGTGATTTAAGCTGAGCTAGGTAAAGCTAATATTTGTGCTACTAAGGATGTTACTCCCTTTTTCCTGTGGGACTTGAACCTGGAAGCTTAGAGCTATAAATATTACAGACATCTTTTGACCTAATGGGTGGAGAGCCAAAGCCACCAAAAGCAGAACTGAAAGGAGAGAAACCAGGTTCTGATGACATCGGGACAGCTGTTGCCTAAGACGACTGTAAAGTCTGCGCCATCCCTAGTCTTTTTTTTTTTTTTTTTTTTTT
>NW_016810461.1:0-2191 GCF_001698545.2 Rhinopithecus bieti
GCACTCCAGCTCGGGCGACAGAGCAAGACTCCGTCTAAAAAAAAAAAAAAAAAAAAAGAATACAAAAAAATTAGCTGGGCATGGTGACGGGCCCCCATAATCCCAGCTACTTGGGAGGCTGAGGCAGGAGAATCGCTTGAACCTGGGAGGTGGAGGCTGCAGTGAGACAAGATCATGCCACTGCCCTCCAGCCTGGGCAACACAGTGAGACTCCATCTCAAAAAAAAAGAAAAAAGAGAGTAGATCAGAGAATCTAATCTGCTGCCCAAGTGGGTCTAGGCTTAGGAGGGGCTGCTGAGGAGGAGCCGGTTCTGGCCCAGGCTGAGAGTGGGTCAAGTTCAGGGCCCTGGGGAAAGGAGATTTTGATTAAGAAACATTTTGTTCTGATTGATCAGTAGGGACGTGCTGCTCAGCTAATCATTTATGAGGTAAAGAACAGGAATTTGGAAGGTTAGTGTCTGACTTTGTCTGGGTAAATGAAGGCAGGGTTCCCCAGCCCCTGGGCCACAGATCAGTACCAGTCTGTGGCCTGTTAGGAACTAGGCCACACAGCAGGAGGTGAGCAGCAGGCCAGCCAGCACTACCACCAAGCTCCACCTCCTGTCAGATCAGCACCCGCATTAACTTCTCACAGGACCACGAGCCCTATTGTGAACGATGCATGTGAGGGATCTAGGTTGCATGCTCCTTATGAGAATCTAACTAATGCCTGATGACCTGAGGTGGTGCCATTTCATCTCGAAACCACCGCCCCCACCCATCTGTGGAAAAATTTTCTTCCATGAAACTGGTCCCTGGTTCCAAAAAGGTTGGGAACTGTTGAACTAAGGAGCATCCACGATTCTTATCTGTGTTATATGTGGAAGGGTCAGGGAGTGTCTTTGCAGTACATGCCTTTTGTTTCCCAGAACACAAAAGTAGGGGGATCTCTTAACCCTCACTGTTTTCCAAGAGTTACAGGGTACACTTAGGTAAGGTTTAGTGTTGTCAATGACTACATTCAAGGCCAGACTTCAAGAGGCCCAGAACACATCATGTGATGCTTTGCTGGTCTAGAAGCAAAACAGAGCACCTATGTTGGCAGAAAGAGTGAACAGGGTTGTCCCATCTGGGGCATCAGCCTTTACTCATGCCCTCTTCTGCCTCCTCCATAGTTCCATAGAAGCAGCAATGAGCGACCTGTGAAATGGAGAAAACTGTGACAATCTAGATTCTTTCCATTCTGCAGCCTGCTTTCTATGACCTTATTAGTTCATAACACAAAAATCTAATTTTAGAATTTCATTTATCTCTCATTAGTCGCTGTTTTCAGAAAATAGCAATTTACCTGGCTATAAAATAATGCATGTTTATCATCGAATATGTAGACATCATGGGAAGGATAACATCAGTAAGATGGCCAAATAGGAAGCCCTGGACTCTCCTTCTCCCAGTAGACACAGCAACTCAACAACAATGCATGGACAAGTTCCCTTTTTGAGGAATTCAGAAACTAGTTGAGAAACTCCTGCACCCTGCATGAACATGAAACCAGCTGCATTGAAGGTGATAAGAAAACTCAAAACACACTCTCATTGTAATCCCTACCCCAACGCAGCACCATACCATCAGAAAGAAACCATCTGTTCCCAGTTTCTTCCTGGGGGAAGAGTTGAAGCAGGTACCCAGCCTTCCAACTTTTCCAGGGTCTGCTCAAGGGACTGATTTCTGTCTCTTCTTAGAGCACTGATGAGACCTAGTGAAGGGGTGAACTGCCCCTCCACACCTGTGGGCGTTTCTTGTTAGGTGGAAGGAGAGACTTGAGAAAAGAAATGAGACACAGAGACAAAGTATAGAGAAAGAAAAAGTGGGCCCAGGGGACCGTCGCTCAGCATACAGAGGACCCACGCAGGTCTCTGAGTTCCCTCAGTATTTATTGATCATTATCTTTACCATCTTAGAAAAAGGGAAGTGGCAGGATAATAGGATCATCGTAGGGAGAAGGTCAGCAGTAAGACATATGAATAAAGATCTCTGTGACATAAGTTTAAGGAAAAGTGCTGTGCCTTGATATGCATATGTAAACATCTCCATAAAACTTTTAGTGCATAAAGAGCTGCATTGCGCTAGCAAGTCCCACCTTTCGCCCTAAGGCATTTTCTCCTTTTCAGTAAACTGAACATACAATCGGGTTTTACACCGAGATGTTCCA
>NW_016810462.1:0-2176 GCF_001698545.2 Rhinopithecus bieti
AAAAAAAAAAAAAAGAAAAAGAAAATTAATAGAGGTAACACCAGGCATAGTGGCTCACGCTATAATCCCAGCACTTTGGGAGGCCGAGGCAGGTGGATCACCTGAGGTCGGGAGTTTGAGACCAGCCTGACCAACATGGAGAAACCCCGTCTCTACTAAAAATACAGAATTAGCTGGGCATGGTGGCACATGCCTGTAATCCCAGCTACTCAGGAGGCTGAGGCAGCAGAATCGCTTGAACCCGGGAGGCAGAGGTTGCAGTGAGCCGAGATTGCGCCATTGTACTCCACCCTGGCAACAAGAACGGAACTCCATCTCAAAAACAGAAAAAAAAAAATTAATACAGGTAGCTTACAAAAATAGGGAACAGCATATGCAAAACCTCTGAGACATAAAATAACTTGGCTGTTTCTAGGAACAAAAATAAGCAAGTATATAGTCATGATAAATAACCAACAAGAAGGAAGGTGACCCAGGTGGGGGAGAACAATTGTTCTGAGAGACCACTAACCACAGACAACCCACTGGCACAGCTACCTTGCTCCACACATAGCCCCAGCAGCATAACCTCACTCCACACATAGCCCCATCCAGCATAACCCTCTAAAACTTGCCTCCAGCCCCTGCTTCTTGGCAGACAGACCTTTCTCTGCTGTGATGCCCCTTGTACCCTTGCAACATATCTTTATACTTTCTCTTTTTTTTTTTTTTTTTTTTTTTTTTTTTTTTTTTTTTTTTTGGGAGACGGAGTCTTGCTCTCTCACCAGGCTGGAGTGCAGTGGCACAATCTCGGCTCACTGCAAGCTCCACCTGCCGGGTTCAAGCGATCCCCCTGCCTCAGCCTCCTGAGTAACTGGGACTACAGGTGCCCGCCACCACGCACGGCTAATTTTTTATATTTTAGTAGAGACTGGATTTCACCATGTTGGCCAGGATGGTCTCGATCTCCTGATCTCGTAATCCACCCACCTCAGCCTCCCAAAGTACTGGGATTACAGGTGTGAGCCACTGCACCCGGCCTCTTTATACTTTCTCTAATACATTACGACTGTCTTGGTAAATCCCTTTCCTGGCCATGACACCAGCCCTAGCCAGTCGCACTCGTGACGTTTTGGTGGCCATATGGGGAGTGATTGGGGACTACTCCCTTCTCTCCTATTCCTCCAATTCCAGCTTCTTGGTGGACAGAATCTATGAGGGACAATTGAAGGTCCCCGGCCAGGGCCATTCCCCAGCAGATCAGAAGATCCCGGTGGAAAGACATCTGACCACCATGGCCCAATCAGGTGAGAGGTTCAGAGTCTGCTTCCAGTGGACGAACTCTAGTATCCCTCTGGCAATTGATGGCAACTGGCTAGGGCCACTCCCTGTTGTAGCCTGAAGGCCAGGGTTTGAACAAGTTTGCCTGCCTTGCCCAGAAGGGAAGAAGGCTCTCATCTTTTCTGGTCAAAAGTCCCCAATCACTGCTGGTAGCTCAATTGGCAGCAGAACCTCAACCAGGGCAAGCCTATATACGTTTTGGGGAACTCACCCCCTTGTTCTCCCATGAAGACAGCCAGCCATCCTGCTCCGGATGTCTTAAGCCAGATGATCCCAAACAGCACCAAGACTGTGAGTCTTCCCTCAACCTTTTCCCCTCATACCTAGATTAAGCACACAGCATAATTCATACCTGGACTAACCTGGGATCACTCACCCAGTGTTCATCCAGTGTGAGGCCCTAGCACCAGAAGATCCTTTCCAATAGGTGGAACAACCCCTTGAAAAGTGCATCTCTGGCCGGGCGCGATGGCTCAAGCCTGTAATCCCAGTACTTTGGGAGGCCGAGACGGGCGGATCACGAGGTCAGGAGATCGAGACCATCCTGGCTAACACGGTGAAACCCCGTCTCTACTAAAAAATACAAAAAACTAGCCGGGCGAGGTGGCGGGTGCTTGTAGTCCCAGCTACTCGGGAGGCTGAGGCAGGAGAATGGCGTAAACCCAGGAGGCGGAGCTTGCAGTGAGCTGAGATCTGGCCACTGCACTCCAGCCTGGGCGACACAGCGAGACTCCGTCTCAAAAAAAAAAAAAAGAAAGAAAGAAAAGTGCATCTCTGACCAGGGACAGTGGCTCACACCTGTAATCCCAGCACTTTGGGAGGCCGAGGTGGGTGAATTATGAGGTCAGGAGATCAA
>NW_016810463.1:0-4910 GCF_001698545.2 Rhinopithecus bieti
CTGTTTGGAAGGTCTGTGTAGAGTATAGCAATAGAGATACATAGAAAAGACCTATACATAGAGGTAAGTGTATGTAGTAAACTTAATAATCGACGGTGCAAATTTTATGTAAATGAGTTTTTCTGGAAATTTTTTCAACGAGAGAAATATAAATGGTACTGGAACACCAATATTAGAAGACACTAATGAATAACACAAGCAAAGTCTTACAAGGAACGTTGCATCATTTTGATGATATCATAGCTTTTGCCCCTGGTCTTGTCAGTCCCGTTATATTAAGACATGTATCTGGCACTTCTCCTTCCAATTAACTCTAAATCTGACAAGCCAGGCCCCTAGACTGGGAGCATCCTTTGTGAACTGTAGGCTCCTCAAAGGCAGGCAGCAAGCCTTATGCATATTTATCTATATGCCACCCAAAGGGTCCTTAAGTGACAGTTGCTTTTTGAAATGAGGGCACACGAAACTCTTAATCTCAGTTTCCCTCTCTCCTTTCACTTTCTCTCTCTTTCCTTTCCTCCTCCTCCTCCTCCTTCCTCTTTTCCTTCCCATGCAATGCTTACTTCTCTTTCTTTATTCTAAGCCCCAGTCATTCAAGAATCAAATTTAAAGTCAAGCCAAAGTAGTAAATAAATTGCTCGAGGCTTCCTGGTCTGTGAGGAGCCCCAGAATAATATCCGGAATGAGACTCCCAGGACAAAATTCTAGTCTCTGCCAGCAGAGTAGGGGTACTGGGTCTTTCTCTAGACCTCAGAAAAGTAAAAGGAGCCACTTCTATGACATTTCTGTTTTCATATTTGTGCCCCCTTCATTCCCACTCCCTACCATACCAAAGAAAAGGGGCAAAACAATGGATCTAGAATGTGTCTGGGATTTCACTCTTCACCTTTTCCTTTCTTCTTCCACCAAAGAATGCAGGGCCCCTTTCCTCTCAGATTAGCCAAAGTCACTTGATTTGCTCGTGGAAGAAGTGTTAGGCAGTTGCATACTTGGAGCTAGCAACATAGAGGCCCCCACATGGGACTTTGATCTTGGTCCATTCTTTCTAGTCACGTTGTTGTTCTGGGCTCACTTCATACAGGATGTATTTTTTTTTTTTTCCTCTTTCCTCATCACTCTCACACGCCACTTTGCCTAACTCGCCCTTACTTGCCTCTCAGGTTTCCAGAAAAATATTCTCTTCCTGAAAGATGTCACTGATCTTCCCAGGGGTTAGAAAATGTGCCAATATCCGGGTGTGGTGGCTCAAACCTGTAATCACAGCACTTTGGGAAGCCAAGGTGGGTGGATCATGAGGCAGGAGATTGAGATCATCCTGGCTAACATGGTGAAACCCTGTCTCTACTAAAAGTACAAAAAAATTGGGCTGGGCGTGGTGGTGGGTGCCTGTAATCCCAGCTACTCAGGAAGCTGAGTCAGGAGAATCACTTCAACCAGGGAGGCAGAGGTTGCAGTGAGCCGTGATCATGCCACTGCGCTCCAACCTGGCAACAGAGCGAGACTCCATCTCAAAAACCAAAAAAAAAAGAAGTGCCAGTATATGCTTTTTTAATAGCCTTGGCTTTTTTAATTTTAACACTACTGCTCTGTTGAGATTGAGTTGGAATTTTCTCTATATCTCAGGAGACTGTTCCTTGGGGACAAGGTCTCTTCATCATAGCACTGATCTCTACTATAATATCTGTTACATAACAGGTACTTAATATTAGTCAAACACATAATATTTACAACTGATTTTTGTACTTATGTGCCTGACACTGTTAAGTGATTTACATGTATTAATCCTAACATTGGCCTCTGAGTTGCGCACTATTACTCCAATTTTCCAGACATATTGAGGTTAAATTACTTGCCCAAAGTGCCAGTGTCAAGGTGTATATGCACATGAAAGGAGACAGGGTAAAAGGAGAATGTGATGAGTTTGGGCTGTTTCTAAATCTTAAACTTATTTTCCACAATTGTTTACTCAGCATCACTATGTACTTGCCTCTTAAAATAGAAATTAGCATCTGGAAAACAAGACATACAGCCAAATAGTGAAGATCCATTTTGTCCAGGGGCCTTATTAAAATGTGAACAGCATCTGGGAGGTGAGAGGATACTCTCTATAAAATTTATGCTTATTAGCTAATTTAAAGGTCAAAATACCCAAAGGACTTATATGTGCAATTTCAGAATTATTATTATATTATTATTACTTTTCTACTATTATAACCATAGCAAAAAAGTAATGATTTAGAAATTCTACAGATAAATATTAAGAACTAAGAAATACTAGTGGGATGTAATAAATCTAATATAGGCAAATATATCACATACTTGTTTAGGAAATCACAGTTTACATAATATTATTCATAGATTCTTTTTAAGGTAATAGTTATATTGTACCCCAAAATGGAAAAGATATTAGAAAAGACTTGGAAAGGAACATGTAAATTTTAAAAAAGCTGAAGTGTGTGCAAAACTCAACAAGAGATCACTGTGCCCAGTATGACTCATCAGTAGTGATATTTTATGGAGAGGGTCCCTGGCAACTGCCATTGTGAGGTTCCATGGGAGTAAACGCATTTTTACATTATTTTCCATATAAGCAATTTTGGGGATTAAAACGATGCAACAGAGGACTTCTAGGATAACCTAGATGATAGACACATGTTAAAATTCAAAGCAAAAATCTGGCTTTTCTTCTTAGACATGAAACACACATATTAGATGAAATAAAATCACAGGTAAAGTGGAATATAGATCACAAATCTGAGTTCAAAACTGGTGCTATAGAATAGTTTAATACTAAATTTTTAATAATAGCTATCATAATAATGCAATATTATTGACAGTAAAGACATATATCACCTAGATCAAAGAGAAAAATTGAGTCATTTTTAAAAATTAAATTTTACATTTTCACTATTTAAAAAGTTGAAATAGTCACTTCTTTTTACACTTCTCGAAGAAAACTCTTTCCTTACTTTCAGAAAGCTATGAGCAATTAGAAATATTTATTATAAGTGAATTGGGGATCTGAGGCTGTTGTTTTTAAGTTGTTTTAGATTTTATTATTAATATTTTTTTCGAGACAGAGTCTCACTTTGTCACCCAGGCAGGCTGGAATACAGTGGCGCGATCTTGGCTCACTGCAACATCCACCTCCCAGGTTCAAGTGATTCTCCTGCCTCAGCCTCCCAAGTAGCTGGGATTACAGTTGCACACCACCAAACCTGGATAATTTTTGTATTTTTAGTCTTGAACTCCTGACCTCAGGTGATCCACCTGCCTTGGCCTCCCAAAGTGTTGGGATCATAGGCATGAGCCACTGTGCCTGGCCATGTTTTTAATTTTTTAATATTACTAATTTTTATGCATTTGTGATGCCAAGCCAAATTATATTTGATATTCTAAAAAGTAATTACACTAAGCTTTATAGATAGTAAACTGAGCTTGAAAGAATATCAGCAACATGCCAAAGTCACATAGCATAATAAGCAAAACAGAGAGCAAAATCTAGATATCCCCTTCCTGCTGTCTTCTTGGATGTCAAGTACTATATCAAGTGTTATCTTTTTATACTTGCTCTATAAATATTAATTCAATAACAAGAAGAATCATTTTATTGTTACCACAGTGGCTAATGAGTCTCAGCCTTCATTCTAAATTATATGGTGACTAAGACCTTCCAAGTATGCTGTTTAGTGATCTGGGTGTTCCAATGTCAAAACCATCCTACAAAGAAAGTTAAAGAGTTAGAGAACCCATTTTAGCACATTTTAATTACGCAGGACTCATTGGAAGAAGTATACTTCTTAAAAACAAAACAAACAAACAAACAAACAAAACTAAAGTCACTGTCTGCAGAAATAAGATTCATTTCTCCATGTCTCACTCTCTTCACTCAGCTTTACCCCATATAATTCACAATGATGTGAAGGCAGTAAAGTGAGATAAGCTTGAAAGCACTTTGAAGAAACAAAAGGCATTTCTACAAATAAATGGTGGTGTCCATATCGCAATGATGGGATACTCAGGCAAGGGGAGGAGTTCATGCTGGACTGTGCCATGAGACAGCAGCTCAGCAAAGCATCATCTAATGAAAACCAAAGACTATCAGGCTCCAACTCACCACGAATTACACTAAGGCTGGAGCAACTCAATCAAGCTCCACTAAAAACAAAATAAAAATTAGTCAGGCACAGACAGTCAGACTCTGGGATGTAATGATTGGGCATGGGAAGGGTTGGTAACTGCTAAAGCAGGGTCATTGTGGATGGTAGATACAGACATGTGGCACAAAGAGAAACGCCCCATTGAAAGGTGCTATGGTTTTAATGTGTCCCCCAAAGTTCATGGGTTTGAAACAATCCCAGTTGCAATTGTGTTGAGAGGTAGGACTTTTAAGAGGTAATTAGGCCATGAGGGCTCCACTCTCATGAGTAGATTAATTCTGTTATCTCAAGAATGGGTTCCTTATTAAAAAAACAAAGAAACTTGTCCCCCACCCTGATGCTTCTTTTGCCCTTCCACCTTGGGATGATGCACCTAGAAGACCCTTGCCAGATGCTGGCACCTTGATATTGAATTTCCCAGTCTCCAGAACTGTAAGAAATGTCTTTCCTTGGAGGGACGCAGTGGTTCATGCCTGTAATCCCAGTACTTTGGGAGGCCGAGGCAGGTGGATCATGAGGTCAGGAGATCAAGACCATCCTGGTCAACATGGTAAAACCCCGTCTCTACTAAAATACAAAAAATTAGCTGGGTGTGGTGGTGCACGCCTGTAGTCCCAACTACTTGGGAGGCTGAGGCAGGGGTATCACTTGAATCCGGGAGACGGAGGTTTCAGTGAGCTGAGATTGCCTCACTGCACTCCAGCCTGGCAAAAGAGCAAGACTCCATCTCAAAAAAAAAAAAAAAGTCTT
>NW_016810463.1:6828-8392 GCF_001698545.2 Rhinopithecus bieti
CGGCCTCCCAAAGTGCTGGGATTACAGGCTTGAGCCACCGCGCCCGGCCCACAAACACATTTTATAGCCTAACAAAAATATTTTCTTTATTTATATCCTTATCCTATAATTATTTTCTATTTTTAATTTTTTTCCTATTTAAACTTTGTGGTTGAAAACTAAGATATAAATACACATTTTAGCTAGGCTACACAGGGTCTGGATCATCAATTTCACTGTCTTCCACCTCCCCAGCTTGTCCCACTGCAAGGTCTTCAGGGGCAATAACATGCATAGCACTATGATCTCATACAATAACAACGGCATCTATTGAAAGACCTCCTGAAGGAGCTGCCTGATGCTGTCTTGTAGTTAAGTTTTGTTTTTTTTGTTTTGTTTTGTTTTTTGAAATGGTTTCTCTGTTGCCCACACTGGAGTACAGTGGCGTGATCTCAGCTCACTGCAACCTCTGCCTCACGGGTTCAAATGATTCTCAGACCTTAGCCTCCCAAGTAGCCGGGACTACAGGTGTGTGCCACTACACCCAGCTAATTTTTGTAGTTTTAGTAGAGATAGTGTTTCACCATGTTGGTCAGGCTGGTCTTGAACTTCTGGCCTCAAGTGATCTGCCTGCCTCAGCCTCTCAAAGTTCTAAGACTACAGGCCTGAGCCACAATGTCTGGCCTGTAGTTAACTTTTAAAAAAATATATAAGTAGAAGGAGTACACTAAAATAATGATAAAAATTATAATACAGTAAATAGTAGGCAATAAGAAATTTTCAACTCCATTGTAATCATATGGCACCACCTTCATACATGCCGTTAGTCATTATTGAAATATTATGTGTCACATGACTGAATACTGAAACCAAAACCTTTATTGTTTCCAAAGCTGAATGCTCATTTTGCTTCTGATATGCCATAAGTTTTAATGAAATTCATGGTGGTAGGAACAGACAAAATATGCCTGAACTGGTTTCCACAATAAGTGTTTTATCTCTCTCTCTCTCTCTCTCTCTCAATCTGTGTGTGTGTGTGTGTGTGTGTGTGTGTGTGTGTGTGCACGCATGGGGAGGGGAAGGCAGAAAAGGGAGAGATTATGAAGAGGAAGAGGAGACAATGGAGGAAGTGGAGGGAGGAAAGAAGAGGGAAGACAAAGGAAACTGGAAGCTGAGGGGCATTGGAAAATTGTCACACCTTGCATGGCTACAGAGGATTTCTGAGTCTTACAAGGAGGAAGGCTTGGTAGAGAAAGGGGAAATATATAGCAACAAAGAAGAAAATGTGCTGATCAATCCACTCTGTTACTGGACCACAGAACATAGCCACATGGTATTAACAATCCTGAAGAAGAAAGGAGGAGGTACAAGAGAAAAGGAGGAAGAGGAGAGGAGAGGAGGGAGAGGAGAGAAAAGAGGAGGGTGAAAGAGAGGGAGAGAAGAAAGAAAACAAAAAAAGAATAAAAGAAGCCATTTATTAAGTTTGTAATACTATTTTTTAAAGTTTTGTGTGATTAATAAATCATTCATGATTGATATAAACATACGTGTGTATACATATATATTTATTGATTCATATGGAATA
>NW_016810464.1:0-1926 GCF_001698545.2 Rhinopithecus bieti
CTCATTAAGGAAATTTTCCATATTTGGTAGATGATCTAATAGTTTAACAGGAATATAATAGCAAACCCATGTATAGTAAAATCAGTCTTTCAAAGATATGCTCTTCCAATAAAGCAAGTTTTATTGTATTTCTGAAACAGTACTATAAAAACCAGAGATCTTTTCTCTAAAGAAAAAGGACAAATACACCAGCTCATTTTCACCCATGAAGACAATCAGACAGCCCCACAGAAGTCACTATGAGGTTTTCTACAAGAGGAATCTCAGCAGTCAACGTCGCTGTGGTGAGGATTTTTTCTTTTTCTTTCAGAAAAGGCAATTGCTTTGCCTCTGCAGGCGTGTGGTGGTTTGGTTGTCAGTATTGAATTCAATGCTGTGACTTAACATGGTTCCACATTTTGCAGCATTTTGGAATGTCTGCTGCTGCAGGGAATGGCAAGGAGCAGATCAATGTAACCATAACAGTCCTCTGGTTTTAGACACTAAGCACTGTGGTGCCTGGAAAAATGCTGAGCAGTGGCCGAACAGCTCGACTTGATGTAATTCCCAGTGCCTCGAAAACATCCCTGACCAGCCAGTCCTAGCATTCATTCTTATTCAGACCCATACAGAAAGTACATCACAAGCTCAGTTTTCTGAAATAATAAAAAGCACGAAAGAGCCAAATTCTATGACAGTATGATTACTTTTTCTCTCAATGGTAAATTATTCTCTGCTACTTATTTTTGTTGTTTCAGTTTATCGTGGCTTAAATCAACATTTTTCTGAAATGTTGCCAAATCTTTCTAAGCTTCTCTTACTACAGAGATTTTACGTGGCCTTGCTGATTCGACATGCCAAGAGTGGGCATTTCTTTCTGTGAGGGGATACTAGAAACATCAAGTCCTCAGCCTTTTATGCAAGACACTCACACACTCTACTCTCCATTCTTAATCTTGAGAATGAAAACACACACAAAAATTCTCTCATTAGTCAATGTTCAGGGAAAACGACAAGGTCATAGATTTCAACTGTACCTGTTAGATTGTACTGGAACTGGAAGCAATTTTCATTAAGGAGGCAAGGCTGCACCTGTGAGTCTTCAGCACAAGTCCTTGAGCTCAGTGATGGTCTTAGCAGGTGGCGAGTTCTTTTCTGCATTGTGTGGGGATCGCATGACTATTAAAATCAGAGTAGGAAAAGTTAACTGTGGGCAATTTATTTGATAAATTATATAAGATATACACATATAAGTAGGCATATATATAACAATATAGGCAATAGATTATCTGGAGGGTTAAAACTATTAAAATCAGAGTAGGAAAAGTTAACTGTGGGCAACTTATTTGATAAATTATGTAAGATATACACATGTAAGTAGGCACATATATAACAATATAAGCAATAGATTATCTGGAGGGTTAAATATATTACTTAGAAAGTGAAATCAATCTGTGATTTACTAAAAACTGTTTTTTTTCCACCTGACTCTTTTGTTTTTCCTGTGTTACCTTGAAGGCTACATTTCTATCTCCCATATATAATTAAGCATATGGAGACTATTTATACCATTTAAACTCACACTGTACTCTCAAATAGTCTGCAACAATTTAAGAGATCCATTTTTTTATTATTATCATTATTATACTTTAAGTTCTAGGGTACATGTGCATAACGTGCAGGTTTGTTACATATGTATACATGTGCCATGTTGGTGTGCTGCACCCATCAACTCATCAGCAACCATCAACTCGTCATTTACATCAGGTATAACTCCCAATGCAATCCCTCTCCCCTCTCCCGTCCCCATGATAGGCCCCGGTGTGTGATGTTCCCCTTCCCGAGTCCAAGTGGAGATCCATATATTTTGAATGTTTAAATGCTTTAAGAAAAAAAAGGAAGACACTGCCCTGTGACCTCAGATAGTCTAGTCTAATAAAATAATCA
>NW_016810464.1:4074-21923 GCF_001698545.2 Rhinopithecus bieti
TAAGAAAAAAAAAGGAAGACACTGCCCTGTGACCTCAGATAGTCTAGTCTAATAAAAATAATCTCACAGAAAATTTTCATGAGAAAATCATTTTTTAAACATTAGAACACAGAGATATAGAAAGGGAATTATAAAATCAATATTGCCAGTACACTAGAACCTTCTTATTTGGGGATGCCTTTGGTCCACAGAGCATGGACAACTGCATGCTGTTGCCCTTCTGGCAAAATTAACGTGAAAATGTGAACTCCAAAGATATCCTGCAAATATCATGATACCCGTGGCTCCACGTGTCCTCCTCAGCTCCTATAACACTCTTGACCCAGTTCCTATAATAGGCTCAGCTCCTATAATACTCTTGACCCAGGTCAACTGGCCTGCCAGATTTCATCTAGCTGGTCTACCCATAGTGGGGCTTCAAGCTCCTCCTACTCAAACAATCTTCTTTCCACTGTCCTCCAAATCCTATTCACCGTTTTCAGAACACTAATCAAGCCTTACTCTTCTCACAGTCTTTAATCTCTTTTATCTAACAATGCCAGGTTCTTCTCTTCCTTTTTGAGCAAACTTCCACCCATGCTTAGGATATTCTGTATACAACTGCTTCTAAACACATACATACGTGTATCCTCGTGTGCTCCCTTTCTTTACATCGCCATTCTGTTTCTTCATTGCCCTGCCTCTTACTTTCTTTACAAATTCTTTTAGGGCATGTTGAATCATGGCTTCTACTTCTCATGTCACTCCTTGAAAGTCTTGATATCAATTATATGTCGCAGTTTTTCAACAAATACTATTAAACATGTTGACAACGTGCAATCCCAGACCCCCAAATCTAATAAGGCCCATAGATTCTTAAGTCATGGGAGATATAAAAGTCTCTGGATTAAGATAATCAAATCACCATTTCTATAGGTGGGACATTTTATTTGTTTTTTATTCCTATTCCCCTTTCAGATATAGTAATAAAGAACAAAACCTATAAACTGAGTCTTGGCTATGAATAAAAATTATTATGTTGGATTGCACTAAAATATGCAAAAAGCATGCCACAATTTTTTCTTTTAATTGTAAAAGTTTGGACCATTGATACACATTCACCATCCATGTGATTTTGTATTTGGATCTGTCAGTACTTACAAAGTAATTTTATACTTAATTGAATCAAATTGTCTCTAGATAATCAAGAAAAGCCCATGAAACCAAGCAATTATTCTTAATTATCTGCACATGAATTCCATGCTAAATGCTTACCAATAATTTATTACTATTTTACCAATTAATTTGAATGCTTCTTCTCATGTGGCAGAATAATAACAAAGGATTTGTCAATAAAATAAAACGAAAGTATCTTGGTAGATGCTCCTGATTAGTGCTCTCCTGCATTTCTACCTTATAAAGTAATCAATTAATGTCTGAAACAAGTGATTACAGGTAAAGGCTTAGGTACCTGCTTAGTCTAAGCTATCAAGTAAAAGAGAAAATAAAACATACACACATCAATCAAATTACTATGTAACCTTGAACAATTCGCTTCTATACTCTAAACCTTAGTTCCTCATCTAAACCTAGATGAGACAGAAGAATGGGGATGGGATGAAACTTGATGAGATTTAAAAATTTTCTTCCTCGGATCTCACAGTCCATATGTGTCTAAGTCTGATGGGTGTAGTTCTAAAATATCTTCTTGAGGCTCATCCACATTTCATACCATACAGTTTTGGATAATTACATATTAATATAAAGAAAAACAACACTGCATCTTACTCCCCTACTAAGTTTCTTCCCATAGAAATAGGCAAAGAGGATTGCATGGTTTCACGAACATGATTCAGCCTCATCTCAGGCAGTATTTTCACACTTCATCTTATAAAAATTCTCCTAGTGCTGCTAACAAGTGATAGATTACTGTTTCTCCTTATTTCTTTCTAATAGCTCTTTATAGAAAGTTTAATGTTAGTGTTTTTATCCTTATTTTTTTCTCTCTATTAGCCATTTATAGAAAGTCCATAAAATAATGAATTATCCACAAGAGAGATGGAGGAGAGTGAGGATAAGTCAAAAAGAGAAGAGAAAGGATGTTTATATCTATCTGGATGATTTCTTTATTAGATCAAGACTCTTCAAATACAATTCTGGATCTTCTCTTCTCTAGAGTAATTATATAAAGACATATTGTCAATTTCCTGCATATAGAAGTGGGAAAATGATGTGTGAATAACTAATCAAAAGTCAACTTTGGACCAGTTTTATTTTTAAAAAATCAAGGTTATATAGCTAATGTTTATTTGCTAGGGAAGATGATCCAGTTAGAACCAGTTAGTGTCTAGTACAGAAACCCCTTCATGAGACGAGTTTTTCTAACTTACCATTTTTGTAAAGCAGCATTTACCTTAAAGTTCAGTCTTCCCTTATGATGTTATGCCTTCACACATTTTGTTATCTCTAGAAGCAAAGCCTTTTGCCTGACTTAAATACTTGTATTCATATCCCTCAAGATGAAATCAGATGTCCTTTCTGTGAGCCTCAATTGACTTGCTTGGACCCATAACAAATGGAATTGCCTTACCTAGTAAACATTTCTCTTACATGTATTTATGTTTGTGCATTCCTTCCTATGGGCAATTTGAGAGCCAAAGTCTTAATTTTCTTAGACATTCTGTGCCATGTACTGTGTCTGGTATAGAGCATACAAATAATAAATGTTTGTTATGTGTAATAATTTGGTTCTTCAAGGGTAATTTGGTTCTTCAACTGTATTTTTGTAAGCTGCCATTAGTGGAGAAATGGCCAACCCTGGATTATGATCATATTATCTGAATGTAAGAGTTTCCCATAGCTATGTATATCTGATGAAGAGAATACAATGTTTTCTCTTTTCTCATAACATTTCCTATAAAATCTAGCTGGTGTTTTCTAGAAAAATAGAATCCATCAGGAAATTAATAAAAAATATACATAACTGAGTTTTAATTTACTCATATAAAAGATGACAGACAGATAATTTAGATAAGACATTTTAAATACATCTAAACAAGGAGGTATAACTTGATATTTTTCTCATTATCACTGAACTAGTAATAATCAGAGTTTAATAAAACCTGTGATAAATCCAATTATTTGTGAATTTAAATCACTCTGCAAATTTCTCGTCTGGGGATGAGCATGACTCCAAGGCCTGGCCTTGTAAGCTCCCATCAGATACATAAACTCAATGCCTTTATTCTGTTACTGGGTCTAACTGATAATTTTGAGATGGTCTCTCCCTTGGATAGCCGATTAGTCCTACCGTTAGTAGCTTTGCTATTTCTCTCTCTGTCTTTTCCTGAGGCCAAAATGGATCTATACTTCAAGAACTTCAGTTTTCTTATTTGGAAAAATAGTGTAAAACGTTCACAAAAATACCTTTGCAGAGCTTTCAGAAGAATTTTTTAATGAAATTAAACCCTGGTTCTCCAAAGCTGACAAGGAATGAGAAAATATATAGAAGAGAAAAGTCTGGATCTGAAGAATTGTTACTCATGCTTCACAGGTTTAACATAGTTCTCAGAGATTCTTAGGTGATGGTCACAGAAGTAGAGACAAGATCTTTTCACATCACAGTGTAACAAGGAGAGCAAAACCAAGAACACACAGACCATATGGTCGGTATAAAGTGACAACTCATTACCACAAATCCCAAACCACAAGCAGGTGGGACCGACAGTGGAAGCCCTGGACCTGTGTGATATCAGCATCTGAGAGAAGAGAGCAGAAGGCAAAAATGGGGCAATCTGATGAGCAGGCAACCAAAATGGGGAACTAAAGCTGAGACCTGGAGAAATTTTCACACTTCAAGAGCAGCTGAATATAAGGGGTTTATGGAGAGGTCTTGGAAGCTGACACAGTCTGGATCCACTGAACTGCCAACATTAACAAGCCAGCGCTCCCTTCCAGAACAATCTCCTCCTCTCCCCACCCCTCTACTAAACAAAAACAGGTGGGAAGAATTTCCCAACTGAGTGAAACAAGGAAAATAGCAGTGAGGAAAAAGAAAGGACCAGGAAGCAAGGTGAGGAAGGAAATGGGAAACATTAAATCTCACAAAGTAACCTGTTTTCTTTTTGACCGTGTGTGTGTGTGTGTGTGTGTGTGTGTGTGTGTGTGTGTGTGTGTGAGAGAGAGAGAGAGAGAGAGAGAGAAAGAGAGTTGGAGCCTTGGAGCCACGAAATCAAATGAGAAGAAAACAATCCTCAACCATACTCCCTTTTAAAAGTTCACAGAAACGAATTTCACAGAAAAGTAAACAAAGAAAGAGATAACATTTAAATTCCATGAAAGAATATTCTAAGGAAAAAGAATAAAGGGCAGATTAACATCCCCACAGATTAGGCAGTGCAGCAGAAAGAAATGCACACAAAACATATAAAAACTACTGTATTCAAAGGGGTTAAAAGTCACTTAAGAAATGACCCAAGATATAAAAGAACAGAAAAGGATTAGAAAAAATTCAAAAATTAGGTGACAGACCCCAATAAATAATTAGAACTTTAAAATCATTTTAGAAATAAAATGAAACAAGAAGAAATACAAGAATAAAATACAACAAATAATGCTTAATGAGAATTTAAAGATGTAAAGAAAACAATTACAAAACACATTCAAAAAGAGATATAAAATAATTTGAAAAAACTGACAAATAGAGAAGTAAGGAAAAGCAGATACCACATGCATGTAATAGAATTTCATGAAAATGAAAACCAAGGCAAGAGCACAGAACTTAATAAAAGGAAGATTCAGAAAACTTTCCAATAAAAATAAAGACATTTCTAACTACTTATTGGAAAGGCACATCAAAATCACCAATACTGAGACATATCCTAGTATAATTATTAAGCTTTACAGAAGAGAAAAAAATTCTTTGAGTATTGGTTTATAAAGAAAATAAAATATTGTCAGACTTTTTTACAGGAAAATTTTATTCAAGAAGAAAATGTAGAAATATAATAAATATGCATAAAGAAAAAAAAAATATGATCCAAGGATTTTATGTCCAGCACAGCTCACTTTCAAGTATAATGACCAAAGATAAATGGACACAAGACTGAATAGACATTTCTCAAAAGAAGACATACAAATGGCCAACAAGTAAATGAAAAAATGTTCAATGTCACTAATCATCAGGGAAATGCACATCAAAACCAAAATAAGATATCACCTCATTTCAATTAAAGTGGCTATTATCAAAAAGACAAAAAAAAAAAAAAATGTTAGGCATGGATGGAGAAACAGAGGGACTTACACTCTTGGTGGGAATGTAAATTAGTCCAGCCACTATGGAAAACAGCAGGAAGTTTCCTCAAAAAATAAAAAATAAAATTCCATATGATCCAGCATTCCCACTACTGTGTAGTAGTGGGAAATGAAATAAAAGGAAATGAAATCAGTTATGTTGAAGAGACATCTGCAGTTCCATGTTTATAGAAGCATTATTCATAACGGGTAATATATGGAGTTAACCTAAGTGTCCATCAGTGGACGAAGGGATAAAGAAAATGTGACATACACAATGGAATACTATCTAGCCACAATAAAATGACATCCTGTTTTTTTTTGCAGCAACGTGAATGAACCTGGAGGACATTAGGTTAAGTGAAATAAACCAGGTACAGATAGACAAATATGGCATGATTTTACTCATCTGTGGATTCTAAAAAGTTTGATGTCATAGAAGTAGAGAGTAGAATTGTGGCTGCCAGAAGCTGGGGAAGGTAGAGGAGAGAGTGAAATCAGGAGAGATTGGTTAACGAATAGAAAGCTACACTTAGATAAGAGGAATAAGTTCTGGTGTTCTAGTACACAGTAGGGTGATTATGCTTAACAATATTACATTGCATTTTTAAAAACAGCCAAAAGAGAGGATTCCGAATGTTCTCATCATAAAGAAATAATTAATGCATGAAATGATGTATATGCTAAATACCCTGATTTAATCATTACACAATGTATACATCTATCAAAACATCACATGTACCCCATAAATATATACAATTATGTGTCAATTAAAAACGATTTTAAAAAAAACATAGATATACTGTTAATAACATGCAAGAACTCAAAATCATGTTTCCATGAGCCCTATCTTAGGAATTTCCTGGAGACCGAGTTTTAGACATACATTCCAATGACTGGAAATACTTCAATATAGAGATTTACAATGAGCCATTTCACAGGTGGAACTTAGATAAAAGCTACATGCTCTGAAGATCTATATAGAACACAAATGTAAAAAAAGGAGAATTTATATGAAAAATATTAACGTTTTCAAATACTCGTGTTGGTGGTAGTATAGTATTATTCTGAGAATGTTTTCTTTTACGTGGAATAAAGCAAATGTGTAATATATTATATATTCTATTTTGATACAATTCTTCAGTGTCCCTTGATAACACTTGATTCTTAGTATGAAAAAATGAATAAAGATGCAGATGTAAGAACAGACTAACTTCTATTGTTCTATTCAAATGAAACATTAGTATATACCCCACTTTATATTTTGCTCAAAATAAAGGAAATAATAATATATATTATGAAAGTTCTGCCCTACCTGAATTATCTAGAAATAGGGAATCCAGTAACAGTAAAGCCACTCCTAAAGCCTTTCCTGGGGCACTGAAGACGCATTACCACTAAACAAATCAGGTCCTTTATAGAGCAATAGCGATTCCAGTCTGCAAAGAATGTCTAAGACTGAGCCTGAAACATCCTGACATAATAGCACAGAACTAATGAGGACCACCAGAGTCTTTATGAAAAATTTATGGGACCATTTAAAAGACTATCACTAGGAGAATCGAGATATTATTGTATAATTGTAAAGGATTTAAACATATCAAATTTGTTTAAATCTGTGATTTCATAACAACACAAAAAAACGTCCACATATGGTGAAAGCTGCTAAAAATTCCACATTTAGAAAGCCTAAAAATAAAAAATTGATATTAATTTTGCTGCCTCCTTCAATACAAAATGGAGTTAATGAATAATTAAATGGCCGTGGAAGCCAAAAATTCTTTAAAAACAGTTCACAAACAATGAGAAGAAGATAAATTTGAACACTGCCATTTTGCATTCCCTAAATAGCAAAGGCCTGTAGTCGTTGACCATCAACTGAAGATAGCCACACTCACAAAAAGTGAAACAGTATTATGTGCTTTCTGGGCAAAGCACACTTTCAGTGAAGGAGTCTTGTCAAAAACTAATGAAGCCTTGATTATCCAACTTTCCAATTTACAGGAAATTCAAGGAAAAGGAACATGTTAGACCTCACCATGCAGATGCAATTCATGAAAGAGAGACTAAAATGTTTAATAGACAGGTGGCCCTGTTTCTCATCCAATAAATTAACAGGAAGGGGGAAAACAACGCAAGGGGAAGAGAAGCGGTTAAAAGAGGTTTAAAGAATCTAAAGACAGAACCAACAACTGAATGAACCACTCTGTTTTAGGACTGTAAGGAGAAGTAAGGAAAAAGACTATCATAGACAGCAGGCGCAAAATTTACTTTTGAGGGAAGCAAGTTAGTGTACTATTAGGACGGAAGGTTTGAATTCTTCCTTCCAAGTAGCTGCGGAAGGTCTGCCTCCTGGGTGAACTGTTAAAAGGGTATTCACTAATAATTATTAATTGTATATTTGGAAACATATATTATTTGTTCTGCATCCTTGTCCTAATCCCAATTTTGAAGAAGTTAAAAAGAACTTTCTCTCATCGTCTGGAAAATGCAAGATTATTATTCAGTATGAGATTTGAAGAGTTTCCCTGACAACCATCTTTTCCCAAAGCGTGTTGTTTTCTATAGTGTGTTAGGAGGTGCCAAGAGAGAAAATCAGGTTCCTAGTCAACATAATGAGAAAACGTTCCTAAATAGGTGCTAAACAAGTATTTTTTTGCAATAGAACTTAATGATGTTTGGCAGAGTCTGCGATTTGTTATTAAAATCTATTTTCTGTTTTCACTGTTGGCACAAGACTGGATCACACATCCCAGTCTTCTTTGCAGTTAATTGACCATGTTACTGAGTTCTGACAAATGAGAGATAAATGGGAGGTCTTATGTGACACTTCCACTCCTGACGCTAAATCCCACTTGTCATCCTCCAAGCTCTTTGCTCCCTCCACAGAGCTGGAATAGTGGTAACCAGAATTACTTTGAAAGTCAAGCTTGAAGGCAGCACACCCACTATGGGCTTGGGCCTCAGAGTGATGCATGTAACAGATTCAAATTGCCCTTTCCACAACTGGAAAACTCACTTTGGACTGTTTTATGGGTGATCAGCAAAATTACATTGCATTTGAACCATTATAATTTGGGGCTATGTGTTTTGACAAATTATCTATAACTAGTACACTGTATACGGTGACTCTTGAAGAGTTTCAAACTTTTATGTTTCAATTTAGCATTTCATGTAACACAATTTGAATTACAGATTTAAGACACATGAATGTGAAATCATTGCAAATTACAAAGTTATTAATTTATTATCTATACACGTCACTTGGTCTCCTTGAAAATTTTCTATTAAGATTTACACTCATTTTAAACAAATAGTTTTGAAAATACATTAAATGCAAGACACGACACCAATGAATAAAACATTATCTAAGGAAGAATTTTCTTTTATAGTCTGGATTTTCAAGAGATCATACCTTGTCTCCCCAAAAGACTTACAATTACGCTTTAAAGGAACATACTAGGGATTTAAAAGGAAATGGAGCTATTTCACCCTCCATACAAAATGAAAGAACTTACTAATGTTGCCTCTGAGAAAGTTAATTTATCAATTTTTTATACGTGTTGAAAGGTAAGGTGGCAGGTGGGTGAGGTTAGTCTTAGTCATCCACATAAGTGTTTTTTTGTTTGTTTGTTTTCAAACTTCAAGCCATTACATATTATTGGGTTGTGAAAACAATATTAGTAACTAATACTTCTGTAGTGTTTACTATATGTCAGTCACCATTCTAAGTTCTTTAACTCATTTCATCCTTATAACTGCCTTATAAGGTAAATATATTATTATTCCCATTTTACTGGTGGGAAAGAGAAGTTAAGCAATTTAATCAAGATTACACAGTTAGAGGCAGAGCCAAGATTCCAACCCTATCAATCTTGTGAGTCCATGTTTTTAATTATGCCATCTTGGTTCTCAATTTAGTGGGTAAAAGCCAGCAATATTAAAACTGATAGGGCACAGCATAGTAAACATCTGTCATACACTCAGGGTAAAATTATTTCAAAAATATATATATATATTCATAATATCTATAGGTAAACAATGATTTGTGTGTTTTTTGTGATATAAAACATATTTTATAGTAGACCATGGTCGAAAATGATTAAAGGCCACTAAGGTAATGATAAATTCTTGTCAAAAGAATTTTCCATGACATAGACTGTCATGATCATTATTGCAAAACTGTGTTTTCATTATAAAGATTTGCTTGTCCATTTTTTGTGTTTTTTGCTATAAGCTATAACTTTTAAAAGAAGTGGATGTTCACTCTATTTTCTCTCTAGAATATTTCTCCATAAGAAGAAACAATTTTCTTTAAATGCCAGAATTAATTTCAGAACCATACAATTATCAAATTAAGTTTGTACCTAGAAAACTCACATTTGCTTTCAAATATATGACATCTAAAGCAACAAATGTGATTCTTAAATGTAAACTTGTCAGACAAATTAATTTCTTAGGCATATCTCTTCCCATAGAAATGGGTATGTAGTTAGGTTGGTGTCTGCAGCCTATCTAGATAAATTAGACTTAACTAGAGAAGAAGCAAAAGCTAGTGTCTGAGTCAACTCTTCATGTGTTTAGAATATTCCATTTCACAGGGTTCTTTGTGACCGAATGTGATGGAGGATCAAAACTCAAAACTGTTGTTCACTATGGGCTAACACATATCAATATTGACCATGAGGTAGAAGAAAGTAGAACTGAAGGGGTACTCCAGCAGTCCAGGTGCAGAAAGCATTCCAGTAACTATACTTCAACTCTCCCCTGCTAATGCCCTGGGGCTTTTTTACCTTAGCCATGCCTTCCATGGATACTCTCAATACTAGAAAAGTCATTCTTCAAGTGTGGTCCCAGGACCAGCAGCATCAACATCACCTGGCAACTTGTTAGAAATACAAAGTATTGGGTCCCATCCCATTCTAGATCCACTAAATCAAAACCCTGGGGTAAAAAAAGACAAAAGAAAATCTACTTCAGGGTTTGGATGCAGCAATCTTGTTTTAATGAGTCCTCTAAGTGGTTCTAATGCATGCCCTAGTTTGAAAACCAATGCCGTCAAACCATTGTCTCTGAACTTTATGTGCACAATAACTAACTGATATCCCCATCCCCAGCACCCTCCTCTAATCTTCCCCATCTCTGTTAACGGCAACTCCAACAATCTAGAGGCTCAGGTCAAACAGTTTGGAGTCAATTTTGATTCCCTTACTTTTCTTACACCTTACAACCCAAACCTGAGCAAATTCTTTCAGCTCTATATTCAAAGTAGAATGCACAACCCATCTACTTCCCACCATTTGTGCCACTCCTACCCTGGTAAAAGTCACTATCACTCTTCACTTAGATTATAACAATAACCTCATAACTGACTCCACTCTTCCCATTCTACAGATTATGTTGACCTCTGGGGCCAGAACTATCTTCTTAAAATAGTGCAGGTCAGATTATTTAATTCCTCTCTTCCATACCCTTAAATGGCTTCCCGACTTAGTGAAAACCAAGTCCATGTCTATGCTTACAAAGTTATACACAACCAGGAAGTGTATAGTCCAGAGGAAGAAAGAGCATTACATCTGAATGCTCATGGCCTGCTTACACAATCTGCCCATTCACCTCCTTACACTACCTGCTTACACCTCATTCACCACTCTGGCCTCTGTGCCTCTGTGTTGTTCCTGGAGAGCTCCAAGCATTTCCTTGCCCCGGGGCCTTGATTTTACTGTTCCAGCCACCTGCAACGCTCTTCCTCCAGTACCTGCAGGACTTGCTGCTTTATTTGCTTCTGGTCACCACTGCTCAAAGCCTTCTCTATTAGAGAGGACTTCTCTGATCATGCTACGTAAAAATATCAGCAACTACTCCATGTTACTCCTTATCTTTCTATATATTTTTTCTTCTCCATATCATTTATCACTACCTCATATGCTTTATATTAATTTGGTGCTTTTGGTGTGTTTTGTGTCTTTTAAATTTTATCTTTCCCCTAATAGGCTCATGCCCTTTAGAGACACTAGACAAATAGATTTCCACAGACTGTGTGTGTTAGTGAGTGACAACGCAAGCTTTGCAAGGGCAGTCTGGCTTTTCAATTGTCTCAAGTACAGAGAATATTTATCACTTAGCCTCCCCAGGGGTTGGGATATCTAACGAGTTTAATGAGATTAATGAATGTAAGTATCCTGATTTCCTGGGAGTTTTGGAGTTTGCAAGTGCAGTGTACTCTTATCATTAATGCATTTTTCACAGGTAAAAGATAGCATACAACACAGGAATGTTTACTATAACATCATTGCAAACCTGATCAGAAATTGAAACACTATAAACTAATCTGGTCAGTTACAAGGGCCGGAGGTTTGGATTTCTGGGGTTCTGCAGTGAAGACAGTCTCTTTCTATACTTTAATTTTAAGGAATTTAACAAGGCATACATATCTGTGCATAAAGGAATAGCTCCTCACAGCTTCCACTGGTCTTTTAAGAAATAAATGAATAATAGAGAGGGAAACCAAAACTATATTCTGGGTGCTATGTTATTCCCAAAATAATAGCTACAGGAAACATTTAAAATGTCAATACATACCTAGAACTGTGCGGAACATTCCATATTTATTCTCTCACATAGCCCTTTAATCTCCCAACGAGCTAGGTGTACTTTTAATATCCTTGTTTTACAGATAATGAAATTAAAGATCAAAGAACATAACAAGTTCATAGTAGATGTCTAAGCTGAGATTTCAATCTGGGAGGTCTAATGTGCTCCTCAGTAATGGTTACACTTGTAAAGCACTGGTGCTTGTGGAGTATGTTGAGTCGGGGATAACTGTTTTTTGTTTTGTTTTGTTTTGTTTTTTAAAAAAGAACACCACAGAGCTGTATTGTGATTGTAGTTATTGTAACTTGAAAAGCATTTAGCATGGACAATGGTAATAACAGATGGGGAAAGAGAGGGAACAGACACAAGGAACTATAGCTTATAAGCTAATCAAAAGCAAGATGAATCACAGGCTAAAGAATGAGAGAGCCAAGCTAGGAATAGAACAATAAATAAGGCTTGCTGCCTGCCTTTGAGTAGTCCACAGTTCACAAAATACGTTCCCAGTCAAGGGGGCTGGCTTGTCAGATTTAGAGTTAATTGGAAGGAGAAGTGCCAGATACATGTGTGAGTATTAACGGGACTGACAAGACCAGGGGCAAAAGCTATGATATCATCAAGATGATATAACATTCCTGGTAAGACTTTGCTGGCCTACTGCAAAGAGGAAGTTAGGATGATGCATAAATGTCAGTAGATGTTTTGCTTAGCTAAGTTGTTTGGGTGAATATTTCAAAATAGGCAGGGACATCCCACATAGTCTTTTGTCTGGTATTTTATGACACTAAGGAGTTGTGAAGTTGCATATTTACAATCCAGTCAAAAGTTTTGGAACAGATAAATGGTGTATACATAGCCAATCACGGAAATCGAGGCTGTCACCTGTTTATATTACAGTTGGAGCTTGGGAGTAAAGAAAGAAGAAGACCAAGTACAAGCCAAAATGCTGGCCTGCATTCTCCAAAAATGTCAGTTATTTGGCATTGAGAGAGGAAGAAAGAGATTAAAGAGATATGATCCTCAAATGCAATACAGTCTGGATCCTGTTATCAAAAAAATATAAATACCATAAAGGGCATTATTAAGACCCATGAGAACTACAAATGTGGACTACAGACTAGTTATAAGTATTGCATCGAGGCTGAAGTTTTCAACCATGTTGTGATTATGTTAGAAAATATCCCTGCATTTAGGATTACATACTAGATGCCTACAACATATACTGAAATGGTTCAGAAAAGATAATAGGTGTGTGTGTATGTGTCTGTTTGGAAGGTCTGTGTAGAGTATAGCAATAGAGATACATAGAAAAAGACCTATACATAGAGGTAAGTGTATGTAGTAAACTTAATAATCGACGGTGCAAATTTTATGTAAATGAGTTTTTCTGGAAATTTTTTCAACGAGAGAAATATAAATGGCACTGGAACACCAATATTAGAAGACACTAATGAATAACATAAGCAAACTCTAGGCTCCTCAAAGGCAGGCAGCAAGCCTTATTCATATTTATCTATATGCCACCCAAAGGGTCCTTAGGTGACAGTTGCTTTTTGAAATTAGGGCACACGAAACTCTTAATCTCAGTTTCCCTCTCTCCTTTCATTTTCTCTCCTTTCCTTTCCTCCTCCTCCTCCTCCTTCCTCTTTTCCTTCCCATGTAATGCTTACTTCTCTTTCTTTATTCTAAGCCCCAGCCATTCAAGAACCAAATTTAAAGTTAAGCCAAAGTAGTCAATAAATTGCTCGAGGCTTCCTGGTCTGTGAGGAGCCCCAGAATAATATCCGGAATGAGACTCCCAGGACAAAAATTCTAGTCTCTGCCAGCAGAGTAGGGGTACTGGGTCTTTCTCTAGACCTCAGAAAAGTAAAAGGGGCCACTTCTATGACATTTCTGTTTTAATATTTGTGCCCCCTTCATTCCCACTCCCTACCATACCAAAGAAAAGGGGTAAAACAATGGATCTAGAACGTGTCTGGGATTTCACTCTTCACCTTTTCCTTTCTTCTTCCACCAAAGAACACAGGGCCCCTTTCCTCTCAGGTTAGCCAAAGCCACTTGATCTGCTCGTGGAAGAAGTGTTGGGCAGTTGCATACTTGGGGCTAGCAACATAGAGGCCCCCACATGGGACTTTGATCTTGGTCCATTCTTTCTAGTCACGTTGTTGTTCTGGGCTCACTTCATACAGGATGTATTTTTTTTTTTTTCCTCTTTCCTCATCACTCTCCCACACCACTTTGCCTAACTCACCCTTACTTGCCTCTCAGGTTTCCAGAAAAATATTCTCTTCCTGAAAGATGTCACTGATCTTCCCAGGGGTTAGAAAATGTGCCAATATCCGGGTGTGGTGGCTCACACCTGTAATCACAGCACTTTGGAAAGCCAAGGTGGGTGGATCATGAGGCAGGAGATTGAGATCATCCTGGCTAACATGCTGAAACCCTGTCTCTACTAAAAATACAAAAAAATTAGGCTGGGCTTGGTGGTGGGTGCCTGTAATCCCAGTTACTCAGGAAGCTGAGGCAGGAGAATCGCTTGAACCAGGGAGGCAGAGGTTGCAGTGAGCCGAGATCACGCCACTGCGCTCCAACCTGGCAACAGAGCGAGACTCCATCTCAAAAACAAAAAAAAAAGAAGTGCCAATATATGCTTTTTTAATACCCTTGGCTTTTTTACTTTTAACACTACTGATCTGTTGAGATTGAGTTGGAATTTTCTCTATATCTCAGGAGACTGCTTGTTCCTTGGGGACAAGGTCTCTTCATCATAGCACTGATCTCTGCTATAATATCTGTTACATAACAGGTACTTTAGTCAAACACATAATATTTACAACTGATTTTTGTACTTATGTGCCTGACACTGTTAAATGATTGACGTGTATTAATCCTAACACTGGCCTCTGAGTTGCGCACTATTACTCCAATTTTCCAGACATATTGAGGTTAAATTACTTGCCCAACGTGCCAGTGTCAAGGTGTATATGCACATGAAAGGAGACAGGTTAAAAAGGAGAATGTGATGAGTTTGGGCTGTTTCTAAATCTTAAACTTATTTTCCACAATTGTTTACTCAGCATCACTATGTACTTGCCTCTCAAAATAGAAATTAGCATCTGGAAAACAAGACATGCAGCCAAATAGAGAAGGTCCATTTTGTCCAGGGGCCTTATTGAAATGTGAACAGAATCTGGGAGGTGAGAGGATGCTCTCTATAAAATTTATGCTTATTAGCTAATTTGAAGGTCAAAATACCCAAAGGTATATGTGCAATTTCAGAATTATTATTATATTATTATTATATTATGTTATTATTACTTTTCTACTATTACAACCATAGCAAAAAAGTAATGATTTAGAAATTCTACAGATAAATATTAAGAACTAAGAAATATTAGTGGGATGTAATAAGTATAATATAGTCAAATATATCACATACTTCTTTAGGAAATCACAGTTTGCATAATATTATTCATAGATACTTTTTAAGGTAATAGTTATATTGTACCCAAAATGGAAAAGATATTAGAAAAGACTTGGAAAGAAATATGTAAATTTTTAAAAAGTTGAAGTGTGTGCAAAATTCAGTAAGAGATCACTGTGCCCAGTATGACTCATCAGTAGTGATATTTTATGGAGAGGGTCCCTGGCAACAGACATTGTGAGGTTCCATGGGAATAAACGCATTTTTACATTCTTTTCCATATAAGCAATTTTGGAGATTAAAACAATGCAAAAGAGGACTTCTAGGATAACCTAGACGATAGATACATGTTAAAATTCAAAGCAAAACTCTGGCTTTTCTTCTTAGACATGAAACACACATATTAGATGAAATAAAAATCACAGGTAAAGTGGAATATAGATCACAAATCTGAGTTCAAAACTGGTGCTATAGAATAGTTTAATACTAAAGTTTTAATAATAGCCATCATAATAATGAAATATTATTGACAGTAAAGACATATCATATATCACCTAGATCAAAGAGAGGAATTGAGTCATTTTTTAAAATTAAATTTCATATTTTCACTATTTAAAATTTGAAATAGTCACTTCTTTTTATACTTCTCGAAGAAAACTCTTTCCTTACTTTCAGAAAGCTATGAGCAATTAGAAATATTTATTATAAGTGAATCAGGGATCTGATGCTGTTGTTTTTAAGTTGTTTTAGATTTTATTATTATTATTATTATTTTCGAGACAGAGTCTCACTTTTTCACCCAGGCAGGCTGGAATACAGTGGCACGATCTTGGCTCACTGCAACCTCCACCTCCCAGGTTCAAGTGATTCCCCTGCCTCAGCCTCCCAAGTTGCTGGGATTACAGTTGCACACCACCAAACCTGGATAATTTTGTATTTTAGTCTTGAACTCCTGACCTCAGGTGATCCACCTGCCTTGGCCTCCCAAAGTGTTGGGATCATAGGCATGAGCCACTGTGCCTGGCCATGTTTTAATTTTTTAATATTACTAATTTTATGCATTTGTGATGCCAAGCCAAATTATATTTGATATTCTAAAAGTAATTACACTAAGCTTTATAGATAGTGAACTGAGCTTGAAAGAATATCAGCAACATGCCAAAGTCACATAGCATAATAAGCAAAACAGAGAGCAAAATCTAGATATCCCCTTCCTGCTGTCTTCTTGGATGTCAAGTACTATATCAAGTGTTATCTTTTATACTTGCTCTATAAATATTAATTCAATAACAAGAAGAATCATTTTATTGTTACCACAGTGGCTAATGAGTCTCAGCCTTCATTCTAAATTATATGGTGACTAAGACCTTCCAAGTATGCTGTTTAGTGATCTGGGTGTTCCAATGTCAAAACCATCCTACAAAGAAAGTTAAAGAGTTAGAGAACCCATTTTAGCACATTTTAATTACGCAGGACTCATTGGAAGAAGTATACTTCTTAAAACAAAACAAACAAACAAACAAACAAAACTAAAGTCACTGTCTGCAGAAATAAGATTCATTTCTCCATGTCTCACTCTCTTCACTCAGCTTTACCCCATATAATTCACAATGATGTGAAGGCAGTAAAGTGAGATAAGCTTGAAAGCACTTTGAAGAAACAAAAGGCATTTCTACAAATAAATGGTGGTGTCCATATCGCAATGATGGGATACTCAGGCAAGGGGAGGAGTTCATGCTGGACTGTGCCATGAGACAGCAGCTCAGCAAAGCATCATCTAATGAAAACCAAAGACTATCAGGCTCCAACTCACCACGAATTACACTAAGGCTGGAGCAACTCAATCAAGCTCCACTAAAACAAAATAAAATTAGTCAGGCACAGACAGTCAGACTCTGGGATGTAATGATTGGGCATGGGAAGGGTTGGTAACTGCTAAAGCAGGGTCATTGTGGATGGTAGATACAGACATGTGGCACAAAGAGAAACGCCCCATTGAAAGGTGCTATGGTTTTAATGTGTCCCCAAAGTTCATGGGTTTGAAACAATCCCAGTTGCAATTGTGTTGAGAGGTAGGACTTTTAAGAGGTAATTAGGCCATGAGGGCTCCACTCTCATGAGTAGACTAATTCTGTTATCTCAAGAATGGGTTCCTTATTAAAAAAACAAAGAAACTTGTCCCCACCCTGATGCTTCTTTTGCCCTTCCACCTTGGGATGATGCACCTAGAAGACCCTTGCCAGATGCTGGCACCTTGATATTGAATTTCCCAGTCTCCAGAACTGTAAGAAATGTCTTTCCTTGGAGGGACGCAGTGGTTCATGCCTATAATCCCAGTACTTTGGGAGGCCGAGGCAGGTGGATCATGAGGTCAGGAGATCAAGACCATCCTGGTCAACATGGTAAAACCCCGTCTCTACTAAAATACAAAAAATTAGCTGGGTGTGGTGGTGCACGCCTGTAGTCCCAACTACTTGGGAGGCTGAGGCAGGGGTATCACTTGAATCCGGGAGACGGAGGTTTCAGTGAGCTGAGATTGCCTCACTGCACTCCAGCCTGG
>NW_016810464.1:22886-28660 GCF_001698545.2 Rhinopithecus bieti
CCTACTGTATAATATTTTTAAAGTAGCATAGGTTTTTTAGTGCTTCTGCATCATATTTCTATAATTGACATTGATTTATAATTTCCTCTTTATATGTTAATTTTGTAAATTTGGGATTAGGACATCTAATTGCTGTGAAATACATTTTGTACTTTTTACTCTGCTTTGAAATAGTTTTTTCTTTTTTTAAGCTAAGGAGGTACATGATACCTGATGACATAAAGGAGTTTATCTGTGAAACTCTCTGGATACAGAACATTTTGGTTGGTGACCTTTGATCAAACTATTCCTTAGTTTCCTCCAGACTGATTAGTCTATTCACATTTTCAATAATTTCTTGAGTTAATTGTCAGAACTTTTATTTATTCTGATACATTTTAAAAATCCCCTTGTGGAAGAGTCTTTCTACTTTTATTTCACTTTGTTTATTATTTTTTCTCTTCATTTCTCTTGATTAGATTTGTTAAACGTTTACCCCTTTAGTAATCTATTTTCAAAATTTTATTTGATGATTGTGTCTGGTCTTTTTATTTTCTAATTTATCACTTTTAGTTGTTGCACTTATTTAACCTATTTGGGGAGGCATTTAAGGCATACATTTTTTCCAACTAGAATAAAATGCTTATTAATATATTTACTATCTTTAGTAGTAATAAAACATTTAAAGATATTAATTTCCCTTTAGTAGAATTTGGGCAGAGTGGAATGGTAAGGTTTTGACTCTGACCTTAAATTTGACATGTAGTATTCTCATTTTCATTATGTCTTAAAAGCCCATAATGATATAAATGTCCTTGTTTCCTGAATATTTTATAAAGTTCAGTATATTTCAGTTTTTAAATTTCAAAGGTTTTTCATATTATTTAAGGTTTTTTACTTATTAATGTATGTTTGCTTTAAAAAGATATTTAAGTTTTAACAAAATCAGTGATTGCCTTTCTTAGAATACACATACATATTGAAAAAATTGGTTTCATTTATTATATTTTTCAACATTCTTGTGTCCTATTTGTCATAAACCTATCAAAAAGTTATAGAATGATGGCAGTCTATTAGAGGATGCCATAACAATTATATTTCTGTCAAATTCTTTTTGCTTTTCTTATAGTGTTTTATTCTTATAGTTTGATACCATGTTATTTAGCTCAATAAGGATCACAAATGTTTGTTTATATAATGTTTGGCTGATCTTTGTTTCATAAGAACGTTTTGCCTGGGATTTTATTCTGTCTAACAATTATGCTGTTTTCCTTTCTTTTTCTTTTTGTTTTTAAAATATCTTTATTAACCCTTTTTAAATTTTTCTATGCTTATTTCTTTTAAAGAAGACTTCCATTACAAGATAGATTAATATTTTTAGCTTTTCATAGGAGTATTTACAATCTATTTTGTATAATGGGTATCTGTTGTATTATGCTACAAAAAGAAAAGATCTTTGATATTTCTTTTATCTCCAGTAGTTTCATGGACTATGCCTGGTATTTGTCTGTGCACTTGAGTAATTTAATATTACTACTGGTTATCTTTTTTTAATTAAAATCTTAAATGTGTATTTCTCTGCATTACAAATGTATAAGCAAAAAATTCAATAGTGAACCTTGCATATCAAAAAATACATAGCTTGTTTTATTTCTCCCTCAAATTTTTTGTATTTTGTCAATAATAACCTAAAATTATAGATCTAGATGATATTTTCATCAGCTTCTGTATTTTACATAATAATATATTATTTGTAAATATCCACATAGAAAAGCTAATCTTTTTCTATTAAAACATTTTTGCTTTTATGAATGTGGTACCCTTTAATTTCTGTATTTTAACTATGGAATACCACTCCAAGCAAGTTGGAATGATACCTTGAATTTCTGTATGCTTCATTATGACAAAACTTCAAGTGCTTTAGTGCATTCTGAGACCATAACTTTTATTCCTAAATCACTTCTCATTACTGGATGAATCTTCACCCAAGCTGCATTTTTCTGTTATCCCCTATATGGTTTAAGGTTTTACATGTTTATTTTCTATCTCAACTCTAGGAAAATTTTAATTGTCTTTTCATGTATATACTTTATATGTTAAAATGCATAGATCTCAAGGGTATGAGTTGATCAATTTTTTTACTCCTTATATCTCTGAATAACCACTAAACACCAAAAGATAAGCCAAATCTAGTACACTACAGGATCTTTGATGCTACTTTTCAGTGTATATGCACAATTTTCTACCCAAATTTAGGCACTTCTATTACATCTATTAGTTTTGCCCGCCTTGGGCTTCATGTACTGGAGTAATACCCTAGCCTTTAGTGTATGATCTCATTAACTCAACATTATGTCGTAATTTCATATAAATGGAACCACACAGTTCTTTTTGGTCTAGTTTCATTTGCTCAACATAATGCCTTTGAGATGTCTGTGTGTTGTTGAGCAGATCAGTAGTTGTTCTTTTTGTTGTTAAATTTCACTGTAGGATTATAGCATCATATATTTATGTACTCTCTTGTTAGTGGATATTTGGTTCATTTCTAGTTTAGAGCCTTTATGAATAAAGCTACTGCAAACATTCTGTAAAAGGCATTTTGTAAACATCTGCACTCATTTCTCTTAAGCACATGTTTAGGAGTAGAATATTTTCAAGCAGTTTTCAAAGTTATAGTGCCATTTTACACTATTTACAACAATGTAGGAAACTTTCCATTTTAATACAACCTCATCAACATTTGATATTTTCCATGGTTTTGTCTTGTTTAATTTTAGCTATTCTGCTGGGTATACGGTAATATCTTTTAGTGATTTTAATTTGTATTTCCCTAATAACTAATAATGTTGAGCAACTTTTTATCAGCTTATGGATCATTAAGATATCTTATTTGTAAAATGATTGTTGAAGGCACATGCCTATTTTTTAATGAATTTAATTATTTTTATTATTGATTTAAATAAGGTATTTGTGTATTCTAGATGTAAGTCATCTGTCAGATGTAAGCATTGTGAATATTTTCCACAATTTTAGATTACTTTCTACTTTTTATCACAATGTTTTGTTTTGTTTTAGAAGAGGATTTTAGTTCTGTTGATGCCAAATTTATTGTTTTATTTTATGGTTAATATCTATTTTGTCCTAAGAAATCTTTTTCTTACTCAAGACCACAAAAGCATTTTTTTCATATTTTCTTCTAAAAATTTTATAAGTTTAGTGTTCACGTTTAGACATATGGTTCATCTCAAATACATTATGTATGTGTGGAATGGTTTAGGAATATATAAGGTTGAGTCCTTTTGGAGGTGGATCCTGAGCTTCAGTGCAAGTGATTTATTAAGGAAGTGTTAAATGTTCCAAAAAGAAATCAATAAGGTATAGAGGGGAAGCAGAACTGAAAAGGGAAAGAAGCAAGGCAAGGATGCTATTTCAAATGAAGTCCCAGACTCAGTCTGATTTTGAAAGACTCTCTGGAGCAGAATTGCACTACAGAGATGACCCTTTTTGAGGCAAAGGATCTAGGCTTCTATCTCCTGCCAGTAGCTACTTACCAGCTACAGGTTGTCTGTTTGGGGTTGGGGATTAAATCTTTCAGGCACTTTTGATTCTCCTTAGAGTTTTAAAAAGGTAAGATAATCCATGGGCAATTATTTGAGAGTCTCAGGTGCAAGCCATTAGCTGCAAGTCATGGCAAAGCAGAGAAATTGGTACACAGAACTGGTAAAAATATCTGAAGGAATCTGCATGTGGCACCAATGTTATCTGCTATAAGATTAATGACCCCCACTTCCATACAATTTCAAATTGCATTGTTGCTTTTGTAGACCATCAAGCAAACAGCTATGTGTCTCTTTCTAAACTGTCTATTTTATTACATTGATTGGTTTGTCTATCCATGTAGCAGCATTGCATTGCCGTAACTAGTGTTGACTTAGACTAAGTCTAAAAATTTGATAATGTATTTTTTCATTATTCTTAATTCTTCAAAATTTTCATAGCTATTCTATGTCTTAGCATTTCCATATAAATTTTAGGATTGCATTGTCGATTTCTTACAATAATCTTGCTGTGTTTTTATTTGATAATAAATGGAATTTGAGAATCAGTTTGGAAAAGAAGCCTGATATCATAAAAATAATCTCCCAATTCATGAATATGGTATATCTCTCCATTGTTAAGGTCTTTCTTAATTTATTTCAACAATGTGTTATAGATTTCAGTGTAGATGTTCTGCATATCTTAGTTTACTACTATAATTGTATGTTTTAATGTTACCGTAAATGAAATTGTTTTGCTATTTTTACTTTCCCATTTTTGGTTGCAACTGTACAGATATGCAATTAATTATTAAATATTAACCTTATATGGCACTACTATGCTAAATTCAATGCTACTAAAAGTACTCTTTTTCTGTGGGAAACACAACTTTCCAGTCTTTATGCAATGGACACCTTTCTGTATGATATTTTATCACTTCTCAAATATCCGTATGATATTTAAGGCCATACGTTATGGCCTCAAAGTTTCCAATTATCCCTTTTGTTGCATTTGTTGTATTCCTCTATCTATTCCAAAGTGACACTATTTAATTACAAGAAGATATGAAAATGCTATACCTGCTCCTTTTATTTTTCAGTCTGTCAAAGTTTCTTCTTTACATACCACATCTTCTCATTGGCAGTAATATGGGTAACTTGTTGTGGTGAGTTTCATAAGCCTTGACATGATTTCTATCATATTTATAGCACATGGCTAATTAGGCAGCCCTAAAGCAGGCATGTTCAATCAACCCAGGGATAAATACTTTCAAAGGGGTGAGGTAGCACATAAAAATGCTTTCTGGTTTCTAACACGTTAGTTGTCTTTTGTGCACAATTCTTGAATTCAAATATGAATCCAAGAAAGTTTAATTTGAGATTTACTATGTTGGCTTGGTATTGGAAATACTAAACTTTCAGTTTTAAACAGAAAATGGACTATCTTTTATAGACTTAGTCCCTTTTGTTGTATGTACATTGGGAGAAATTTCATTTTAAAATATACTTGTATAGATATATGTACATATTCCATATGAATCAATAAATATATATGTATACACACGTATGTTTATATCAATCATGAATGATTTATTAATCACACAAAACTTTAAAAAATAGTATTACAAACTTAATAAATGGCTTCTTTTATTCTTTTTTTGTTTTCTTTCTTCTCTCCCTCTCTTTCACCCTCCTCTTTTTCTCTCCTCTCCCTCCTCTCCTCTCCTCTTCCTCCTTTTTCTCTTGTACCTCCTCCTTTCTTCTTCAGGATTGTTAATACCATGTGGCTATGTTCTGTGGTCCAGTAACAGAGTGGATTGATCAGCACATTTTCTTCTTTGTTGCTATATATTTCCCCTTTCTCTACCAAGCCTTCCTCCTTGTAAGACTCAGAAATCCTCTGTAGCCATGCAAGGTGTGACAATTTTCCAATGCCCCTCAGCTTCCAGTTTCCTTTGTCTTCCCTCTTCTTTCCTCCCTCCACTTCCTCCATTGTCTCCTCTTCCTCTTCATAATCTCTCCCTTTTCTGCCTTCCCCTCCCCATGCGTGCACACACACACACACACACACACACACACACACACACAGATTGAGAGAGAGAGAGAGAGAGAGAGAGAGAGAGAGAGAGAGAGATAAAAACACTTATTGTGGAAACCAGTTCAGGCATATTTTGTCTGTTCCTACCACCATGAATTTCATTAAAACTTATGGCATATCAGAAGCAAAAGGAGCATTCAGCTTTGGAAACAATAAAGGTT
>NW_016810464.1:31582-42804 GCF_001698545.2 Rhinopithecus bieti
AAAAAAAAAAAAAAAAATCTTTCCTTTATAAATTACCCAGTTTGGGGTATTCTGCAATAGCAGCACAAAACAGAACAACACACAATGATTCTCCACTCTCAATTAATGTAGCCTCAGAAATAAACAACACATTTGAAAGATAATTTGGGTTGTATTCCCTCAAGAAGCCCAAGGGATGACCAGAAAGGGGTGAATGAAAGCAGCACAGGTAAATGTGAGAGGGAACAGGCCACTGCAATTTTGGGAACTCAGACATAGTGAACAGAGATAAAATTTCAGAGCACTCTGTTGAATAGGCGTGACAGATTTTCATCAGATTGAAATAGTTTGCTACAGTTATGACCAATTAGGTGGAGCTGAAAGGATACAGATGTTGGCTTCTGAATGAGGCTCAATTTCAAATTCTGATCCTGCAACCTCAAGTATTATGAGTTTGATTAGTTATTTCATTGCTGTATCTTTCACTTTCTTCACTAGTAAAGAGGGACTAAGAATGCTACACTGTGAATTAATACTCCTTTAATAATGAGATAATGCATGCAAAATGCCCAGAACAAAGAAACATCATTTTTAAAAACTCCTTTTACTTAGAAGAATGGTTTCAAAGACATACAGTCATGTGTCACTTAATGACGGGGATATGTTCTGAGAAATCCATCATTAGGCAATGTCATCATTGTGTGAATATCATAAAGTGTACTTACACAAACCTGGATGGGATAGCCTGGTACACACCTAGGCTATATGGGATAGTGTATTCCTCCTAGGTTACAAACCTGTGCAGAATACTATATGCTAAGTACTATAGATAATTATAACACAATTGTATTTGTGTATCTAAATACACCTAAAATAAAAAAGGTACAGTAAACTTATGGCATAAAAGATTTAAAAAATGGTAAACCTATGTAAGTCACTTAGCACAAATGGAGCCTGCAGGACTGGAAGTTGCTCCGGGTGAGTCAGTGAGTGAGCAGTGAGCGAAGATGGAGGCCTAAGGCATTACTGTACACTAGGGTAGACTTTATAAACATTGTGCACTTAGGTTACACTCGATTTATTTTAAAATATTTTCATTCTTCAATAATAAATTTACCTCAGCTTATTGTAACATTTTATTTTATAAACTTTTAATCTTTTAACTTTTGGCTCTTTTATAATAACACTAAGCTTAAAACACAAACACATTGTGTAGCCTAACAAAAATATTTTCTTTATTTATATCCTTATCGTATAATTATTTTCTATTTTTAATTTTTTTCTATTTAAACTTTGTTTTTGAAAACTAAGATATAAATACACATTTTAGCTAGGCTACACAGGGTCCAGATCATCAATTTCACTGTCTTCCACCTCCCTAGCTTGTCCCACTGGAAGGTCTTCAGGGGCAATAACATGCATAGCACTATTATCTCATACAATAACAATGGCATCTATTGAAATACCTCCTGAAGGAGCTGCCTGATGCTGTCTTGTTAAGTTTTGTTTTTTTGTTTTGTTTTGTTTTTTGAAACGGTCTNGTGTTTGGAAGGTGTGTGTATGTGCGTGTTTGGAAGGTCTGTGTAGAGTATAGCAATAGAGATACATAGAAAAAGACCTAGACATAGAGGTAAGTGTATGTAGTAAACTTAATAATCGATGGTGCAAATTTTATGTAAATGAGTTTTCTGGAAATTTTTTCAACGAGAGAAATATAAATGGCACTGGAACACCAATATTAGAAGACACTAATGAATAACATAAGCAAACTCTAGGCTCCTCAAAGGCAGGCAGCAAGCCTTATTCATATTTATCTATATGCCACCCAAAGGGTCCTTAGGTGACAGTTGCTTTTGAAATTAGGGCACACGAAACTCTTAATCTCAGTTTCCCTCTCTCCTTTCATTTTCTCTCCTTTCCTTTCCTCCTCCTCCTCCTCCTTCCTCTTTTCCTTCCCATGTAATGCTTACTTCTCTTTCTTTATTCTAAGCCCCAGCCATTCAAGAACCAAATTTAAAGTTAAGCCAAAGTAGTCAATAAATTGCTCGAGGCTTCCTGGTCTGTGAGGAGCCCCAGAATAATATCTGGAATGAGACTCCCAGGACAAAATTCTAGTCTCTGCCAGCAGAGTAGGGGTACTGGGTCTTTCTCTAGACCCCAGAAAAGTAAAAGGGGCCACTTCTATGACATTTCTGTTTTAATATTTGTGCCCCTTCATTCCCACTCCCTACCATACCAAAGAAAAGGGGTAAAACAATGGATCTAGAACGTGTCTGGGATTTCACTCTTCACCTTTTCCTTTCTTCTTCCACCAAAGAACACAGGGCCCCTTTCCTCTCAGGTTAGCCAAAGCCACTTGATCTGCTCGTGGAAGAAGTGTTGGGCAGTTGCATACTTGGGGCTAGCAACATAGAGGCCCCACATGGGACTTTGATCTTGGTCCATTCTTTCTAGTCACGTTGTTGTTCTGGGCTCACTTCATACAGGATGTATTTTTTTTTTTTTCCTCTTTCCTCATCACTCTCCCACACCACTTTGCCTAACTCACCCTTACTTGCCTCTCAGGTTTCCAGAAAATATTCTCTTCCTGAAAGATGTCACTGATCTTCCCAGGGGTTAGAAAATGTGCCAATATCCGGGTGTGGTGGCTCACACCTGTAATCACAGCACTTTGGAAAGCCAAGGTGGGTGGATCATGAGGCAGGAGATTGAGATCATCCTGGCTAACATGCTGAAACCCTGTCTCTACTAAAATACAAAAAAATTAGGCTGGGCTTGGTGGTGGGTGCCTGTAATCCCAGTTACTCAGGAAGCTGAGGCAGGAGAATCGCTTGAACCAGGGAGGCAGAGGTTGCAGTGAGCCGAGATCACGCCACTGCGCTCCAACCTGGCAACAGAGCGAGACTCCATCTCAAAACAAAAAAAAAAGAAGTGCCAATATATGCTTTTTTAATACCCTTGGCTTTTTTACTTTTAACACTACTGATCTGTTGAGATTGAGTTGGAATTTTCTCTATATCTCAGGAGACTGCTTGTTCCTTGGGGACAAGGTCTCTTCATCATAGCACTGATCTCTGCTATAATATCTGTTACATAACAGGTACTTTAGTCAAACACATAATATTTACAACTGATTTTGTACTTATGTGCCTGACACTGTTAAATGATTGACGTGTATTAATCCTAACACTGGCCTCTGAGTTGCGCACTATTACTCCAATTTTCCAGACATATTGAGGTTAAATTACTTGCCCAACGTGCCAGTGTCAAGGTGTATATGCACATGAAAGGAGACAGGTTAAAAGGAGAATGTGATGAGTTTGGGCTGTTTCTAAATCTTAAACTTATTTTCCACAATTGTTTACTCAGCATCACTATGTACTTGCCTCTCAAAATAGAAATTAGCATCTGGAAAACAAGACATGCAGCCAAATAGAGAAGGTCCATTTTGTCCAGGGGCCTTATTGAAATGTGAACAGAATCTGGGAGGTGAGAGGATGCTCTCTATAAAATTTATGCTTATTAGCTAATTTGAAGGTCAAAATACCCAAAGGTATATGTGCAATTTCAGAATTATTATTATATTATTATTATATTATGTTATTATTACTTTTCTACTATTACAACCATAGCAAAAAAGTAATGATTTAGAAATTCTACAGATAAATATTAAGAACTAAGAAATATTAGTGGGATGTAATAAGTATAATATAGTCAAATATATCACATACTTCTTTAGGAAATCACAGTTTGCATAATATTATTCATAGATACTTTTAAGGTAATAGTTATATTGTACCCAAAATGGAAAAGATATTAGAAAAGACTTGGAAAGAAATATGTAAATTTTAAAAGTTGAAGTGTGTGCAAAATTCAGTAAGAGATCACTGTGCCCAGTATGACTCATCAGTAGTGATATTTTATGGAGAGGGTCCCTGGCAACAGACATTGTGAGGTTCCATGGGAATAAACGCATTTTACATTCTTTTCCATATAAGCAATTTTGGAGATTAAAACAATGCAAAAGAGGACTTCTAGGATAACCTAGACGATAGATACATGTTAAAATTCAAAGCAAAACTCTGGCTTTTCTTCTTAGACATGAAACACACATATTAGATGAAATAAAATCACAGATAAAGTGGAATATAGATCACACATCTGAGTTCAAAACTGGTGCTATAGAGTAGTTTAATACTAAAGTTTTAATAATAGCCATCATAATAATGAAATATTATTGACAGTAAAGACATATCATATATCACCTAGATCAAAGAGAGGAATNCAAGTATTTTTTGCAATAGAACTTAATGATGTTTGGCAGAGTCTGCGATTTGTTATTAAAATCTATTTTCTGTTTTCACTGTTGGCACAAGACTGGATCACACATCCCAGTCTTCTTTGCAGTTAATTGACCATGTTACTGAGTTCTGACAAATGAGAGATAAATGGGAGGTCTTATGTGACACTTCCACTCCTGACGCTAAATCCCACTTGTCATCCTCCAAGCTCTTTGCTCCCTCCACAGAGCTGGAATAGTGGTAACCAGAATTACTTTGAAAGTCAAGCTTGAAGGCAGCACACCCACTATGGGCTTGGGCCTCAGAGTGATGCATGTAACAGATTCAAATTGCCCTTTCCACAACTGGAAAACTCACTTTGGACTGTTTTATGGGTGATCAGCAAAATTACATTGCATTTGAACCATTATAATTTGGGGCTATGTGTTTTGACAAATTATCTATAACTAGTACACTGTATACGGTGACTCTTGAAGAGTTTCAAACTTTTATGTTTCAATTTAGCATTTCATGTAACACAATTTGAATTACAGATTTAAGACACATGAATGTGAAATCATTGCAAATTACAAAGTTATTAATTTATTATCTATACACGTCACTTGGTCTCCTTGAAAATTTTCTATTAAGATTTACACTCATTTTAAACAAATAGTTTTGAAAATACATTAAATGCAAGACACGACACCAATGAATAAAACATTATCTAAGGAAGAATTTTCTTTTATAGTCTGGATTTTCAAGAGATCATACCTTGTCTCCCCAAAAGACTTACAATTACGCTTTAAAGGAACATACTAGGGATTTAAAAGGAAATGGAGCTATTTCACCCTCCATACAAAATGAAAGAACTTACTAATGTTGCCTCTGAGAAAGTTAATTTATCAATTTTTTATACGTGTTGAAAGGTAAGGTGGCAGGTGGGTGAGGTTAGTCTTAGTCATCCACATAAGTGTTTTTTTGTTTGTTTGTTTTCAAACTTCAAGCCATTACATATTATTGGGTTGTGAAAACAATATTAGTAACTAATACTTCTGTAGTGTTTACTATATGTCAGTCACCATTCTAAGTTCTTTAACTCATTTCATCCTTATAACTGCCTTATAAGGTAAATATATTATTATTCCCATTTTACTGGTGGGAAAGAGAAGTTAAGCAATTTCATCAAGATTACACAGTTAGAGGCAGAGCCAAGATTCCAACCCTATCAATCTTGTGAGTCCATGTTTTAATTATGCCATCTTGGTTCTCAATTTAGTGGGTAAAAGCCAGCAATATTAAAACTGATAGGGCACAGCATAGTAAACATCTGTCATACACTCAGGGTAAAATTATTTCAAAAATATATATATATATTCATAATATCTATAGGTAAACAATGATTTGTGTGTTTTTTGTGATATAAAACATATTTTATAGTAGACCATGGTCGAAAATGATTAAAGGCCACTAAGGTAATGATAAATTCTTGTCAAAAGAATTTTCCATGACATAGACTGTCATGATCATTATTGCAAAACTGTGTTTTCATTATAAAGATTTGCTTGTCCATTTTTTGTGTTTTTTGCTATAAGCTATAACTTTTAAAAGAAGTGGATGTTCACTCTATTTTCTCTCTAGAATATTTCTCCATAAGAAGAAACAATTTTCTTTAAATGCCAGAATTAATTTCAGAACCATACAATTATCAAATTAAGTTTGTACCTAGAAAACTCACATTTGCTTTCAAATATATGACATCTAAAGCAACAAATGTGATTCTTAAATGTAAACTTGTCAGACAAATTAATTTCTTAGGCATATCTCTTCCCATAGAAATGGGTATGTAGTTAGGTTGGTGTCTGCAGCCTATCTAGATAAATTAGACTTAACTAGAGAAGAAGCAAAAGCTAGTGTCTGAGTCAACTCTTCATGTGTTTAGAATATTCCATTTCACAGGGTTCTTTGTGACCGAATGTGATGGAGGATCAAAACTCAAAAACTGTTGTTCACTATGGGCTAACACATATCAATATTGACCATGAGGTAGAAGAAAGTAGAACTGAAGGGGGTACTCCAGCAGTCCAGGTGCAGAAAGCATTCCAGTAACTATACTTCAACTCTCCCCTGCTAATGCCCTGGGGCTTTTTTACCTTAGCCATGCCTTCCATGGATACTCTCAATACTAGAAAAGTCATTCTTCAAGTGTGGTCCCAGGACCAGCAGCATCAACATCACCTGGCAACTTGTTAGAAATACAAAGTATTGGGTCCCATCCCATTCTAGATCCACTAAATCAAAACCCTGGGGTAAAAAAAGACAAAAGAAAATCTACTTCAGGGTTTGGATGCAGCAATCTTGTTTTAATGAGTCCTCTAAGTGGTTCTAATGCATGCCCTAGTTTGAAAACCAATGCCGTCAAACCATTGTCTCTGAACTTTATGTGCACAATAACTAACTGATATCCCCATCCCCAGCACCCTCCTCTAATCTTCCCCATCTCTGTTAACGGCAACTCCAACAATCTAGAGGCTCAGGTCAAACAGTTTGGAGTCAATTTTGATTCCCTTACTTTTCTTACACCTTACAACCCAAACCTGAGCAAATTCTTTCAGCTCTATATTCAAAGTAGAATGCACAACCCATCTACTTCCCACCATTTGTGCCACTCCTACCCTGGTAAAAGTCACTATCACTCTTCACTTAGATTATAACAATAACCTCATAACTGACTCCACTCTTCCCATTCTACAGATTATGTTGACCTCTGGGGCCAGAACTATCTTCTTAAAATAGTGCAGGTCAGATTATTTAATTCCTCTCTTCCATACCCTTAAATGGCTTCCCGACTTAGTGAAAACCAAGTCCATGTCTATGCTTACAAAGTTATACACAACCAGGAAGTGTATAGTCCAGAGGAAGAAAGAGCATTACATCTGAATGCTCATGGCCTGCTTACACAATCTGCCCATTCACCTCCTTACACTACCTGCTTACACCTCATTCACCACTCTGGCCTCTGTGCCTCTGTGTTGTTCCTGGAGAGCTCCAAGCATTTCCTTGCCCCGGGGCCTTGATTTTACTGTTCCAGCCACCTGCAACGCTCTTCCTCCAGTACCTGCAGGACTTGCTGCTTTATTTGCTTCTGGTCACCACTGCTCAAAGCCTTCTCTATTAGAGAGGACTTCTCTGATCATGCTACGTAAAAATATCAGCAACTACTCCATGTTACTCCTTATCTTTCTATATATTTTTTCTTCTCCATATCATTTATCACTACCTCATATGCTTTATATTAATTTGGTGCTTTTGGTGTGTTTTGTGTCTTTTAAATTTTATCTTTCCCCTAATAGGCTCATGCCCTTTAGAGACACTAGACAAATAGATTTCCACAGACTGTGTGTGTTAGTGAGTGACAACGCAAGCTTTGCAAGGGCAGTCTGGCTTTTCAATTGTCTCAAGTACAGAGAATATTTATCACTTAGCCTCCCCAGGGGGTTGGGATATCTAACGAGTTTAATGAGATTAATGAATGTAAGTATCCTGATTTCCTGGGAGTTTTGGATTTTGCAAGTGCAGTCTACTCTTATCATTAATGCATTTACACAGGTAAAAAGATAGCATACAACACAGGAATGTTTACTATAACATCATTGCAAACCTGATCAGAAATTGAAACACTATAAACTAATCTGGTCAGTTACAAGGGCCGGAGGTTTGGATTTCTGGGGTTCTGCAGTGAAGACAGTCTCTTTCTATACTTTAATTTTAAGGAATTTAACAAGGCATACATATCTGTGCATAAAGGAATAGCTCCTCACAGCTTCCACTGGTCTTTTAAGAAATAAATGAATAATAGAGAGGGAAACCAAAACTATATTCTGGGTGCTATGTTATTCCCAAAATAATAGCTACAGGAAACATTTAAAATGTCAATACATACCTAGAACTGTGCGGAACATTCCATATTTATTCTCTCACATAGCCCTTTAATCTCCCAACGAGCTAGGTGTACTTTTAATATCCTTGTTTTACAGATAATGAAATTAAAGATCAAAGAACATAACAAGTTCATAGTAGATGTCTAAGCTGAGATTTCAATCTGGGAGGTCTAATGTGCTCCTCAGTAATGGTTACACTTGTAAAGCACTGGTGCTTGTGGAGTATGTTGAGTCGGGGATAACTGTTTTTTGTTTTGTTTTGTTTTGTTTTTTAAAAAAGAACACCACAGAGCTGTATTGTGATTGTAGTTATTGTAACTTGAAAAGCATTTAGCATGGACAATGGTAATAACAGATGGGGAAAGAGAGGGAACAGACACAAGGAACTATAGCTTATAAGCTAATCAAAAAGCAAGATGAATCACAGGCTAAAGAATGAGAGAGCCAAGCTAGGAATAGAACAATAAATAAGGCTTGCTGCCTGCCTTTGAGTAGTCCACAGTTCACAAAATACGTTCCCAGTCAAGGGGGCTGGCTTGTCAGATTTAGAGTTAATTGGAAGGAGAAGTGCCAGATACATGTGTGAGTATTAACGGGACTGACAAGACCAGGGGCAAAAGCTATGATATCATCAAGATGATATAACATTCCTGGTAAGACTTTGCTGGCCTACTGCAAAGAGGAAGTTAGGATGATGCATAAATGTCAGTAGATGTTTTGCTTAGCTAAGTTGTTTGGGTGAATATTTCAAAATAGGCAGGGACATCCCACATAGTCTTTTGTCTGGTATTTTATGACACTAAGGAGTTGTGAAGTTGCATATTTACAATCCAGTCAAAAGTTTTGGAACAGATAAATGGTGTATACATAGCCAATCACGGAAATCGAGGCTGTCACCTGTTTATATTACAGTTGGAGCTTGGGAGTAAAGAAAGAAGAAGACCAAGTACAAGCCAAAATGCTGGCCTGCATTCTCCAAAAATGTCAGTTATTTGGCATTGAGAGAGGAAGAAAGAGATTAAAGAGATATGATCCTCAAATGCAATACAGTCTGGATCCTGTTATCAAAAAAATATAAATACCATAAAGGGCATTATTAAGACCCATGAGAACTACAAATGTGGACTACAGACTAGTTATAAGTATTGCATCGAGGCTGAAGTTTTCAACCATGTTGTGATTATGTTAGAAAATATCCCTGCATTTAGGATTACATACTAGATGCCTACAACATATACTGAAATGGTTCAGAAAAGATAATAGGTGTGTGTGTATGTGTCNCTCCACCTCCCAGGTTCAAGTGATTCCCCTGCCTCAGCCTCCCAAGTTGCTGGGATTACAGTTGCACACCACCAAACCTGGATAATTTTGTATTTTTAGTCTTGAACTCCTGACCTCAGGTGATCCACCTGCCTTGGCATCCCAAAGTGTTGGGATCACAGGCATGAGCCACCGTGCCTGGCCAAGTTTTAAATTTTTTAATATTATTAATTTTTATGCATTTGTGATGGCAAGCCAAATTATATTTGATATTCTAAAAAGTAATTACACTAAGTTTTATAGATAGTAAACTGAGCTTGAAAGAATATCAGCAACATGCCAAAGTCACATAGCATAATAAGCAAAACAGAGAGCAAAATCTAGGTATCCCCTTCTTGCTGTCTTCTTGGATGTCAAGCACTATATCAAGTGCTATATTTTTATACTTGCTCTATAAATATTAATTCAATAGCAAGAAGAGTCATTTTATTATTACCACAGTGGCTAATGAGTCTCAGCCTTCATTCTAAATTATATGGTGACTAAGACCTTCCAAGTATGCTGTTCAGTGATCTGGGTATTCCAATGTCAAAACCATTCTACAAAGAAAGTTAAAGATTTAGATAACCCATTTTAGGACATTTTAATTACACAGGACTCATTGGAAGAAGTATACTTCTTAAAAAACAAACAAAAAAAATTAAGTCACTGTGCAGAAATAAGATTCATTTCTCCATGTCTCAGTCTCTTCACTCAGCTTTACCCCATATAATTCACAATGATGTGAAGGCAATGAAGTGAGATAAGCTTGAAAGCACTTTGAAGAAACAACAGGCATTCTACAAATAAATGGTGGTGTCCATATTGCAATGGTGCGATACTCAGGCAAGGGGAGGAGTTCATGCTGGACTGTGCCATGAGACAGCAGTTCAGCAAAGTATCATCTAATGAAAACCAAAGACTATCAAGCTCCAACTCACCACCAATTACACTAAGCTGGAGCAACTCAATCAAGCTCCACTAAAACCAAAATAAAAATTGGTCAGGCACAGACAGTCAGACTCTGGGATGTAATGATTGGGCATGGGAAGGGTTGGTAACTGCTAAAGCAGGGTCATTGTAGATGGTAGATACAGACATGTGGCACAAAAAGAAACACCCCATTGAAAGGTGCTATGGTTTTAACGTGTCCCCCAAAGTTCATGGGTTTGAAACAATCCCAAATGCAACTGTGTTGAGAGGTAGGACTTTTAAGAGGTAATTAGGCCATGAGGGCTCCACTCTCATGAGTAGATTAATTCTGTTATCTCAAGAGTGGGTTCCTTATTAAAAAACAAAGAAACTTGTCCCCCACCCTGACGCTTCTTTTGCCCTTCCACCTTGGGATGATGCACCTAGAAGACCCTTGCCAGATGCTGGCACCTTGATATTGAACTTCCCAGTCTCCAGAACTGTAAGAAATGTCTTTCCTTGGCGGAGCGTGGTGGCTCATGCCTATAATCCCAGTACTTTGGGAGGCCGAGGCAGGTGGATCACGAGGTCAGGAGATCAAGACCATCCTGGTCAACATGGTAAAACCCCGTCTCTACTAAAATACAAAAAATTAGCCGGACGTGGTGGTGCACGCCTGTAGTCCCAACTACTCAGGGGGCTGAGGCAGGGGAATCGCTGGAATCCGGGAGATGGAGGTTTCAGTGAGCCGAGATTGTGCCACTGCACTCCAGCCTGGCAAAAGAGCAAGACTCCATCTCAAAAAAAAAAA
>NW_016810464.1:45586-51131 GCF_001698545.2 Rhinopithecus bieti
GAAACGCCCCATTGAAAGGTGCTATGGTTTTAATGTGTCCCCCAAAGTTCATGGGTTTGAAACAATCCCAGTTGCAATTGTGTTGAGAGGTAGGACTTTTAAGAGGTAATTAGGCCATGAGGGCTCCACTCTCATGAGTAGACTAATTCTGTTATCTCAAGAATGGGTTCCTTATTAAAAAAACAAAGAAACTTGTCCCCCACCCTGATGCTTCTTTTGCCCTTCCACCTTGGGATGATGCACCTAGAAGACCCTTGCCAGATGCTGGCACCTTGATATTGAATTTCCCAGTCTCCAGAACTGTAAGAAATGTCTTTCCTTGGAGGGACGCAGTGGTTCATGCCTGTAATCCCAGTACTTTGGGAGGCCGAGGCAGGTGGATCATGAGGTCAGGAGATCAAGACCATCCTGGTCAACATGGTAAAACCCCGTCTCTACTAAAATACAAAAAATTAGCTGGGTGTGGTGGTGCACGCCTGTAGTCCCAACTACTTGGGAGGCTGAGGCAGGGGTATCACTTGAATCCGGGAGACGGAGGTTTCAGTGAGCTGAGATTGCCTCACTGCACTCCAGCCTGGCAAAAGAGCAAGACTCCATCTCAAAAAAAAAAAAAAAGTCTTTCCTTTATAAATTACCCAGTCTGGAGTATTCTGCAATAGCAGCACAATACAGAACAACACACAATGATTCTCCACTCTCAATTAATGTAGCCTCAAAATAAACAACACATTTGAAGGATAATTTGGATTGTATTCCCTCAAGAAGCCCAAGGGATGACCAGAAAGGGGTGAATGAAAGCAGCACAGGTAAATGTGAGAGGGAACAGGCCACTGCAATTTTGGGAACTCAGACACAGTGAACAGAGATAAAATATCAGAGCACTAGGCATGACAGATTTTCATCAGATTGAAATAGTTTGCTACAGTTATGACCAATTAGGTGGAGCTGAAAGGATACAGATGTTGGCTTCTGAATGAGGCTCAATTTCAAATTCTGATCCTGCAACCTCAAGTATTTTAAGTTTGATTAGTTATTTCATTGCTGTATCTTTCACTTTCTTCACTAATAAAGAGGGACTAAGAATGCTACACTGTGAATTAATACTCCTTTAATAATGAGATAATGCATGCAAAATGCCCAGAACAAAGAAACATCATTTTTAAAAATTCCTTTTCCTTAGAAGAATTGTTTCAAAGACATACAGTCATGTGTTACTTAATGACGGGGCTATATTCTGAGAATCCATCATTAGGCAATATCATCATTGTGTGAATATCATAAAGTGTACTTACACAAACCTGGATGGGATAGCCTGGTACACACCTAGGCTATATGGGATAGTGTATTGCTCCTAGGTTACAAAGCTGTACAGAATACTGTATGCTAAGTACTATAGATAATTATAACACAACGGTATTTCTGTACCTAAATACACCTAAAATAAAAAAGGTACAGTAAACTTACGGCATAAAAGATTTAAAAAATGGTACACCTATGTAAGTCACTTAGCACAAATGGAGCCTGCAGGACTGGAAGTTGCTTCGGGTGAGCCAGTGAGTGAGCAGTGAGTGAAGATGGAGGCCTAAGGCATTACTGTACACTATGGTAGACTTTATAAACATTGTGCACTTAGGTTACACTCAATTTATTTTAAATGTTTTTTATTCTTCAATAATAAATTTACCTCAGCTTATTGTAACTTCTTTATTTTATAAACTTTTTTTTTAAACTTTTTGACTCTTTTATAATAACACTAAGCTTAAAACACAAACACTTTTTTTTCTTTTTTTTTTTTTTTTTTTTTTTTTTTTTTTTTTGAGACAGAGTCTCGCTCTGTCNGTGGTTAGTCATTATTGAAATATTATGTGTCACATGACTGAATACTGAAACCAATAACCTTTATTGTTTCCAAAGCTGAATGCTCCTTTTGCTTCTGATATGCCATAAGTTTTAATGAAATTCATGGTGGTAGGAACAGACAAAATATGCCTGAACTGGTTTCCACAATAAGTGTTTTTATCTCTCTCTCTTTGTGTGTGTGTGTGTGTGTGTGTGTGTGTGCACGCATGGGGAGGGGAAGGTAGAAAAGGGAGAGATTATGAAAAAGAAGAGGAGACAAAGGAGGAAGTGGAGGGAGGAAAGAAGAGGGAAGACAAAAGAAACTGGAAGCTGAGGGGCATTGGAAAATTGTCACACCTTGCATGGCCATAGAGGATTCCTGAGTCTTACAAGGAAGAAGGCTTGGTAGAGAAAGGGGAAAAGGATACATGAATGATGGCCCAACCATGTGCAGTGGAAAGTCACTCCATATGCTTTTTGTTGATTCCCTCTCGTTTAGTTATACACTAAATCCTCCAGTTTCTATTAAAAAATAAAGCTTTATGAAGGCATTCAAAATGAATTTCTTCGAGCTAGATGTTTGTCGATATCATACAAGAAGGGAGGAAAGAAAACAAGAGAAAAATCTGTAAGGTTTTCTTTCGAGGGTTGCAAATCATTGAAATATGAGTTACACAGATATTTACAAGCTTGGCCTAGATAGAGTATAGTAATCTATAAATGCTATTCAAGTGATTTATGGTAAAACTGTTCTAACACATTAGCAATATCAGGAAATGTATTTAATTTATTCTCAGGGATGCACATTTACATTATTCACAACAAACCATTTATAGGGAAACATGCAACCCTTAAACTAAAGTGAATGTATCTCTAGTGAGTTTTGAACAGTTATAACTGTCTAATAAATGCTCGTTTGCTAACTTACTGTACAAGCCAATGTAAATGTTTTCCAGTTCTTCTGTAAGCACTTTATTCTATGAATTAGTGAACAGTTTGGAACACATGGCAGAATCTGTACACTGGGTCCTAAATGATAATCTGAATGATAAAGAACCTACTTTCCTTGCTAAAATTTTGCTAGCACTTGAAAAAGAAAATCATCTTTTACTCCTGATTCTATATTCTAGATGTATCAGATGTAGCAGTGTGATATATTTCAAGGATCTGAGGATTCCTTAGCATGCTGGCTACTCTGGAGAATGTACCATCCAGCAGACTGCTGTGTCACTGGTCTAGTTCCCTCTCCACTTTCATCAGGACAAAAATAATGTTCTGGAATTTGTTAGATCTTTATTAAAAATATGCATATGTACATGGCATGGAGAATGGGGTGAAGAGGAAAGACAGAAAAAAAGAAAGATGGGGAAATGGGGAGATAGGAACAGGAATGAGATAGAGTGAGGGAGCGAGAGAAGTAGGAGCTAGGAAGATAGACTTAAGCTCAATCGTTGGGGTCTTTTATGTCGCCTATCGTTTATTTATCTTAGGAACTCTTTGAGAAATATTTACTAACTAGCTATATTATAGATATGAAAAGTGAGGGCTATATCTCTATAAACAGAGAGTGTAATGACAATTTTAATAATCTTTTATTAATAAACAGTGTCAACCCAATTCAAAATAATTAAATGGTAACCACTAAAATTGTGTACCTTTTGCAAGTGTTCCCTCAGAAAACTACAGTGCACAGTGCATTGCCCTTTCACAGATTTGGACGGCTGAGTTTTACAAAATGGAATTATAATATGTGTTTGAAACATAATATGCTTCATTGATTTTGTGTATTTTGTTCTTGGAGATGCCTGCAGTTGTCCTGACTCTATGTTCTCTGTAGTTTGACCATTGTTAAGGACTCTCCTTGTCACTACGCAAGCACTTTGTTGTACTAGAGGACCATTCTTCCCATGGTTCCAGGTAAATTTTATTGTAGTGATATCTGCAAACAATAGCATCTTAAAACAAAACAAAAATGGTTTCTTTTGTTTTTCTTTTGCCCATTGGACCCTCTTGGATTAGGAAGTAACCATCACAGCAGACTCATACAGCCAATGCATTTAAACACAAAGAATCCTGTTTCCAAGCACTAAAAGATCAGGACCTCTGGCCTGATAGACAATGGAGAATTCCATTGTCTAATATTATTTGAGACTCAGAGAATCATAATTTAACTATACAGGTGTTGATAACAAAGGCAGAATCCCATTATTCTAAATGTCATTACAACAAAGATTATATCCAGAAAGGCACTTCCATGTCCTATTTGATCGTCCATGGCAGCAGTAATTTTTATTAGTTAGTATACTCTAGTATACTAACCTCCATTCTGACAAACTTTCAAAATTTATCTCAAATCCATGATTTTGGGGCCTAGGCTACTAGTAGTGCTAGTTTCCAAATGTTCTTTTTGGTAAAAAGCCACACAATAGTTTCTTAAACATTTATCAAACTTATCACCACATGTTGTTATATTCTTACATTCTATTGTTTTTACGGCAATACACATTCTCTAGCACCCCTTACAGCTACACATAATAATCTTGTTTCATTATGTCATTTCAAACTTCTAAAAATAATTTAGAATATATAGCAACAAAGAAGAAAATGTGCTGATCAATCCACTCTGTTATTGGACCACAGAACATAGCCACATGGTATTAACAATCTTGAAGAAGAAAGGAGGAGGTACAAGAGAAAAGGAGGAAGAGGAGAGGGGAGGAGGAAGAGGAGAGAAAAAGAGGAGGGTGAAAGAGAGGGAGAGAAGAAAGAAAACAAAAAAAGAATAAAAGAAGCCATTTATATCAGGCACTCACAGCACAACTGTCACATTAACTCAATTTGCATGTGCTTTGATGAATTTGATTGAAGTCAATTCATTTTATTTCAATGGAGATAAATATGGGTTGAGACACAGCTATAATTGTTTGATATTTGATCAGAGTATGCTTAACCATGATGATAAGATTTTGGTTTTAGGAGTTTTGAGCAATTAGAAGATGATGTTTGAACACAGCCAAATAAAGAATAATTAAACATTTTTTAACGTTTCTAGAAAGTGTGCAGATTTCAAAACATATACTAATTCCATATACTGGCAACACAAAAATAATTTGTTAATCTGACATTCAAGTCTTGTGTTATCTGCCTCCATTTAACTGAATCCTTAACAGTTAGTTAATAGCTACATTGTCTTCCAGGTAAGGCAGTCTGAGCTCTGTCCCTGGAGGATACTGTATTACCCAGCAAGTGTTCATGCTTTTTACCTGTTTGGTGAGTTTCTATGTTGCCCTCTGTGCTTGCAAGATGTATGACTTTTACCAGCTGTCTTTCTCAACCTCTTTGGCTTACAATAATCTCATTTTTTAAAAACCCCACAATAAGATATAAAGGCTGAAATATATTTGACTATTTTGTATAGCTCTCTGTTTTTGCTACTTGTATTTTGGGGTTTTTTCTTCACTAAGATTCTGAGTCTTTTAACGATTAGAACTATGTAATATATAGCTTCAAAAGTATTCAGCAATTTATAAGCTCCCAAAAATATACTAAATATTTAATGACTTGAATTAAAATATTAAATAGGTATATAGTTATAACCTTCACTTGAAGTTTGTAATACTATTTTTTAAAGTTTTGTGTGATTAATAAATCATTCGTGATTGATATACACGTATGTATATATATATTGATTGATTCATATGGAATG
>NW_016810465.1:0-1984 GCF_001698545.2 Rhinopithecus bieti
AGACGGAGTCTTCCCCTGTCACCCAGGCTAGAGTACAGTGGCGCGATCTTAGCTCACTGCAACCTCTGCCTCCCAGGTTCAAGAATTCTCCTGCCTCAGCCTCCCTAGTAGCTGGGATTACAGGCGCCTGCCACCACGCCCAGCTAATTTTTGTATCTTTAGTAAAGATGGGGTATCACCATGTTGGCCAGGCTTGTCTTGAACTCCTGACCTCAGGTGATCCACCCACCTCAGCCTCCCAAAATGCTGGGATTACAGGCGTGAGCCACCATGCCTCGCTTGCCCAACTAATTTTTAAATTTTTGTAGAGATGGGGTCTCTCTATGTTGCCCTAGACTGGTCTTGAACTCCTGGCCTCAAATGATCCTCCTGCCTTGGCCTCTCAAAATACTGGGATTACAGGTGTGAGCCACTGCCCCTGGCCTGGTATCTGTATTTTGTCACACCAGATTGCCTTCGTGGACAGCCTCCTAGACTGTGTCTGAGTCAGTGAGAGCCAGCCTGCTCCAGCTTGACCATCCCCTTCATTTGGGGTTTTAGCTCCTTGGGATGCAAACACCTTGCTTCCATAAACTCAGCCAGTGTGGCACATGTCCCGTGACTCCCACTGCTGGCTACCAGCGAACGTGCTCGATCTGGATGGTGTGGGCTGAGGCGACATCGCTCACTGATTCCACAAATGTTCACAGAGCCCCTGCCACATACAAGGCCCCAAACTAGCTGTGTGGCCCCTGTGATCCCCTCCCACACCCCAGGGTGATGTACAATGCCCAGGCCTAGGGTTGGTGAACAGAGGTAGGCTCCAGTCCGGTTCCGCTGTGCATGGCTGAAAAGGGTTTATGGTGCCTGAACCTCAGGTTCAACCTGCTTTTTCAACTTAGTTTGCTTAAAATTCTGTATATTACATCTGCTTGAAATGAAGCCTACTGTACATCATACAGGCAGCAGCAAAGTCCATTTGTACTCATTACCTTAAAAAGTCTTCATTGACATATGCTTTACACTGAGTTTATGGTCAAGGGCAAATGAGATCTTGTAGGCACATGAAATTATATCTGACGATGCCTAGGAGTGACCGACACACCTGTGGACTGCTTACAACAGGGGTCTCCAACCTCCAAGGCCTGTTTCCGAACAGCAAGAAGCGAGTGGAGAGCAAGGAAATGAGCGAAGCTTCAACTGTTTTTTTGTTTTTTGGGGTTTTTTTTTAGATGGAGTCTCGCTCTGTTGCCAGATCAGAGTGCAGTGGCGAAATCTTGGCTCACTGCAACCTCCACCTCCTGGGTTCAAGCGATTCTCCTGCCTCAGTCTCCCAAGTCACTAGGACTACAGGCACGTGCCACCATGCCCAGCTAATTTTTGTATTGTTAATAGAGCCCGGGTTTCACCATGTTGGCCAGGATGGTCTTGTCTCTTGACCTCGTGATGCGCCCGTCTCCGCCTCAGCCTCCCAAAGTGCTGGGATTACAGGCATGAGCCACCGCACCCCACCGCTTCATCTGTATTTACAGCTGCTCCCCATTGCTCACATTACCGCCTCCCGTCACATCAGCAGCGACATTAAATTCTCATAGGAGTGCAAACCCTATCATGAACTGCACACACAAGGGATCTAGATTGTGCCCGCGCTCCTTATGAGAATCTGATGCCTGATGATCTGTTACTATCTCCCATCACCTCCAGATGGGACCGTCTAGTTGCAAGAAAACAAGCTCAGGGCTCCCATGGACTCTACCTGATGGTGAGTTGCAGAATTATCTCATTACGTGTTACAATCTAATAACAGAAATAAAGTGCACAATAAATGCAATGTGCTTGAATCATCCTGAAACCATCCCCCGCAACCCAGTCTGTAGAAAAATTGTCCTTCACAAAACTAGTCCCTCGTGCCAAAAAGGTTGGGGACCGCTGCCTTAGAAGACCTGCAATATGGGGAGTGAGACCTTTATATTTTTTTTTTTTTTTTTTTTTTTTTTTTTTTTTT
>NW_016810465.1:6687-7802 GCF_001698545.2 Rhinopithecus bieti
AAGAAGGAAGAAGAAAAAAAGGAAGGAAGGAAGCAAGGAAAGAGGAAGGAAGGAAGGAAGGAAGGAAGGAAGGAAGGAGAAAAAAAAAAAAAGAAAGGCAGTGTGGACTGAGGTCTGGAAGGGACAAACCCACTCCGTGACGGAGCCCGCCAGGCCTCCTGCGGGGATCTCCCTGCGCTCCTGAACCCCTGAGCTCTAGGCTGAGCCATGCCTCTGCCCACATCTGGGCCTTTAGCCCACCAAAGTCTAGAACACCTACTCCCCTCCCCATCCCTGCCTCCCCGAGGGCCACCTACTCATCTTCCACATCCTGCTCAAGTGGCCCCTTCATTCTCAAATCTTTGCTGTCCCCTCTGCACAGATTTGGTCCCCGCCCTTTGGTTCCTCCAACTCTGCCCACAGCACTCGCAGCCACTATACCACCCCAGGGCACGACTGTCTCTCTCACCCTGAGAGCAGAGATTTACTCAACTTGGATCTCTGCAGCAGCGTCTGGCATTGAGTGGGTGATAAGTAAATATCTGGGAAGGCCGGGGGCAGCGGGGCAGTGGAAGAGTTAATTATATGTAAACTGTGTATTGGAAGAAACAACTTTATGATTCTTATGTTCAGTTTCTAACATATTTTGTGAACAGATTATTTCCCATGGGAATGCATGTTCAAAATTAGAATGAAGGTGTGGCACAATGGCTCATGCCTATAATCCCAGCACTCTGGGAGGCTGAGGTGGGAGGATCACCTGAGGTCAGGAGTTCGAGACCAGCTGGGCAACATGGTGAAACTCCGTCTCTACTAAAAATACAAAATTTAGCCAGGTGTGGTGGCTCATACCTGTAATCCCAGCACTCTGGGAGGCCGAGGCACGTGGATCACCTGAGGTCAGGAGTTCGAGACCAGCCTGGGCAACATGGTGAATTCCCATATCTACTAAAAATACAAAAATTAGTCAGGTGTGGTGATGCACACCTGTAATCCCAGCTACTCGGGAGGCTGAGGCAGGGGAATTGCTTGAACCCAGGAGATGGAGGTTCCAGTGAGCTAAGATCATGCCTCAAAAAGAAAAAGAAAGAAGGAAGGAAGGAGGGAAGGAAGGAAGGAAGGAAGGAAGGAAGGAA
>NW_016810466.1:0-2763 GCF_001698545.2 Rhinopithecus bieti
GAGGATATTCAGTTTTCACAATAGGCCTCAATAATCTCCTGAATGTCTTTTCACAGATTCTATGAAAAGAGTATTTCCAATCTTCTGAATCAAAAGAAAGTTTTAACTCTGTGAGGTAAATCCATATATCACAAAGCAATTTCACAGATAGCTTCCATCAAGTTTTTATCTTATGATATTTGGTTTTTCATCATAGGCCACAATGGACATCAGAATGTCCCTTTGCAGATTTAAAAAAGAATGTTTTCCCCCTGGTGAATCAAAAGACAGGTTTACCTCTGTGAGATGAATCCACACATCACAAAGCAGTTTCAGAAATGGATTCTTTCTTGTTTTTATCTGAGGATATTCAGATTTTCACCACAGGCCTCAATGGGCTCCCGAATGTCTCTTTGTAGATTTTACAAAAAAGGGTTTCTTACCAGCTAAATCGAAAGAAAGGGTTAACTGTGTGAGATGAATCAACACATCATGGGGCAGTTTCACACATAACTTCTTTCTAGTTTTTATCTGAGGATATTTGGATTTTCACCATAGGCAGCTATGGACTCCCGAATGTTCCTTCACAGACTCAACAAAAGAAGTGTTCCATACCTTCTGACTCAAAAGAAAGGTTTAACGTTTTGAGATGAACCCAGACATCACAAAGCAGTTTCTCACATAGCTTCTTTCTAGTTCTTATCTTTTCACCATAGGCCTCAATGCACTCCTGAATGTCTCTTCGCAGATTCTACACAAAGAGTGTTTCCAACTTGCTGAATCAAAAGAAAGGTTAAACTCTGTGAGATGAGTCCACACATCACAAAGCAGTTTCACAGATACCTTCTTTCTAGTGTTTTACCAGGGGATGTTTCTTATTTCATCAGAGGCCTCAATTGGATTCCAAATGTCCCTTCACAGATTCTACAAAAGGAGTGCTTGCCACCTGCTGTATCAAAAGAAAGGTTTAACTTTGTGAGAGGTATCCACACATCACCAAGTAGTGTCACAGATTTTTTTTCCTGTTTTATGTGGGGATATTCAGTTTTCCATCACAGGCGTCAAGGGGATCCCAAATGCCCCTTTGCAGATTCTACAAAATAAGTGTTCCCAAACTTCTAAATCAAAAGAAACGTTTAACTTTATGAGATTAGACCAAATATCACAAAGTGGTTTCACAGGTTTCTTCTTTCTGGTATTTATCTGGGGATATTTTGTTTTCACAATAAGCCTCAATAATCTCCTGAATATCCCTTCACAGATTCTACAAAACCTGTGTTTCCAACCTGCTGAATCAAAAGGAAGGTTTGACTCTGTGAGATGAATCCACAAATCACAAAGCGGTTTCACAGATAGCTACTTTCTAGTTTTTATTTTGAGTTATTCGGATTTTCACAATAGGCAGCAATGGACTCCAGAATGCCCCTTCACAGATCCTACAAAAAATAGACTTTTCTACCTGCTGACTCAAAAGAAATGTTTACCTACATGAGGTGAATACCTACATGGTGGGTTTCACAGGTAGCTTTTTTCTAGTTTTACCTGGGGATATTCAGATTTTCCCCATAGATAGAAATATGCTCTTGAATTTCCTTGTGCAGATTCTACAGAAATAGTGTTTCTACCTGCTGAATCAAAGGAAACCTTTAACTCTGTGAGATGAATCCACACATCACACAGCAGTTTCACAGACAGCTTCTTTCTAGTTTTATCTGGGGATATTCAGTTTTTCACCACAGGCCTCAAAGGGCTCCTCAATGTTCCTTCACAGATTCGAGAAGAAGAGTTTGCAATCTGATGAATCAAAAGAAAGGTTTAACTCTGTGAGATAAATCCACACATCACAAAGCAGTTTCACAGATAGCTTCTTTCTAGTTTTTATCTGGGGATATTCGTATTTTCACCATAGGTCCCAATGGGCTCCTGAATGTCCCTTTGCAGATGTACAAGAAGAATGCTTCCTACCTGGTGAATCCAAAGACAGGTTTACCTCTGTGAGATAAATCCATAAATCACAGAGCAGTTTCACAGACAGTATTTATCTGGGATATTTGGTTTTCACCACAGGCCTCAATGGGCTCACAAATCTCTACTAGCAGATTTTATAAGAAGAGTGTTCTCAGCCTGCTAAGTCAAAAGAAGTTTTAACTCTGAGATGAAACCACACATCACAAAGCAGTTTCACACTTAGCTTATTTCTTGTTTTTATCCGAGGATATTCAGGTTTTCCCCATAGGCAGCAATATGCTCTCAAATTTCCTTGTGCAGATTCTACAAAAAGAGCATGTCCTACCTGCTGAATGAAAGGAAACTTTTAACTCTGTGAGATGAATGCACATATCACGAAACAGTTTCACTGATAGCTTCTTTCTAGGTTTTATCCGGGGATATTCAGTTTTAACCATAGTCCTCAACAGGCTCTTGAATTTCGATTCGCAAATTCAAAACTAAGTTTTCTTACCTGCTGTGTCAAAAGACACGTTTAAATTTGTGGGACGAACCCACACATCACAAAGCAGTTTCTAGTTTTTATCTGGGGATATTCATATTTTCACCACAGGTCTTAATGAACTCCCCAATGTCACTTCACAGATTTTACAAAAGGACTGTTTCTCACCAGCCAAATCAAAAGAAAAGTTTAACTCTGTGAGGTGAATCTACACATTGCAAAGCAGTTTCAAAGATAGCTTCTTTCTGGTTTTTATGAGGATATTTGGATTTTCCCCATAGGGAGCAATTTGCTCCCTAATTTCCTTGCACAGATTCTACAAAAGATTGTTTCCT
>NW_016810467.1:0-297 GCF_001698545.2 Rhinopithecus bieti
CACTGAAATTTAAACTAAAAGAGAATTTTAGGTGCCAAAGTCAGTGGTTCTTATTTCCTGGAATTTCAATGTTTTTCTACACTGTAGCAAGGGAAGCCAGCAAGAGTATTGAAATTCTTACTCTCTACAATGTCTTGCTTGAATCCAATGATTATAGAATCATTTTTTTGGTTTCCAAGTTACTTGGGGAATCCTCTGGGTTCAGTAGGCTTAGGAAATCGGCAAAGATTCACCAGTGGAGAGCAAAAGCCTGTGCAGGTAAACATTACTTGTCCTACTGTCTAGCTCCTCTGGGAC
>NW_016810468.1:0-3157 GCF_001698545.2 Rhinopithecus bieti
AGGCTGCCCTGTCCATGCTTCCTGCAAAACAGAAACATAGCTATAGGAAATTGGAAAGATAATGAATGCCCCCTGAGCGAATCATACAATATTATGGGCCTGCTACTTAGGCACAAGACAGCTTGTGGGGATACTGGACCCCCCATTTACATGCTCAACCAAATCAAACGGTTACAAGCTATCTTAGAAATAATCACTAATAAGACCCGCAGAGCCTTGACTATCCTGGCCTGGCAAGAAACTCAGATGAGAAATGCTATCTATCAAAATAGATTGGCTCTCGACTATTTGCTAGCAGCTGAAACAGGGGTCTGTAGGAAATTTAACCTTACTAATTGCTGTCTACACAGAGATGATTAAGGGCAAGTAGTTGAAGACATAGTTAGAAATATGACAAAACTGGCACATGTGCCTGTGCAAGTGTGGCATGGATTTGATCCTGGGGCCACATTTGGAAAATGGTTCCCAGCGCTAGAAAGATGTAAAACTCTTATACTGGGAGTTATAATAGTTATTATTACTGCTATTGCTTACTATTACTGCTACTGCTCCCTTGTTTACTACCTGTACTTCTTCAAATGATAAAGAGCTTCATCGTTACCTTAGTTCACCAAAATGCTTCAGCACAAGTGTACTATATGAATCACTATCGATCTCTCTTGCAAGAAGACATGGGTAGTGAGAATGAAAGTGATAATTCCCACTATTGTGTGAGATTCTCAAATCGGGGGAATAAGGGAGGAGACCACTCCTCATATTGTCTTATTCCCAATTTCTGCCTCCAAAGAAAGAAGAAGTAAAAACTAAAAGGCAGAAACAAAATCCACAGGCAGACAGCCCAGTGCTGCACCCTGGGCCTGGTTAAAGATCGACCCCTGACCTAACCGGTTATGTTATCTATAGATTCCAGACATTGTATGGAAAAGCATTGTGAAAATCCCTGACCTGTTCTGTTCCACTCTGATTACTGGTGCATGCAGCCCCCCAGTCATCCACCCCCTGCTTGCTCAATCGATCACAACCCTTTCACGTGAACCCCCTTAGAGTTGTCAGCCCTTAAAAGGGTCAGGAATTGCTCACTTGGGGAGCTCGGTTTTCGGAGACATGAGTCTTGCCGAAGCTCCCGGCTGAATAAAGCCCTTCCTTATTTAACTTGGTGTCTGAGGGGTTTTGTCTGAGGCTTGTCCTGCTACAAGTCCCTTTATAAAACCATTAGATCTCATGGGACTTATTCACTATCATGAGAACAGCACTGGAAACACCTGCCCTTATGATTCAATTACCTCCCACCAGGTCCCTCCCAAAACATGTGGGAATTCAAGATGAGATTTGAGTGGGGACATGGCCAAATCATATCACCCCTGTTCTCTCTCTCTCTCTCTCTCTCACCCTTGTTTGCCCTTCTGCCATGGGATGATGCAGCAAGCCTTGCCTAATTGCTGGCCTCCAGAACCTTGAGCCAATGAAATTCTGTTCATTATAAATTACCCAGTCTGGCCAGATGCTGTGGTTCACACCTGTAATCCCACCACTTTGGGAAACCGAAGCAGGCAGGTCACGAGGTCAGGAGTTCAAGACCAGCCTGGCCAACATGGCAAAACCTCGTCTCTATTAAAAATACAAAAATTAGCCAGGCAGGGTGGCATGTGCCTGTAATCCCAGCTACTCTGGAGGCTGAGGCAAGAGAATTGCTTGAACCCAGGAGGCAGAGGTTGCAGTGAGCCAAGATTGCACCACTGCACTCCAGCCCACACAACAGAGCAAGACTCTGTCAAAAAAAAAAAAAAAAAAAAAAATTCCCCCTTTTTTATTTTTTTTTTACCAGACAAAAAAAAAAAAAAAAAAAATTACCCAGTCTGTAGTATTCTGTTACAGCAGCACAAAACAGACTAAGACATATGGTCAACTGATCTTTGAGTAGAGTGTCAAGAATATACAATGGAGAAATGATAGTATCTTCAACAAACGTTGTTGGAAAAACCAGATAACCACATGCAGAAGAATGAAATTGGACCCCTATCTTACAACATACACAAAAATCAACTCAAAATGGCCAGGCGTGGTGACTCACGCCTGTAATCCCAGCACTTTGGGAGGCCGAGGTGGGCAGATTACCTGAGGTCAAGAGTTAGAGACCAGCTTGGCCAACATGCTGAAATTCCAGGCTGGAGTGCAGTGGTGTGATCTCGGCTCACTGCAAGCTCTGCCTTCCAGGTTCACGCCATTCTCCTGCCTAAGCCTCCCGAGTAGCTGGGACTACAGGTGCCCGCCACTACGCCTGGCTAATTTTTTGTATTTTTTTAGTAGAGATGGGGTTTCACTGTGTTACCCCAGGATGGTCTCGATCTCCTGACCTTGTGATTCGCCCGCATCGGCCTCCCAGAGTGCTGGGATTACTGGCGTGAGCCATCGCACCTGGCCCAAAGTTCTGCTTCTTTAACCCTCTCTGAAATCACCTACCACAAACTCCAACCCAGCAATACCTTTTCTTTTCTTTTTTCTTTTATTTTCTTCTTCTTTTTTTCCCCCCAAGAAAAAGAATTGTTTGAACCTCTGCCTCCTGGGTTCAAACAATTCTCCTGCCTCAGCCTCCTGAGTAGCTGGTATTACAGGTGTGCACCACAATGCCCGGCTATTTTGTTTGTATTTTTAGTAGAGACGGGGTTTCACCATGTTGGCCAGGCTGGTCTCGAACTCCTGACCTCATGATCCGCCTCCCTTGGCCTCCCAAAGTGCTAGGATTACAGGCATAGCCACTGTGCCCAGCCTCTTTTCTTCTGTTTTTATTTATTTTTTTGTTTTGTTTTGTTTTTCTTTTGTTGTTTTTTTGAGACAATCACAGCTCACTGCAGCCTCGAACTCTTGGGGTCAAGTGATCCTCCCTCCTCGGTCTCCTGAGTAGCTGAGTCTACAGCTGCGTGCCACCATGCCTATCTACTTTTTAAATTCTTTGTAGAGATGAGGGTCTCACTATGTTGCCCAGGTTGGTCTCGAACTCCTGGGCTCAAGTGATCCTCCCACTTCAGCCTTCCAAAACAGGTGTGAGCCTGGGATTACAAGTGTGAGCCACCGTGTCCGGCTGCCTTTTCTAACACCCTTTTAATGAGATGCTCCATGGTTTCCCACGATGTGGACACTTCATCATTGCAATGAGTTA
>NW_016810469.1:0-31739 GCF_001698545.2 Rhinopithecus bieti
AGGTTAAATTCAGCCCCTGCTACCCCGTACTGGCTAGAAGTAGAAGTCCTATCAATTCATGTTTTAAATAATTAAGAAAAGAAGGAAAATTTTCTTTCATATTTTCCTACAAAGTTATCATTTCTAGTGCCCTTTATTCCTTTCTGTAGAGCTGAATTTCCATATGGTCCCGTTTCTCTTTAGCATAGAGAATTTCCTTTAGCATTTCTTCTTTTATAAATATTTATTTTCTAAAATTGACAAATTAAAATTATATATATTTGTGGTATATAACATCATGTTTTGAAATATGTTTACAATGTGGAATGGTTAAATCAAGCTAATTAGCATGTCTCACTTTCATACTTACCACTTTTTTGTGGTGAGAACACTTAAAATCTACTGCCTTAGCAATTTTCAGTTATATAATAACTGTCATTAAATATAGCCACCATGATGTACAATAGATCTTTTGAACTTATGTCTCCTATCTAACTGAAATTTTGCACCCTTTGACCAACATTTCCCAATTCCTCCCTCCTCCTCTGCCCAGCTCCTGGTAACCACCATTTTCATTTCTGCTTTGATGAGTTTGTCTTTTTTAGATTCCACATGTAAGTGAGATCATGTGGTATTTGTCTTTCTGTGCATGGCTTATTTCACTTTTTTTAATTTTTATTTTTTCTTTAAGCTGCCAAGTTGAAGTGGAATTATTTCACTTCACATAATATCCTCTAGGCTCATCCATGTTGTCACAAGCAACAAAATTTTCTTCTTTTTAAGAAGTCTTTTAAACTTAAGAATACTCCATTATGTATAAATACTACATTTTTAAAATCCTTTCATCATTGATGGGCACTTTGGTTTTTCTGTGCCTTGGCTATTGTAAATACTGCTGCAACAAACATGGGAATGCAGATAGTTCTTTGACATACTGATTTCATATGCTTTGGCTATATACCCAATAGTAGGATTGCTGGATGATACAGTAGCTCTATTTTTAATTTTTTGAGGAATTTCCATACTGTTTTCCATAATGGCTGTACTGATTTACATTTCTACCAATAGTATACAAGGGTTTCCTTTTCTCTACATCTTTTCCAGCACTTGCTATCTTTCATCTTTTTGATAATAGCCATTGTAACAGGTGTGAGGTGATATCTCATTGTGGTTTTAGTTTGCATTTCCTTGATGATTTGTGATGTTGAGCATTTTTCTTATATACCTGTTGGTCATTTGTATGCCTTCTTTTGAGAAATGTCTGATCTTTATTTCCTTTGTTCTACTATTTTTTTTTTTTTTTTTTTTTTTTGAGACAGAGTGTTACTCTGTAGCCCAGGCTGGAGTGCAGTGACATAATCTCAGGTCACTGCAACCTCCACATCATGGGTTCAAGCGATTCTCATGCCTCAGCCTCCTGAGTACCTGGATTATAAGCATGTGCCATCACACCTGGCTAATTTTTGTATTTTTAGTAGAGAGGGGGTTTTGCCATGTTGGCCAGGCTGGTCTTGAACTCCAGACCTCAGATGATCTGCCCACCTCAGCATCCCGAAGGGCTGGGATTACAGGCATGAGCCACTGTACCAAGCCTAGTTTGTTCCTATTTTAGGCTTAGTTTGTTCTTCTTTCTCTGGTTCTTTGAAGTGTAATGTTAGGTTGTTTATTTGAGATCTTTCTTCCTTTTTGATGTAGGTGCTTATTGCTATAAATGTCTCTCTTAGAGCTGCTTTTCTTGCATCCTATAAGTTTTGGTATATTATATTTCCATTTTCATTTGTTTCAAGATTCCAAATTTTTCCCTTAGCCTCTTTGTTCACCCATTGTTTGTTCAGAAATATGTTGCTCAATTTCCATATATTTGTCAATTTACTGAAATTCCTCCCATTATTGATTTCTAGTTTTATGCTACTATGATCAAAAAAGATACTTGATATAATTTTAATTTTCTTACATTTGTTAAGACTTGTTTGGTAGCCTAACATATGGTTTATCCTGGGGTAGTATGATATGTGTATTTGAGAAGAATGTGTATTCTGCTGCTGTTAAATGGAATGTTCTGTATATGTCTGTTAGGTCCATTGTGTCTGAAATATAGTCAAGTTCAGCATTTCCTTATTAATTTTCTATCTGGATGATCGTTCATTGTTGAAAATAGGGTATTGAAGTCCTCTACTAATGTTGTATTGCATTCTTTCTCTCTTTTCAGATATATGAATATTTGCTTTATGTATTTGGGTGCTCTCATGTTGGGTGCGTATATGTTAATAATTGTTATAACCTCTTGATGAATTGACCCTTTTATCAGTATATCTTTGTCTCTTTTTGAATTTATGACTTTAAGTCTGTTTTATCTAATGTAATTCCTGCCCTATTTTGGTTTTCATTTTATGGAATATCTTATTTCATCGCTTCACTTTTAATCTATAAAGGTGAATTAAGTCCATATAGGTGAGTTAAGTCTCTTGTAGGCAGCCTATAGTTGAGTCATGGGGTTTCTTTTAATCATTCAATAGCTACAATTTTTGATTGGAGAATTTAATACATTTATATTCAATGTAATTATTGATAGGCAAAGACTTAACTATTGCCATTTCATTAATTGCTTTCTGGTTCTTCTTCCCATCTTGCTGTCTTCCTTTGGGATTAGATGATTTTCTGTACTGGTATGCTTTGATTCCTTACTCTTTATCTCTTGTGTACCTATTGTAGGTTTCTGCTTTGTGGCTACCATGAAGCTTACATAAAACCACTTATGGTTACGACAGGTTATTTTAAGCTGATAACAACTTAACTTAGACTGCATTTAAAAAATTCTGCACTTGCTTTTTCCCACTCACATTGTATTTTAGTCACAATTTACACCATTTTGTATTGTGTATCCCTTAACAAGTTATTTTACCTATTATTATTTGTAAATAGTTTGTCTTTTAACTTCATACTATGAATATTTGTGATTTATACATCACCATTACCATATTAGACTATCCTGAATTTGACTATATATTTATGTTTATCAGTTTTATGCTTTCATATGTTTTCATGTTGCTAGTTAGCACTTTATATTTCAATGTGAAGAACTCCCATTAGCATTTATTATAAAGTAGATCTAGTGGTGACAAACTCCTTCAGCTTTTGTTTGTCTAGAAAAGTCCTTGTCTCGCCTTCATTTCTGAAGGACAGATTTGCCAGGTTCAGTATTCTTGGTTGCCAATTTTTTTTTTCTGTACTTTGAATATATCATCTCATTCTCTTCTGGCCTGAAATATAAAATACTTCACAAATTTGCATGTCATTCTTGTGCAGGGGCCATGCTAATCTTCTCTGTATCATTTCAATTTTAGTATATGTGCTGCCAAAGTAAGCACTAGCACTTTTTGTAATTGTGTCACGCGATAACATATTAGCTTGCTTTTCATTTATATGAGATACCTATTTTATCTTCATTTTGTAAGTAATTTTATTTGATACAGAATTTTAGGTTGAAAACTTTTTTCTTTTTTTCTTTTAGCATTTTAATTATGTCTTTTGGCCTCAATTGTTTCTAATGAGAAATCAGCTTTATCTGGGTGCTTTTTATATTTTCTGTTTATTTGTGTATTTTAGGAATTTAACTTTGATGTGTTACATGTTATTTTCTTTGTATTTATCTTGTTTGAGGTGTGTTTTGTTTTTTGGATCTATGGGCTTCTTCTTTTTGATCAAATTTGGAAAATATTTGACCAATGTTTTTTCAAATATTTTTTCTGCCGTGTAGTTCTTTTGCCCCTCTTTTTCTGGAACTCCAGTGGCTATTTTCTCAGCCACTTGATACTGTCCCACAGGTTGTTGAAGCTCTGTTAATTGTTTTTCAACCCTTTCTCCTTCCATATTTCTGCTTGGATAATTTCTGTTGATCTATATTCCAGTGCACTGATCCTGTCTTCTTCTTTATTCAATCTACCATGATATTTTCTAATTTTTTTTTTACATTTCAAATACTGTATTTTTCAGTTTCTAAAATTTCCTTTTAGTTCTTTTTATAGTATTCATATTTCTTCTCAAATTCCTCATCTCTTCACACATTAAAATGAATACATCTTTTCCTATAGATTTGTTATTATATTTATCATAGTTATTTTAAATTCTTGACTTAGTTCATTTGGACTGCTATCAGAAAAATACCTTGAATAAGGTGGTTTGTAGACAACAGAAATTTATTTTTCATAGTTATGGAGGCTGGGAAATCCAAGATCAAGGTATCAGCAGTTTTAGTGTTTGGTGAGGGACCCACTTTCTCGTGTGTGTGTGTGTGTGTGTGTGTGTGTGTGTGTGTGTGTGTGACAGAGTCTCACTTGGTCGCCAGGCTGGAGTGCAGCAGCACAATCTCAGCTTACTGCAACCTCCACCTCCCGAGTTCAAGCAATTCTCCTGCCTCAGCCTCCCAAGTAGCTGGGACTACAGGCACGCACCACCACGTCCAGCTAATTTTTAGTAGAGTTGGGGTTTCACCATGTTAGCCAGGATGGTTTTGATCTCTTGACCTCGTGATCCACCCATCTCGGCCTCTCAAAGTGCTGGGATTACAAGTGTGAACCACCATGCCCAGCCAGGACCTGCTTTCTCATAGACAGTGCCTTCTTGCTATGTTCTCACATGGTGGAGGGGGTAACTAGCTCTCTGGAGTGTCTTTTATAAGGGCACTAATCCTATTTATGAGGCCTCTGCCGTCATGGTCTAATCTGCTCCCAAAGGCCCATCTCCTAATATTATCACATCAGTAATTAGGTGCTAACATGAATCCTGGGAGAACAAAAACATTCAGACCACAGTAGTTCCCTTCTGCCAATTTCAGTATCACGGGTTTGTCACTTTGTTTTTATCAGCTGATTTTTTTTCTTCACTGGGCTACATTTTTCTGTCTTTTCATATGTCTAGAAATTAAAATATCTTATTATACATAGATAATTTTGTATTCTGTTATCTTTCTTTGAAGAGTATTGAGTTTTGCTCTCGTAGGTAGGGAAATGACCATCAAATCCCCTTGGTCTTTTATGGAGTTGGTTTTCAGCTTTGTTAGGGAAAGTCTATTTTGATTTTCCCCTTAGTCCTACGGTGAATACCTTAATCTTGGAATATGGTATTTAATTCTAGGGTGCGGCCCTTCTGGGATTTCAGTGCAAAGCTTGAGGTACTTATTAAGGCTCTCTCATTTGTTCGTATTTACACTTTAAACTCTGCCTCCATTGTGGGCAGCTACTGAATCCTCTGCTCAGTTGTGTATTTTGGGTTTTTTTGTTTTTCTTCAGGATTCCAGCTACTGTTTCCTGCATAGGCGTCTTGCGGTCTCATCCCACACATGCAGGGTTTAGGTGCCAGCCAAGGATTTGAGTAGAATCTATATGCAGATTTGGGGGCTCCCCTCTGTGGCTTTGTTCTTTCTGGGATTTCCCCCGCTTCAACATCCAACTGCTCTGGAATACCCAATATGCATCATCTGACTCCCCAATATTACTGCAGCTTTTTGCTTCAGCTCTATCTGAAATGCCCCACCATACCACAGAGACTAGCGACTGCCCTCAGATGAAAGTTGAATAAACTAGATCTCACTCAGCGTGGTTCTCATCTTTCGAGGGGACAAATCCCCTCTAGTTTCTGCCTTTTTTGGATAATTTCCCAGTAATTTCAAACCATTTTTTTCTATTTTGTGCAGAGTCGACAAATGTTATTGGTAGGAGAGTTAGTGCAATACAAGCTACTCTGCCGTTACCCTAAGTTGGAAATCTCCTGGTTTCTCATTTTTAAAATGAGGATAATATCTACTTCACAGTTTTTTCCCTCTGTCTGAGAATTAAATAGGAATATATATGTGAAATGCCTGGCATGGATAGATATTCAGGAAATGTTAGTTTCCTTTCCTGTATGTTGAATTGGCATCTGCTTCCTTTTTGCTCCCCTTCACTAGTCCTTGCTTTTTTCTCTATGTCCACCCGACACAGGTCTAACTTCTTTCCCATCTGACAGTCCATCAGGGATTTGATGACAGAGATCATATCCTGTGCCTCTACATCTCCTTTATCTTCAGGCTAAAAATCCCAGTTCTTTCTGCCATTTCTCAGGCCACAGGTTTTCTCTAGGGAACTTGGAGTCCTTATAATGATTCTGTTTTTTCATGGAGGAATATCCTAAACTCAAGGTCCTGGTTCTGCCATTTATAAACTCTATAATTTGAGCAAGTCATCTTTGGAGTTTCAATATCCCCATCTGAAAAATGCCATAATTCCTATCCCGTCTGTATCTTGAAAACTCAGGCACCTCAAACTTTAGCCAATGATGGTGAGAGGGTCTGAGGAGACGTCTCCACCTCCTAGGTTCCTGCTGGCACTGATGGAGGGCCTGGGACCCTCCATCTGATTACCTTGGTGGGGAAAAAGAGGGAACAGGGGCTATTATAATTCAGTCTCTCTCCACAAGTGAGGCCTGTGGCTAATTTTCTCTTGAATTACCAAGGGCAATCATGTTTTCCTGTTTTAGGTTTCACTTTTTCCTCCAAAAATCATTCAGCCTAGACTCATATGTTAAATCCATATTCTTCCTATTATCACAGCTTTGACCCTATTCTTTGCAAAACAATGCTGCTCATATTATGTTATAGATGCATTTTCCTATCCATCCTAAGTGTCTCTGTCTGAAACACTGTAATCAAATAACATATCCTCTCAAAGTTTCTCTTTGATCCCCAGATTTATTTAGGGGGAAAGGAGAGTGGTAGTGATTTGTTTATTCTCCAAATGAGAGAAAGCACTAGCAAAAATATAAGAATTCCTTTATGAAGTCCTTACACAAGTAAGTAAGGTGATCATAAAATGTATTATCCAAAGCAGTATACTTTTGAAAGTGAAAGGGGGCACTATTAGTAATTACGCTATGACTGACTGCCTCAGAAAAATTGCAATGTATGTGGCATTGTGCAATTGGGTACCTCAGGGCCTGATTTCTTGTAAAGGTTCCTGATTCTTGAGGAAAAAAATGTTTGGCAACCAAATCACCAGATACACAGATGAACAGCTCTTTTTTTCTGTTCATCTATAGCATCTTTCCTTCTCAGGAACTTTATTGTTAGGGAACTCACTCCACTAGTGCAAAGGACTTAGGATCACCCGTGCAGAGCCATCAGTGAAAAGGACTGATCTGGTCACTTTTGTCTGAAGCACATTCTCAGCTATGAGGCAAAAACTTCAGCTCACATCACCTTTCTGCAAGTCAAGGACTCACTACCCCTCATTGAGTTGCGTCCTGCTTGGCTAATATCTGTTTACTCACACAGCTCCTGCAAAAGGTCACTGCTTTCCCCCAGAGGTGCTGGTTTGCATGTAATGGAGCTGCAAAGTGACCCTCCTCTCCAGTTCAATTCAGCCCCAGTCCCAGACCATGCCTAAGTTCGAAACAATATTCAAGAAATATACATGTTATACTCATCTTCTTATTTTCTGAACAAGCTGCTTTTTCCTGCCCTGCACTTTTCCACACTGCTACTGTTGTGTCTAGAGTGCCTTCCTCCTTTCTAATCCTTGCTATCTGGTAAGATTGTACTCATTCATCAAGTCCCAACTCAAATATTGTGTGCTCCGTGAGGCTTTTCCTGATGCTCCCTCACCTCTGTTAATCTACTCCAGGTGTCACAGTCAATTAGGATTTGCTTCTGCTAATTTAATTTTTAAAAAGCATGTCCATGGCTTAGAAAAGATACTACTTGTCTTTCACATGGAAGAAGTCAGAAGGCCAGTAGTCCAAGGCTGTTGTGGTAGCCCTTTGGTACCATCAAAGATTCAGGCTCTTACCTTTCTGCTTTGCAATCCTCAAAGTCACCTCATGGTTCAAGGTAGCTGCTGAATCTACAACTGTATGTTCATCTGACAGCTGGAGAAGAAATATTAATAACAGGAGGATAAAAAGTTTTCTTAGCTATTAAGGTCCTTTTTATGTTAATGTTGTGAATTACATGAAATATTTTTCCTTATGTTAAGCCAACCTTGAATTCCTGAAATTAACCCACTTTGGTCAAAATGCATTATCATTTATATACATTGCTGGATACCACTTGCTAATGCTTTAAGATTTCTGCAGCTTCTCATATGGTTTTGTCAGTCTTTAGTGTCACGATTAGGCTAACTTCATAAAACAGATAGAGACTTCTCTTTCTTTTTGACATTTTAGAATATTTATGTAAGATTAAAATTATTTGTTCCCTTGAATATTTGGCAGAACCCACCGATAAAACCTCTGGTTCTGGAGTTTTTTTCTTTATGAGAAGACTTTTAACTATTAATTCAAACTTTAATAATTATATAACTATTTGGGTATCTTGTTTCTTCTTGATAAGTTACATTTTCTAGGAATATGTTTATTTCATCTAATTTTTCTTTGTCTATCTCTTTGTCTGATTCTTCCATCTACCATTTCTGCTGCATTTCAGATACTACCTTGAGTTTGCTCTTCCAGTTCATAGATTCTCCTTTCAAATATATCTAGTCAACTGCAATGCTTATCTATTGAGTTTTCTATCTCAATTTTTATATTTTAATTTTATGATTCTCTTTGGTTCTTAAAATCTGCTTGCTCTTTTCTGCTGTTTTTGAGCATTTAACAGCTTTAGTGAGGTATAGCTGACATACCTCACTATGTCAATAATTTGCCAATAAATGGCACATTTTGTAGTGTACAATTTGATAAATTTTGGCCTATGTATAGCACTTGTGAAACCATCACCACAATCAAGAAAATGAACACGTCCAACACCCCAAAAGGTCACCGATTCCCTTCTGCAACCCTTCCTTTCTGTCTTTCTCACCCACCTCCCATCTCCAGGTGATTTAATTTCAATGTTTGACCCCTCCAAGTCTAATGTTGACATGTAATCCTCAATGATGGAGGTGGGGCCTGGTGAGAGGTATTTGGATCATGGGGTGGATCCCTCATGAATGGCTTGGTGCTGTCCTCATGGTTGTTTAAAACTGTGTGGCACCTCCCCTATATCTTTCTCCTGCTCTTGCCATGTAAAGTGTCTGCTCCTACTTTGCCTTCCACCATGATTGTAAGCTTCCTGAGACCCTCACCAGAAGCCGAGCAAATATTAGTACCTCACTTGTACAGCCTGCAGAACTGTGAGCCAGTTAAACCTCTTTTCTTTATCGATTACCCAGCCTCAGGTATTCCTTTATAGAGATGCAAGAACAGGTTAATACAGAAAATTGGCAACAAGAAGTGGGATGTTGCTATAATGATACCTGAAAAATGTGCAAGTGGCTTTGGTACCGGGTAACAGGTAGAGGTTGGAAGAGTTTGGATGGCTCAGAAGAAAACTGGAAGATGAGGGAAGTTTTGAAACTTCTTACTAGATAAATGGATGTGACCAAAGTGCTGATAAAAATATGGACAGAGAAGGCCAGACCGAGGAGTCCTCAAATGGAAATGAGGAAGTTATTGGGAACTGAGTGAAGGTCATTTGTGTTATGCCTCAGCAAAGTTCTTGGCTGCACTATGTTTATGCCCTAGGGATCTGTGGAAGTTTGAGCTTAAGAGTGATGACTTAGGGTATCTGGCAGAAGAAATTTCTAAGCAGCAAATCATTCAAGATGTGACCTGGCTGCTTCTAACAACCTACATTCAGATACAGTAGCAAAGAAATGACTTAAAGTTGGAACTTATATTTAAAAGGGAATCAGAGTAAAAGTTTAGAAAATTGGCAGCTTAACCATGTGTTAGAAAAGAAAAGACCATTTTCAGGGGAAAAATCGAAGCAGGCTGTGGAACAATCACTTGCTAGAGATATTTGCATGACTGAAAGAAAGTTCTCACAGAGCGCCTCTAGTGGGGCAGTACAGAGGGAAATGTAGGGTTGGAAACTCCACACAGAGTTTGCACTGGGGCACTGCCTAGTGGAGCTGTGGGAAGGGGGTCACTGCCTTCCAGACCCCAGAATGGTAGATCCACCAGAAGCTTGTACCCTGCACCAGGAAAAGCCACAAGCATTCAACTCCAACCTGTGAGAGCAGCCACGGGGGCTACAAAACCTGCAAAGCCACAGGGGCAGAGCTGCCCAAGGCCTTGGGGCTCACCCCTTGCACCAATGTGCCCTGGATGCAGGACATGAAGTAAAAGAGGTTTATTTTGGAGCTTTGAAATTTAATGACTGCCTTGCTGGAATTCAGACTTGCATGGGGCCCAGAGTTCCTTTCTTTTGGCCAATTTCTCTCTTTTGGAATGGTAGTGTTCCAAAATAGTAGTACGATGCCTGTACTACCCTTGTATCTTGGGAGTAAACAACTTGTTTTGATTTTACAGGATCATAGGTGGAAGGAGATGAGTCTCGGATAAGACTTAGAACTTTTGACTTCATGTTGAGACCAGTTAAGACTTTTGGATACTATTGTTACTACTGGCAGTACATTGAAATCACATCATATGTGCCCTTTCTGTTGTTGTTTGCATTCTCTCACTCAACATAGTTATTGTGAGATTCACTTATATTCTTGTATCCTTTTTATTGCTGAGTTGTATTCTATTCTATAAATATACAAAAATTTGTTTATTCAGTCACCTCTTAATTGTATTTTGCAATGTGAGAAGGACGTGAGCTTTAAGGGGCCATGAATGGAATGATATAGTTTGAATGTTTGTTACCTTTATATCTCATGTTGAAACATAATCCCCAATGTTGGAGGTAGGGCCTGGTGGGAGGTGCTTGGGTCATGGGAGCAGACACACTGTCCTCATGATAGTGAGTGAGTTCTTGTGAGATCTGGTTGTTTAAAAGCGTGTGGCACCTCCCTGCTCTCTCTTGCACATGATCTCATCATGCAAGGCATTTGCTTCTGCTTTGCCTTCTACCGTGATTGTAAACTCCTGAGGTCCTCACCAGAAGCTGAGCCAGTGTTGGTGCCATGCTTGTACAGCCTCAGAACCAGGAGCAAATTAAACCCTTTTTCTTTATAAATAACCCAGGCTCAGGTATATCTTTATAGTGATGCAAGGATGGCCTGATACACTAGGCAACCACTGATCTGCTTTCTGCCACCATAGTTTTCATTTTAAGCATTTTATATAAATGAAGTCGTATTACATGTTCTCTTTTTGTTGTTGTTTGGATTCTTCTACTTAACATAATTATTGTGAGATTTGTTTATATTCTTGTATCCTTTTTATTGCTGACTTGTATTCTACTCTATGAATATACAAAAATCTGTTTATTCAGTCATCTCTTGATAGACATTTGAAATGTTTCCAGTTTTTGACTATGACAAAGGTACTGTGAACATTTATGCACAGGTTTTTGTATGAACATATGCTTTTATTTTCCCTGAGTAACTATGAGTAGAGGCTAGGTTATATGGTAGGTGGATATTTAGCCTTTTCAGAACCTGTCGACTGTTTCCAAAGTAGTTCTACATTTTGCATCCCCATTAGTAGTGTATAAAGGTTTCAGTTGTTCCAAGTGTTTGCCAATACTTGGCATGGTTAGTCTTTTTAATTTTAGACTTTCCAATAGACGTGTAGAGGTTTTTCATTGTGGCTTAAATTTGCATTTTTCTAATAAATCATAAAGTTGTATCTTCTCTTTTTTTTTTTGATCAGTCTCTTGCTAGAGACTTGTCAATTTTATGATTGTCTCAAAACCAGCTCTTGTTTTAATTGATTTTCTTAGTTGTTTTCTGTTTTCTATTTCATTTATTTCAATACTGATTTTATTATTTCTCTTCTGCTTACTTTGGCTTTCATTTGCTCTTTGTTTTCTAGTTTTTTAAAGTGGAAGCTGAGGCCATTTATTGAGACCATTCTTTTCTTTTAATATAGAATTTTAATGTTATGAATATCTCTGTATGTACTGCTTAGTTGAATCTCACAATTTTGATATGATACATTTTTGTTTATATTCAGGCCAAATTCTTCCTAATTTTCTTTTTTGTTTCTTCTTTAAGCTATGGGTTATTTAAAAGCATGTGTGTAACTTACAAATATTTGGGGACTTTTTATATATCTGTTGCTTATTTCTTAACAACTTACTGATATTTAACTTAATTGTGAAATGAGAACATAATTTGATGACTCCTTTTAACTGTATGAGACTTGTTTTGTGGTCCATAATATGGTCTATCATGGTGAATGTTCCCTGTAGACTTAAAAATAATGTATATTTTTCTGTTATTGGGTGGAATGTTCTATATATGTCAGTAAGTTGGTTGATAGTGCAGTTCAAATCTTCTGTATCCTTATTGTGTTTCTGTATGTTGTCCTAAACATTTTTGAAAGAGGATTATTGAAATCTTTGATTATTATTGTGGATTTGTCTATTTCTCCTTGAAGTTCTACTAGCTTTTACTTTGTGTGTTTTGTTGTTCTTCTGTTAGGTGCATAAACATTTACAATTATTGTATATTACTGAAAAATTGCACCTTTTAGCATTATGAAATAATGCTCTTTATTCCTGATAATTTTTTCTGCTCTGAAATCTACTTTGACTTTAACATAGACTTTCTAGCTTTTTTTTTTTACTTTGGGTTAGCATGATGTGTGTTTTTCTAGCCTTTTATTTTTAACCTATTTGCATCTTTATCTCTAAAGTGGGTTTCTTATAGATATCATATAGCTGAGTCTTGTTTTTTTTTTTAATTGAATCAGTTAATCTCTGCCTTTTAATTGGGGTGTTTAGACCACTTAGTGTTTTTTTTTTTTTTTTTTTTTTTTTTTTTTTTTTTTTTTGAGACGGAGTCTTGCTCTGCCGCCCAAGCTGGAGTGCAGTGGCCGGCTCTCAGCTCACTGCAAGCTCCGCCTCCCGGGTTCAAGCCATTCTCCTGTCTCAGCCTCCCGAGTAGCTGGGACTACAGGCGCCCGCCTCGTCGCCCGGCTAGTTTTTTGTATTTTTTAGTAGAGACGGGGTTTCACCATATTAGCCAGGATGGTCTCGATCTCCTGACCTCGTGATCCGCCCGTCTCGGCCTCCCAAAGTGCTGGGATTACAGGCTTGAGCCACCGCGCCCGGCCCACTTAGTGTTTTTATTTACATTACTGGATGATACAGTTTGGCTCTGTGTCGCCACCCAAATCTCATCTTCTAGCTCCCAGAATTCCCACATGTTGTGGGAGGGAGCCGGTGGGAGATGACTGAGTTATGGGGGCGGGTCTTTCCTGTGCTGTTCTCATGGTAGTGAATGGGTCTCATAAGATCTGGTGGTTTTAAAAACAAGAGTTGCCCTGCACAAGCTCTCTTTGCCTGCTGCCATCCATGTGAGATGTGACTTGCTCCTCCTTGCCTTCTGCCATGATTGTGAGGTTTCCCCAGCCACGTGGAACTGTGAGTTCTNAGTCGCTGGGACTACAGGCGCCCGCCTCGTCGCCCGGATTGGTTTTTGTATTTTTTAGTAGAGACGGGGATTCCCCCTATTAGCCAGGATGGTCTTGATCTCCTGACCTCGTGATCCGCCCGTCTCGGCCTCCCAAAGTGCTGGGATTACAGGCTTGAGCCACCGCGCCCGGCCCACTTAGTGTTTTATTTACATTACTGGATGATACAGTTTGGCTCTGTGTCGCCACCCAAATCTCATCTTCTAGCTCCCAGAATTCCCACATGTTGTGGGAGGGAGCCGGTGGGAGATGACTGAGTTATGGGGCGGGTCTTTCCTGTGCTGTTCTCATGGTAGTGAATGGGTCTCATAAGATCTGGTGGTTTTAAAACAAGAGTTGCCCTGCACAAGCTCTCTTTGCCTGCTGCCATCCATGTGAGATGTGACTTGCTCCTCCTTGCCTTCTGCCATGATTGTGAGGTTTCCCCAGCCACGTGGAACTGTGAGTTCTCCATTATTATCTCTTTCCTTTGTAAATTGCCCAGTCTCGGGTATGTCTTTATCAGGAGCATGAAAACGAACTAATACACCGGGTTTAAGGCTGCCATCTACTTTGTTTTCTATTTATCCCAGATAGTCTTTGTTTTCTTTTTCTTTTTTGTCTGTCTTCTTTTGAATTAATTGAGTTTGTTTTTATTATTTCATTTTCTTCTTTGTTGGCTTAGTTAACTGTAACTCTTTGTTATGTTGTATTACTAGTTGCTTTAGAGTTTACAGCATACATTTTAACTTACCACATTCTACCTTTAAAAGTATACTACATATGTAATATATGAACCTTACAAATATAATTCCATTTCTTTTCTGCCAGCTTTTGTGCTACTCTTGTCATACATCTGATTTCTACATCACACCTCACAATGCATTATTAATATTTTTGTTTTAAACAGGCAATTATATTTTAAAGATATTTAAATGATAATAGTCATTGATTGTCACCTCTTACTAGGGGCTTCTCTCAGGTCATCTTTTCTATTCTGTAGCTACTTATTCATGCTGCTCCTAGTTGTTTTTTACTGCTTTGCCCTAAGCCTGGATGCAGAACCTTCCATTAATTCTCCCAAAGAATACTCAACACAGTAAGAGTGCTGGGCGGCAGGGGAAATGGGTAGAAATATATGCAAATGTGCAAGTCTGAGGCTAGCAAAAGAAAAGAAAAAGTTAAAACTGAATATCAGATATACCTATGGTCCAACAAATCATGCCCTCCATAGAAGTCATCCCTGGCCATTTTTCTTTCTAACTCTAGAACTACTAGCATGTTTCTGGGCCAGCTTACCTCCACAGATGGGAAGTTCCTTTGACCATGTCCTTCTCCGTAAACTATAGGCCCTGGAAAGACTGTGAGATTCTTCTTTCTCCCAATCTGAGGCCTACTTCATTTCCTTCCCAAGAGATTGAGAGGAAGACCCTCTATCTCCTACAAAGTAGATAGATATCCCACCTTCATTCCCAGAGTGAGGCTGGGCCCTATGACTTGGCTGGCCGTCACATGGTCAACAGTGTATTTCCCAAAGACTGTATCAAATCTCCTCCAGTTCCCTTTCATAGTCTTTCACTTCCAATGTGAGATGAAAAGAAGATCAGGCATGTACATTCCTTTCTGTCGAATATGGGCTCATGATCTCAAGAGCATATACTTGAAAAAAAATACACAGATGTTTCCTAAGAAATGAATGAAGACTTTGATAGATTGTCCTTTTTAAATCTATGTTTAGAAAAGCAATCTACAAGGGCCTGAACTTGCTCATCATACAGCTGATCTATAGTACTGTACAAAACACTCAACATCTCAGTGTATATTCGAACCATGTCACTGGTTCAGTGTTTATCCATGAACGGTGAGGCATACATACTGACATGACATCTGCAATATAATATTGTGGTTCAGAGCTGAAAGGCCTCTCTTAATGGACCTTCTCAGAAAATGTAAGGTCTTCTCCCCACCTCAAATTCCTACTTCCTCGTAGAAGCAGAAACTTTCCATTGTTCTCTAAATGGAAATTTCTCAGCTTCATCAATTTTAAAATCCAGAACCACCTGCAGGTAAACTTTCAGCTGGTAACCTTAAAATAATTGTGTTTCTTCCACTATGTCAAAGTTTGAGATAGAATACTATAAAACCTTTAATAATCATTGCCACCAAAAAGTATATGACTTGAATGTATAATTACTTTCTTTGCCCACAGCCCCTTTGGGAAAGCGTGTCCAACCTTGAAGGGTCCACTCCATATTCTTTTCAAAGGCTTTCCCTTTCCCCAATATGTCTAGACCAGATCTGGACATTATTCAAAGGTCAGCCATGGACCAATCAAATCACCTGACTGCAGAATTCAGAGTCAGCACCTCTGGGCAATGATAGGAATTTGAGTTGAAATGTACAGTCAAGGATGGAGTAGGTTCTATGTGCAATATCCAACTCAGGATGAAGTTATAGGGAGCAGAAACCACAGGCTACAGAAAAAGCAGGCTTGTAGGAGAGGAGGACAAAGCAAGAGACCACGTGTCCCCCATCAAGCAAATAAGAAGAGAGAAGTTGCCTCCCTTGCTAACATCACTGACCCTAGTTGTAGGCCCAACTGCTCTATTGCCCTGGATGCCAGGACATTCTTCCTTGTAGTAAAGACTTTGATTTTCCTATCCAATACCCATTTTTCCCTTTTGGTTTTACTCAATGTGATAATATACATAAAAAAAAGACTGGATCTCTCACCTCCCTTTATAGCTAGCAAGAGTCACAGCCTAAGTTCTGACCAAAGAGAAGTAAATAGAAGTTATTAGGTGGAACTTCCTGGAAGGCTCTTAAAGAGGGGGAAGGAAACTGAATATACTTTTGGGCCCTCTCTACCTTCCTTCTAACTGCCACCTGGAGGGCAGAGTTGATGGCTAAAGCTCCAATTTAAGGATGGATTCCTTGGCTAAGGATGGCAGAGGAGAAAGATGGAAGGTGGTCTGAATCCCTGATGACAGTCAAACCACCATACAAATCCAAGACTGTATACCTTCCAATTTCTTATCATGAGAGAGAAAAAAAACTCTTCATGCCAACTTTGCCTCCTTGAAGGCCAGAGGCAGTTGGTGGTACAGTGCCTTCACAGAGTCAGAACACACTCAGCAAATGTTCCATGCTAAGCATATGTTTGCAGCCCATGAGCCAAGACACAGGCCCTCCCTCACTGTGCTCAGTACCTTCCAGGGTCCCATGTCCACACACACACAAAAAAGGTGGGAGAGCAGATGCTGACCACTTAGAACAGAGCAGAGTACTTTGTGGAGTGGTTACTCAACAGTATCAAAGTGGCCACATGGGGTACCCTCCTCCATGACTCCAGGCAATTATGTGAGGCACCTCCCCCTGGGGCTCAAGGTGGTATTCATGCTTATTGACAGGAGCACTACTATGTACAGGTGTTTTAAATGCATTTGAGAACAGTTTTCGGCCATCATTGCCGGAAGGCCTTCCTTCACTGGTTTACAGGAAAGGGGATGGGGAGGAAAAATTCACAGAAGCTAAAAGTAGCGTGAGTGACCTGGTGTTAGAATCCCAGCAATGTGGAGAAGCTACAATTAATGATGGAGGAGGAACTTTAGAAGATGGTGAGGAAAAGATCAGGAGACAACGAAGCCTCTCTGCTTCACAGTCCTAAAAACCCATCATGTCCTTTTTTTTTTTTTGAGATGGAGTTTTGCTCTTTTTGCCCAGGCTGGAGTGCAATGGCACAATCTTGGCTCACTGCAACCTCCACCTCCCGGGTTCAAGTGATTCTCCTACCTCAGCCTCCTGAGTAGCTCTTATTACAGGTGCCCGCCGCCATGCCCGGCTAATTTTGTATTTTTAGTAGAGATGGGGCTTCACCATGTTGGCCAGGCTAGTCTCGAACTCCTGACCTCAGGTGATCCGCCTGCCTTGGCCTCCCAAAGTGCTGGGATTACAGGTGTGAGCCACCATGTCCCACCCCCACAATGTTTTTTTAACCCTTTATGACTGAAGACTTGCACATCTTCCCACTTAATGGCTGCTGGGTATAATGGCTCACACAGGTCTAAACACATTATATAGGACTCTCATAGATATGATAAAATTGTAATAGAAGCCATCTGGGATACAGAAAGTACATTAAAATAGCAAGGGATTGGCAATCCCACTGAACAGATCAGACAATGAGAATTTTCTACTACAGTTGAGAAAACTGATGTGTCATAAGCCTTGTTTTGCACTAAGTGTTCAGCCACAGTCTGAAATGAAGGGTAGTTAGAATAATTAGTAGTTTTCATCCTTTTGATGAATTTCTAAAGTTGTACAGTAATAACATGTCTTGAATATGCAATACTAAACATTGAAACAATCTTTTCATAATAAAATGCTAAAATATGTAAAAAGAAGTTTGTTGAAATAAATTTGGCAGTATCTAGTGAGGTTGAACATAGGCAAACCCTGTAACCCTACAATTTCCTCATAAGTATAAACCCTAGAGCAGGAGATGGCAAACTTCTGAAAAGGGCCAGTTAGTAAATATTGCCAGTTTTGCAGGTCCTAATTTTTCTGTTGCAACTACTCAATTCTGCATAAATAGTGCAAAAACAGCCATCAGTGATATGTAAACAAATTTGAATGACTATATTCCAATAAAGTTTACTTACAAATACAAGTGGTGGGCCAGATTTAGTCAACTGCTACTAGAGAAACTCATGTAGGTGTATGCCAAAATATGGGTACAAGAATATTACTGCAGGATCATTTGTAGTAGACCCAAACTGAAAATAACCCATATGCAAATGTCCATTAACAAGACACTCATAAATAAACCACAGTGTATGTATCCACTGAATATCAAACAGCAAATCGGATGATCCCTATAGTAAAAATAACACACTCTTTTAAGAGTCATTGGGTGACTTTGTTGTTGTCGTTGTTGCTGAGACAGAGTCTTGCTCTTGTCGCCCAGACTGGAGTGCAATGGCGTGATCTCGGCTCACTTCAACTTCCGCCTCCTGAGTATAAGCTTCTCCTGCTTCAGCCTCCTGAGTAGCTGGGATTACAGGTGCCCACCACCACACATGGCTAATTTTTGTACTTTTAGTAGAGACGGGGTTTTGCCATGTTGGCCAGGCTGGTCTGGATAACTCTTAAAAACAGAATGTTAAGCAAAAGTAGCCAGACCCAAAAGAGTGCATTCTTTACAACATCTGATTTTGTAAAAACTAAACAATATTGTCTAGGAAGGCATCTTAGGTGAAAAAACTGTCAAATAAAGCAAACACGGAATTACAATGAAAGTCAGAAGGCAAGAAACAATGGTGACCATGAATGGGTTCTTAGAAGGCTTTGGGTGCTGGCGATGTCCTATTCCTCAACTTAGGTAATGGTTACGTAGATACTCGTTATTTTATATTTTACAGAAATCATACATCTAGGTTTTTAATCCAGTTTTTTGTATGTGTGTAAATTTTTTAGAAAAATGTGGGGTTCTGTTTAATACTTTCCATCTATAAAGTGCTACACAAGACAGATGTTAACATATAATGTCTAGTTCTCCCTGGAATAAGAGGTGCCACTCACAGTTTTTATTTTCTGTGTAAGAGCAGGTGTCTGTCTTGCCCTATGGTTGGGAGCTGAGGTTGACCAGCAATATGAACGAATCAGAAGCATATTAGCCAGCGCTTTGTATTCACGTACTTTCACTGTGTGTAACATAATTTCTTAGTAGCTCACATGCTTTTTATTTTGTAATCTGCAAACTACTAATGTGCACACCCTTCAGAAAAATGTCTGTGCATTGTTCCTGTAAGTGAAATCAGACATCGACTACATGGCATTCTGGAGTAGTTGGGGTCTGCAGCTGTCTTCCCTCTTTTACTCTGAAAAATATTATGAAATTGAGAAGTGCTATCTTTGATAGTGTCTCCTGGGAGCAGAGCACGTGATGAACAGACTTCCACTGTGGAAGAGATGGGTGAGGAGGTTAAGTAAATTTTCTTTGTGTAGTTCCCATTAAACTTCAATCAGAGTTACAGAAAGAAATTTCCTCCAGGCGGCTGCGAATACAGGTATTGGTTTGACTTTAATAAAAGTCATAACTGATCTCTCTGAGGTCTCTCGTGGAATGAGCTCAGCAGAATTCAGGCAGGTCCTTGAGAGGAAAAGCGCCCACTTAAACATCGCATTATCCTAATAATCCCATTCCAGAGCTGCCGTCCCATTATTTTAAAGGTCTTCATTTGCAAATTGTGGTATTTGAAAGTTTTCTTTTTACATTATTGCAGAAAGCGGGATGGATCTTTCTGAGGGTCACACACCTATTTACAGACTCTCTCTCCTTCCAGACCACAGTAAGGCAGCAAGGTAGAGGCTGCTGTGCACCTTCACGTCACTGCTTTGAATAAACCACCCTGTTTAAAGCAACACCTGCTTTGAAGGTAAGACTGCTTTTAATAAAGTTTATTAAGAAAGAAAAAAGAAATTCTCTCATTGCTAAAGAAGAGCCCTGGTCAAGATGGCGATCAGGGTAACGTTGTACCAAGGCATAAAATCTCATCCATTCAGTTTTTGTCCAACAAATCTTTTCAGCGCACCGGGTGTGGGTTAGGCACTGCTCTAGGCCCTTAAATATAGCAGGTATCAAGATAGAGAAGAAATCTGCAATCCAGTAAGGGAAACGCCCAGGGAACAAACAAAAAATTAGTAAGATAATTTCAGATAATGATAAGAAGATGATAAGAAAATGAAAGATTGGATAACAGGCTAAGTGATGATTTGGGATGGGGGCACCAATGTAGATGGGGTTGAGGGGAGCCTTTTTGAGAGGATCATAAGTGAGCTGACAGCTAATGGATGAGAAGGAGCTATTCATGCAAATATTTCAAGGAAAGGGAGTTCCAGGATGCTGTCATTTAGATGTTTGTCCCCCCAACCCTCTGTTGAAATTTGATCCCTAATGTTGGAGGTAGGGCCCAATAGGAGGTACTTGGGTCATGGGGGCGAATCCCTCATGAATATCTTGGTGCCCTCCCTGCAGGGGCAGGAGGTGGGGAAGTAAGTGGGTTCTCACTCTATTAGTTCTTGTGAGATGCGTTGTTGAAAAGAGCCTGGCACCTCTTCCTCTCTCTTGCGTTCTCTCTTGCCACGTGATCTGCACACACTGGCTCCCCATTACCTGCCGCCATGAGTGCAAGCAGCCTGGGCCCTCACTAGAAGCAGATGGTGGTGCCATGGTTCTCATACAGCCTGCAGAACCATGAACCAAATAAACAGCTTTTCTTTAAAAATTACCCAGCCTCAGGTATTCCTAGAGGATATAGCAATGCTAAGTGCTTGAGGGAAGAAATTTTGTGACACCAGAGTATCCTGTATGAAGAAAGAGGGATACAAGATGCACTTGGAAAGATAGGCAGGAGGTCCTGCCTGGGCCGTGGAAAGGCTGTAGATTTTACTATAGGTGCAAAGTCTGCTTTTTTTAAATATGTAAATAAACATTTCTTAGGATAATGTCTAGCTTTATTTCTGGAGTGCAGAGAGACTCGGGTGGGTGTGAGAGAAAATGTAAACTGGCCCTGAATCCTGGCTTTGCCTCTTTACTTTTGCATGACTTTGCATAAGGTTCCCCAACATCTCCAATCCCATCTGTAAAATGGGCATAACAACAAGCACTTCACAGAGTAGTAGTGAGTGTTGAATATCTGTGAACAGACTCTGCCTAGTGCTTACGGACGCTTTGTGGGTACTTGATCATTGTCAGCAGAATCTTCCTCTGAATGACCCCATGGGCCTGCTTCTCCTCTGGGGAAGCATTTTTTTCAGTAAGAGATCATTGTTGAAATTAAGGTTAGGCCAACGATCATGCTTCAAGAAAAATCTGAAGATGTTAACAGACCCTGGGCAGGCAGTCTTGGTGCAGTGGAGCAGGTACTCTGTTCTGGTTCTGACTCTGCTCATCACTAACCAAATGATCTCAGGGAATCTGGCCTCCATTTCCAAATCTGAAAAACAGGAGTAATCCTCATAATTCTGGCCCTGGTTCACCTCAAGAGTTATGAGAGTTTCAAACAAAATAATGTGTGTAACCATGAGGGCTTTTTGCACAGATGAAATGTGAGCCTCACAAGCTGCTTTTGCTAATGCTTCACTCTACTCAGAGAGGTCAAACTTCTAAGACCCCTGAATAAGTCTCGAGGCAACACTAAGAGTTAGGGGAGGAAGCAGGCGATTCTCTTTAGTCTTTACCCTGGTCTTGTTCTACACTGGAATGAAATATTCACTTATGAATATTCTTGGGATGTTCTGTAATTTACAGTAGTCCCCCCTTTTCCACGGGGGTGCATTCCAAGACCCCCAGTGGATCCTGAAACCACAGATTGAATTGAACTCCTTGATACACTATGTGCTTTCCTATACATACATACCTATGATAAAGTTGAATTTATAAATCAGGCACAGTAAGATATGAACAACAATAACTAATAATAAAATATAACAATTATAGCAATATACTATAATAAAAGTTATATCTCTCTTCTCTCTCAAAATACCTTATTGTACTGTACTCACCTACTTCACACTGTGGTTGACCATGGGTAACTGAAATCACAGAGTGAAACCACAAGTAAGCGGGGACTACTCTATACTCTTTTTTTTTATTTTGAGACAGAGTCTCACTGTCACCAAGGCTGGAGTGCAGATGCGTGATCTTGCCTCACCGCAGCCTCCACCTCCCGGGTTCAAGTGATTCTCATGCCTTAGCCTCCTAAGCAGCTGGGATTACAGGCTTGCACCACTACACCTGGCTAATTTTTGTATTTTTAGTAGAGACAAGATTTCACCATGTTGGCCAGGCTGGTCTCGAACTCCTGGCCTCAAATGATCCACCCACCTTGGCCTCCCAAAGTGCTGGGATTATAGGTGTAAGCCACCACGCCCTGCCTATATACTCTTTATCAGATTTAAAATGACTTTAGTCTGATTCTTCCATCATATGTCCTCTCTTTTTGGAGGGTAAGAGACGCCATCCCAATGGGTACCCATTCTAATCCCTCTTTGCCCCATCCACCTTCCCTGCTCTTTCTCCTTTCTGCAGAAGAAGAGCCCACAAACCAGTGTGCACTCTGGGCCATCCAGGAGTCTCATCAGGGTTATGATAATGACATTGTCGGTAACTCTGGTCAGCCCAGTTGACAATGCAGGTGTCAGTGCTGTGGGCATTCCAGTTTCTTTGCCTGATTAGAAGGGGTCCCCTTGGTTCAGGGCATGGAAATTTCAGCTTCTCTTCACTTCTGACTTTTGCCTGAACAAAGGGACACAGACAAAGGAGGCATGGCTGAGGCGAGAAGGGGGTGAGGGGCCACTGGGAGTGCACCCGGCAGAGCTCAGCCTTAGACAGAAGGAGTGGAGGGACACTCCAGTGACAAGGCTGGAAAATGGAGAAAGTCGGAACAGTTCCAATGCTGCATCAGCAGATAAATCCACCTCTGTACCTAAACAGAGGTAGTGACCTTAAAAAGACAAACAGTTGGGCCGTGGATACTTGGGTGCGACAGGGGAAGGAGAGAAGGCATGTAAATATAGAATCAGCTGGGTTTTGGTTTTGGGGTGTGTGTGTGTGTGTGTGTGTGTGTGTGTGTGTGTGTGTGTGTTTTCCATCTCTTGCTGGCTTGGATGCAGGTCTGTTTCCAATTCTGGAAATGAAGATAATGGTTGGGGGTGGGCAGAATTATAGACAGGGCTGGGGTCTCTCTACCAGGGAAGCCTGAAAACACACATTCTCCTATTTGATAGCTAGGACAGTCCTATGTAGCAAGGTAGAATTGATCATTATTCTCAGTAACAGGAGAAAACTGAATCCAAAGTGATTAAGGACTCATCCTTTGAGACACCATTTATGAAAGGTTGGGCCTCTACTTAAATGGGCTAGCTCCAGTCTTGTGCCTCCTGGCCAGCCAGGACTATAGGAGGCCCTCAAGCTACCCACAGTGCCAGCCCTACCTCTACCTCCATCACCTGCACCTCAGAAGCACAAATGAGAGTCCAGACTCCCAGGAATGATGCTGACTGCTCATTAACTGGAAAGAGAAGAAGTGGACCCATTGCTCCCGCCTATTTAAAGGAACAATTTGTACTGATTAAGAAAGGCATTTGTTCAAGTCTGCAAATCCTTTTAAAAACTAGGATCCACTTCTGTGCTGAAAAGGCTCCTGCTCAGAGCTTCTAACTGATGATAATTACTAGTCAATTATTCTTTTGTGAAGCCCTTGGGCCCAGCAGAGCACCTTGAATGGGTGGTGCCTGGAGGCCCAACTGTGCTGATTGGCTCCTCTAGCATCTTGCATGAGGAATTGAAAACCAACCTGCTGGGCTCCCAGAGGGACCAGCAACAGGTCCCAGTCTGATCTGAAGCCCACCTTTTTTTTTTTTTTTTTTTTTTTTGCCAGATAAAATACAGGTGTGCCAGATGGGACACACTTAACTGAAAACTTACATGTCATTTATCTGAAATTTAAATTAAATTAAACTTTCACTGGACATCTTACATTTTAACTTGCTAAATCTGGCAGCCTTATGCACCACTGACTCCTTTCCCACGAGCCTTCCTCCTGTCCTTCCGTTGTGAATGACTCCTTGAGTAAGAATGCCTTTTCTCCTCTGGACTTCCCATGGTTTGGAGGCCCCAGAATCTGTGGGGATTGGAGGGGCATAAATATAGATTGATGCCTCTATCTGCCAGGCTGGGTACTTTACATATTCTAACTCATTTTAATCTTCATCACAACCCTCTGAAGTATGTATTCTTAGCCCATATCACAAATGAGGAAATCGAGCATCAGATAATTTTCCTAACTTTCTCAAATTTGCTCCCTCATAAGTGGTAGGACCAAGACTTTAATCCACGGGTATGGATTCAGGGAGGGAGTGAATGCAACTCTGTGATGTGACCTCTCTAACCTCCATTTCCCTTATGAAATGGGAGCTGATCACAATGATACCAGCTTTACAGGATTAAAAGTGATGCTGTGCTGATGTAATCACCCCAGAGCCTGGCACATGGTTGGTACATGAGGGTGGTTTTTAGGCTGTCTTTCGCTTTCTATGTTTGGCAGATCCAAAGCCATCTAGTGCCCATGGCAAGACAGTGTAGCCTAGAAGATTCTCTTTGGCAGAAGCAGCAGCTTTAGGGATGTGACTGAAGACCAACAAATCCTTACAGCTCTGCCCTGGTTCTGGGGCCCCTGATGATTCTGTCTCTAAATGTCAGCTGGGTTATCTATAAAATGAGGGATAATTGTGCTAGAACCTCAGTATGTAAAGTGATGGGTCAATGGTTCCCAGGGGCTTTTGATGTCCCAAATCTATGAGTAATCCAAGACCAATGTGCATGTTCTCATCAGCCCCTGGGCATCTCCCAAACTGTGTGTGCCTCATTGGAGGTCCTGGACAATCAGATCTTGTCCTGATGGGGAGGATGATATTCTTCAACCTCCCATACAGGTGGTCCTGAACACTGCCCTTGAAACCACCTTTGCAAAATTTTAACAGTGAGAGAAATTTAATACAGCTGACTCCATCTTGCTTCTAACCTTACAAGCTAACTTGCCTTTTCTCATCTCTGCATGTAGACCAGACTAACTATGGGAGGAATTTGGTTTGTAATTTAACTTTAAAGAAAGGATGATAATAGTTCCTTCCCAAAAATAACTACCTATTCATTCAGGGGCCAAAATCACCTTTATAAAACTAATGAAAAGCCACACGGTTTGAATTATGATAGGGGCCTGAATTTTGCTAACATGTAGGCATAGTTAAATAATAACTAGTCATTGTTTTCTAACTTGCCTATCTGTAATTGCTTATGACTTAGGAGTGGTCATTAGATTTGTAACTTCCCCAACTTCCCCTTTAAATAGGATTGTGAAACCTAAGACTGGTCTTTGAGATATTTTTCAGACTTTGCATTGCAGTGGACCAACTGATGACACTCAGACCAGTGACCCCCACCCAGGAACTGACTCAGTGTACAAAGACAGTTTTGGTACTCCTATGATTTCATCCCCAGCTCAGCCAATCAGTACAACCTATTCCGTAGCCCCCTGCCCACCAAACAATTCTTAAAAGCCCTAGTCTCCAAATTCTCAGGAGGGGAATTGTTTGAGAAATAGCTCACATTCTTCTTGCTCAGCCACTTTGTGATTATTAAATTCGCTACTGCAACACCTGCTGTCTCAATGTATTGGCTTTTTCTGTGCAGTGGGAAAGAAGAACTTGAATGGGTTGTGACACCCTCTCCCTACCTGAATGTAGCCCCTCCCACCTCTGCTATGATCTGTTGCCCAATTGGATTTCCTTTCAGAACCTACACCAGCTCTTTCTGGGTACGTCATTGCCCCTGTCTTGGGGATGGGTCAAGTCCTAGGTCTCAATGCCCCTTGTCAGCCCATTGGCCTGGACCATGCTAGTTGGGGGGGTCCCAAAATAACACAGGTAAACAAGTGGAAAGAGTTCCAGGAACTAGTGTCCTCAAATGTCTTCCTAAGCCTTCTGTAGAAACCCATGGAATGTGTGGTTTGAGAATAGTGGTTGAAAAAAAAACCTCTGTGCCTAAGATACATGTCTCAGACGGCTTCCAATTCCTGTTACTGCAGTAACTGAGCATCTGGTTGCTGAAGAAATGACAGAGAACAGGAGAAATAAAGCCCAAGGGCTTCCCAGTTCTCCCTGAATGGTTAGCAAGGTTAAAATACAAATAAATAGTGTGGAACCAGGTACTTTGGCAGGTTAGACGGTAGGCCCTAAGCAAATAGGGTGCTTTCTTAGCACAAGTGTCCAGAGGAAGCTTAAACTCTGAGACACAGTGCCCATGACTGTCTTGGTCATTGTTGTATTCCTTGTGCCCAGATCAGTGTCTTACACATGGTAGGTCCTCAGTAAATATTAGGTTGGTGCAAAAGTAATTGTGGTTTTGCCATTGAAAGTAATGACTCATTTAGTCATGAGTGGATGGATAGATGGATGGATGACATCTGACATTCAGTTACAAGGCAGCAGTTTAGCAGAAAATGTCAGGATGATATTCTTGAAGAAAGTAAAGAGCAGCACTTATGGGGCAAAGGGGAGTAGACCATTTAGGTCACCTTGTGCTGTCCTGGAGGGGAAGATTATAGGTGGAGAGATTTTGGCCTGCAATCAGAGCCACAAAGCAGAGACAGAGTATGCCTGTGTTGCCAAGCTGTCAAATAACATCTAGACACACCCTCTATTCTCTTCCATTTTACAAGGCCAAAAACCTTGGTGCATTCTTGGCTCCTTTCTCCTCTCATGTCCTACATCCACTGTATCATTAAACCCTGTTGGCCATATCTTAAACGTATATCCTGAATGCAGTTACTTCTCACTGTCTATACAGTTTCCATCTTGACTGAAGTTATTAGACCTCCTATCTACATAGATAGTTTTAACAGCTTGAAGACTAAACTCCAGTCTTCTTTCTCTCTTGCCCAAATTCATATCTAAAGGGCCTGGGGAGTCTTGTCCTACAAACCATAAAATTTCATCAGGTTGGTTTTATTAACCTACATAACATGGCTTACTTTCCAACCTGAGTCTGGCATAACATCACATAACAAATAAAGAAAGAAATCAAAATATTTTACCCCAAAATAGGTTTATTTGCTGTATTTTGAAATGACCCTGCAAAGCTGTCTTTTGTGGGGGAAAATTTGCATCTATAAAGAATCTCTACTTGCATAACTAGATCTTTCCCCTCTCAATCCTGAAGGGATTAACTGAGAGTCTAGCACCTTTCAAAATAAGAATCTTTGCCATCTATTGTCTCTAAGGGTGGCCACCTGAGAGACTTCGTCTATATAATAAGAACTTTGGTTTCCACAACTCCTTATCTTTACCCAGACACTCCTTTCTATTGATCCCAGATTTTTAGATAATAACTCTTTCAACCAATTGCCAATAAGAAAATCTTTGAATCTACCTATGACCTGTAGGCCTCCCCTCCAGCTTTCTGGACCGGACCAACATATATCTTACACATATTAATTGATGTTTTATGACTCCCTAAAGTATATAAAACCGAAGCTATAACCCAACCACCTTGGGCACATGTTCTCAGGACCTCCTGAGGCTGTGTCATCAGTCATGGTTCTCACATTTGGCTCAGAATAAATCTCTCCAAATATTTTACAGAGTTTGGTTTTTTCATCAACAAGCTTCTGTCTCCCTGCTTCTATACTAGCTTCTGACACTGACACCCCATAGAGAAGCCATTGTATTCTTTAAAAAAGTCAGGTCAGATTATTCCCCTCCTCTGCTCTGAATCCTCCAAAGCTTCCCACTCCCCTCTCACTCAGAATCAAAAAAGTTTTTGCAATGGCCGGTGAAGCCCCACACAACCTCGCTCCCACTCTCATTCACTGCTTTCCTGCTACTCTGGTCTGTTCTAGCCTGATCACTATTCCTCAGACACACTAGTATGTTTCTCATCTCAGGGCTTCTGCACTTGCTCTTCCTCCTGCCTGGCCATTTCTAGATGGGCCTTGCCTGGCTTTGAGGTCACCTAGAGGTGAGTGTTATACTCAGTGCTTCTGCTTTGCCATAAGGAAATGTATGATTCCAGCTAACTGGTCTCCTGGACACTAAATCAGTTATTCTGCTGACCAGGCCTACCTAGAGCTTGGTCAGGTCCTTACCAGAAAAAATAAAAATAAAAAAAATACCAGTAAGTCAGTGATTCGGCCGCTGAGGTAAGGAATTTGAGAACAAGGTATGTATGGTTGTGCACATTGTACACTACACAAGGGCACAAGTCAAGATGGCCAATAGGGGCTGGAATCCAGCTAGAGTGCTGCTTGCCAAGATTGCCAAATAGTAGGACACTGTGCAGGGTTGCATCCTCCCAGAGGAAGTGTGCCATCTTCTAATTCACACAAAGGCACTGTGTGAGCCACCGTTAACCTGCCCAGGAAGCTGACCTGGCTATAGGGGCTAGCTGGATGGTAAGCAGTTGACATTCAAGTGAGGAGCACCAAAGGCAGGTGTTGCAGCCTTGGTTCTGATCCTGGAAACAGTGGGTACTGGATGGGCCTATCCATGGGAAACCAGCAACAGGCAGATGCTAGGCAGCTAGCTGGGTGTTGGGAAAGCCCTGTCTCTCTCTGCCCTTCCAACTATGTAATGTGAGTTCCAACTAGGCCAGGGATAGAAGCAGCCTAAAACGCGCTCAGAATTTGATAAAGGCTGTAGAATCTCTTACAGAAAAGAACATACACGTATCCTAAATTTTGCACACAATTTCTAGGGACCCATACCACTCACCTGCCCACCCTCTACCTGTGGCTATTAAGTCAAATACCCCTGTTAATCCAGGGTGTCTATAAGAGTACTCCTAAAGAAGGTGTGGCAGCTCACACCTGTAACCCCAGCACTTTGGGAGGCTGAGGTGGGAGGATTGTTTGAGCCCAGGAGTTTGAGACCAGCCTGGGCAACATAGGGAGATCCTATCTCTACAAAAATGAAAAAAAATTTAGCTGGGTGTAGTGGCACATGCCTGTGGTCCCAGCTACTTGGCAGGCTGAAGTGGAAGGATTGTTTGGGCAGGAAGTCAAGCCTGCAGTGAGCTATGATCACACCACTGCACTCCAGCCTTGGCAGTGGAGCAAGATCCTGTCTCAAAAAAAAAAAAAAAAAAAGTCCTCCTACCTCAGATGCAAAATCTAAGCAGCACATCGAAACACTCTAAGGAAGCACCTGCCCAGTGGCAACTGTGCTGAGAGTTGGGGCTGCAAGGCAGGATGGAGATTTTTGAAAACCATCTAAGAGGGCAGTCCTCAGAGCAGGACCCTCCTTGACCTAAAGGACCAGGGACTTCAGGAGGAACTTCCTCTTCCCCTCTCTTCCTCCCAAACCCAGAAACTCTGTTCAGTTTCTTTTCCTTCTTGAGCGAAAAGGCAGAGCCCTGGCTGCCTCCTCCACAGCACAGACAGCCACATCACCCAAGGGCCCAGACAATTAATTACCCACCATCACGGCACCGTTTCGCCTTCAATTTTCCTGACTACCACAGGAGTAACTCAATCTGTGAGACTTCACTGGGCCATTTAAGGGAGCATCATAACTCTTTCTGTTCCCCAGAAATTGTAACCCGGACTCGGTTTTGTAATGCTAATTGCCTTATCTTCATAAATTCTACAGTCTTACATAATTTACCCGCATTGTAGCAGGATTTCCCAAGAATAAAAAAGCAGGTGCCGTCAATGGTAATTTGAATAAGAAAAGACATGTTAAGTGGTTCTTCTCTCACTAGTAATAGAAATTAATTAGCTTTGAGCGGCTTTGGAGGTTTTTGCATTTTTTGCTGTAACCTGTTATGTTTTCTAATTGTGTGGAAAGAAGGTTTGATTTGATCACATTATTTGGTGACGGAGAGGCCTCTGTTTGGAGTCAAAGGTACAGGAACGGTGTCAGCCTCAAGTGTGGGAAGCCACCAGAGGCATGTAGAAAGTGTGGGCTTTGCAGTCAGATAAACATGAATTCTGAGCCAGAGTGAGCCACTTGCTAACTCTGTGAGCCTGGACAAATCACTTGTCCCTTTAAACTTCAGCTTTCTCATCTGTAAGAGAGAGGTCACAAACTCTAACTGGAAGGGAGGGAGCCCAGCACTGAGCATTTAAGAGCATTGGCTCAGGATCTGGAAGTTTCTTCCTTCAGATCCGGAGTCCATCGATGACTTGCCTTCTGACTTTTCCAACTGGGGTGACTTTGATTTCAAGAAACATGAAATACTATTTAAACTGGCTTAAGCTATCCAAAAATTTACTATTTCCCATGAGAACACTAGGGCTAGTGCAGGCTGCAGGAGTGGTACAATTAATTGGTGGGTTAATGTCATCAAAGATATAGGTCTACTTTCTCTCTTCACTCTGCCATACCCAACACTGGCTTTATCCTAAAGTAGACCCTCCCCTCCCCTGGCAAGAAAGGAATACAATCTTCCTGGTTGACATCTAGCAGAAGAGGGAGTGAGTGTCTCCCACTAACGTGGGTTACAAATCCTTCCCTTCAGTCTGACTGAGCCAATTATTTTGCCAGTCCACCCCTGGAGCAATAATTGATTTCAGGAGAAGGCCACACATGGATTGTTAGACTAATCAGAAGCTACATCCATAGAGCTGGGATGGGGTCTGCCTCCCTGTGACTCATGTGGGGGAGGAATTCTATTAGGAAGGAAGAAGTGAAGATCGGGTGTGGTGGCTCAAGTCTGTAATCCCAACACTTTGGGAGGCTGAGGTGGGGCAGATCACCTGAGGTCAGGAGTTCAAGACCAGCGTGGCCAAAGTGCTGAAACCCCATTTCTACTAACAATACAAAAAATAGCTGGGTGTGGTGGTGGGCTCCTATAATCCCAGCTACTCGAGAGGCTAAGGCAGGAGAATTGCTTCAACCTGGGAGGCGGAGGTTGCAGTGAACTGCGATTGCCCCACTGCACTTCAGCTGGGGCAACAGAGCAAGACTCCTCAAAAAAAAAAAAAGAAAGAAAGAAAGAAAGGAAGGAAGGAAGGAAGAAGTGGGGATGTGGATGAGGAAGAGGCAACTAACGGTATCCCCACTATAGTAGGTACAGTACACAGTGCAGACATGCTGCATACTAGACACATAGCAATAACTACCTTGGGCAAGTTACTTATTTTCATTAAGCTGTTTCCTTGTCTGTATAACAAGGACAATAATAGCACCACCTCCTAAGGTGGCGTGAGGATTTCATAACACAGATCTAAAGCACACCGGGCCTTCCATGTGCTCTAGTTTCTTCCTCCTGCTTTTTTTCTCTTTCCTTGAAAGAAATCCTCTAGCAAGTTATTCAAAGCAACTCTCTGCATTTTGGAAGGACAAAGGAGGAAGAAATGACAGGATAAATTTCCTTGAGTATGTTGAAGGGAAAAGATACACCACGCTTTTTTCTTGTGCAAACAGTGAACTTATGAAAGGTGATGTGCCTATATTAATAGCAGACATATTACACTTCAAGATAAGAAATATTATTAGAAATAGAGTTGTTTCATAATGATCAAAGGCTTAATTCATCAGAAAGACATTGTTTGGACGAACGGAGGCAAGATGGTGACTTCCGGGTTCTTCATCCCCCCAACTTTTCCCGCGCGCGTGAAAATGCAGCCGGCGACCCGGGAAGGTGCAGACCAACTAGGCATGCGCCAGGTGATGTCAATCCGAAGAGACCAAGATTTACCTGGTCGCACCTGTGGAACGCCCCCCCGACACGCCCATGCCCCGCCTATTGCCCTCCCACTCCTAGAAAAGCCGCTCCGGAAGAATGCCACGCACGGACTTCCCAGCTTCCCCACTGCGGTCGGGACTGTTGGAACTCCGTC
>NW_016810469.1:37704-66718 GCF_001698545.2 Rhinopithecus bieti
TTGGACTGTTTGGACGAACGGAGGCAAGATGGTGACTTCCGGGTTCTTCATCCCCCCAACTTTTCCCGCGCGCGCGAAAATGCAGCCGGTGACCCGGGAAGGTGCAGACCAACTAGGCATGTGCCAGGTGATGTCAATCCGAAGAGACCAAGATTTACCTGGTCGCACCTGTGGAACGCCCCCCGACACGCCCATGCCCCGCCTATTGCCCTCCCACTCCTAGAAAAGCCGCTCTGGACGAATGCCACGCACGGACTTCCCAGCTTCCCCACTGCGGTCGGGACTGTCGGAACTCCGTCCGAGAGCTCCACGGGCGACTCTGTGGGCCTCATTTGCCGGAGGCTGACAGACCTCTCCCTACCCACCTTCTTCCCTTGAAGCTAGGTGACCAGAATAAACTTGCAGTTTTGCTCCTACACTTGCCTACTCGCTGGTTCTTTTGTGCCTGCTCTGGTGGTCTTAGAAAAACAAATCAGACATGACTGTTGTAAATGTGTATGTGTCTATTAATGGATCCTCAAAAGAAATGAAACAAACATTGGCTATCAGAGTTGGGCGTTTCAACATCACCCTCTCAGCAATTAATGGAACAACTAGGCAAAAAGAATAAGTAAACATATAGAAAATTTGAACAACACTATAGATCAACTTTACCTAATTCACATTTATAGAACACTATACCTCAATGCCTGTGAGATATACATTCTTTTCAAGTGTATACAGAATGCTTACCAAGACAGGCCATCTTTTGAACCATAAGTTCCAGAAAATTTCAAAAGATTGGAAACTTACAAAGTATGTTCTCTGCCAACACTGGATTTAAATTAAAAAATCAATTAACACAAAAATATCTGGAAATGCTCCAAATAATTAGAAATTGAAGAATGCACATCTAAATAACCAATGCATCAAAGAGAAAAATCACAAAGGAAAATGTGAAATATCTTGAAATGAATGATAATGAATATACAACATATAAAAACCTGTGGGATATAATCAAAACAGTGTTGAGAGGGAAATTTATGTGTGTATGTGCGTGTATATTTAAATGTTCATGTTGGAAAAGAAGAAAGATTTTAAAATAAATTATCTAAGTTTCTGCCTTAATATGCTAGAAAAAGAAGAGAAAATTAAATCAAATTAAGTAAAAGAAAGGAAATAGTAAAGACAAGAGCAGAAATAAATGAAAGAAAAAGGCAAAGAAGAGAGAGAATTAACAAAATTAAATTTCATTCTTTGAAAAGATTGAAAAACCCCTGGCAAGACTGATAAGAGAGACAGAGAGAGAGAGATAGAGAGAGAGAGAGAGAGAGAGAACACACGCTATTAAGGATAAAAGAGAAATCACAAATGTTACAGATATTAAAATAAAATAAGGCAATTTTGCCAATAAATTTGACAACTTAGATGAAATTGACAAATTCCTTAAAAACACACACATGCAAACACAACTTTCCAAAATCGACACAAGAAGAAATAGAATATTGGATGAGGCCTGGATTATATAGAATATTGGATTACAATACTGGATTACAAATTTGAATTTGTAATAAAAAACTTTTCCATAAAAAATATTTCACTAGTAAACTCTATTAAACTTAAAGATAAATAGCCTCAATCTCAGACAAATTATTTCAGAAAATAGTGAGAGATAAAACAACCCCAACTAATTTTATAAAGCCAGCAAAACTCAATGCCAAAACCAGACAATTAAAAGAGTCATATGCTAATATTTTCCTGGATATGGGTTTAAAATCCTTAATGAAATATTATAAATCGAATCTGGAAATATGTAAAAAAGATACTGCATCATAACCAAGTGAGGTTTATCCCAGGAATGCAAGGTTGATTTAACATTTGAAAATCAATGTAATTTACCACATTGCAAAATAAGGGAGAAAATCTTTTGAGAAACTCAGCATACATTCAGCTCACAGAAAACTTCCTCAGACTGATGAAGAGCAGACTGGTACTTAAGAGCAGACTGGTCCTGTTGGTGCATAAACAACACCAACAGTGATGATAACAGCAACTACTCCAACCTACAGTGAATATCCTATGTAGTAGGTGAAATACTGAACACTTTCCACTTCATGTGGAGAACAAGGCAAGGATGTCTGCTCTCACCACTTCTATGCAACATTGCACTGGAAGTTGTAGCCAGTACAATAAGGAAGAAAAAGAAATAAATATTGGAAAAGAATTAAAACTGCCTTTATTCGGCCGGGCGCGGTGGCTCACGCCTGTAATCCCAGCACTTTGGGAGGCCAAGGTGGGCAGATCATGAGGTCAGTAGATCGAGACCATGCTGGTTAACAAGGTGAAACCCTGTCTCTACTAAAAATACAAAAATTAGCCGGGCGTGGTGGCAGGAGCCTGTAGTCTCAGCTACTTGGGAGGCTGAGGCAGGAGAATGGCGTGAACCCGGGAGGTGGAGCTTGCAGTGAGCCGAGATTATGCCACTGCACTCCAGCCTGGGCAACAGAGCGAGACTCCGTCTCAAAACAAACAAACAAACAAACAAACAACAACAAAAAAACTGCCTTTATTCAGCAATGATATGACTATTTATGTAAAAACCTTTTAAAAATAAAATTTTAAGACTATGCAAACTAATGCATTAATTTAGCAAGATCACTAGTATGTGAGATCAATATACACAAAGCAATTTTATTTGTATATACTTGTGGTAAACAATTAGAAAATTTCATTCATGATTGCATAAAAGTATAAAATATTCAGGAATAAATTTAATGTAATATGTACAAGACCTTTACATTGAAAAATCACAAAATATTAAAGAAATTAAAGAAGACCTAAATAAATGAAAAAATATACCATGTTTATGAATTAGAAGTCTCAATGTTACAATGTTACAATATCCATTTCCCCCCAAATATCTATAGATACTATGCAATCCCAATAGTAAGTTCAATAGGCTGATTTTTTTTAATGAAACTGACAAGTTGTTTCTAATATATATGTATGATATTGCAAAGGATTTCAAATAGCCCAAATAATATCAAAATAAAGAACATAGTTGGAAGTTATTACTTTATTTTAAGACTTATAAAAAGCTTGTAAAACTAGAGTAATCAAGACAGTGTAGGGTGGAGATAAGGATAGACAATTAGGTCAATGGAAGAGAATGAAGTCCAAAGATATACCTATACATATACAGTTATTTGAATTTTACCAAAAACACCAAGGCAATTAAATATGGAAATGAAAGTCTTCTCAACAAGCGGTGCTAGAATAAACATGATAAAAGATGAACTTCAACTCCTACCTAACACCATCCACAAAAATTAATTTGAGTGAATAACAGATCTAAGTGCAATAGCTTAAATTCCAAAGCATCTAGAAGAAAACAGGAGAGAATCGTTGTAACGCTGGAGTAAGCAAATATTTTTTAGCATATAAAAAGCACAAATCATTTTACTTGTCAACTGTACCTCAACAAAGCAGAAGGGGGAGAAGCACCAATCATAACAAAATTGACAAATTAGACTTCATCAGTGGAATGGAAGAGAAGTGAATGTTAAGAGATATTAAGGAGGTAACGTAGACAGGGCCTGATGATTGGAGGAAGAAGTATGTTTGGAGTTTTGGCCTCATTCACTGAGATGAAGCACCAAAAGCGGTGCCCAGTTTGTAAGGTAAGGTCACAACACGCAAAAATAAACTTTTTAGGATGAAACTATGACTGTGTTTCTCCCCCGCTTACTCTTCTTCAGTGAGTCTTCCTGCCTACAAAATATGGTCCAAGCCTCTTAGACACACAATGCCCTGTATGGTCTGGACCACGCTGACTTCTCCTACTTCAGGCCCACTACTCTCCTTCCCTCCCTCCTTTGAATCCTGTGCTACATTTATTTATTTCCAGAGGTATTGTGTCTTTTCATGTCCCTATGCATTTGCATTAGCTGAACCCTCTGCTTGGACAATCTCTCAGCTTGAGCGATACGTCAGTCCTTTCCTTGGGAATCCCAGACCATTCAACGTAAGCCTCAAGTATAGGAATCTTTGCTGCAATTGTTCCTTTACTCATCTGGCTTTCTCAGTAGATTGTGAATGCCTTGAGGATAAGGTTATTTCTTACTTAACTCTGGTATTCCTTATACCTAGTGTCAAAAATGTTGAAAGAATGGATGGATGGTGAAGGGTCAAGATTTCTGTCTTTGCACTCACCACTCATTCTGCAAGATCTTATTAAGGTCTAAATAGCTTCTCTGCAGAAGAGAAGAAATGCTAAATCCCTTGGGAGGCAACAGATGACATAGTAAGTGGCATTTGATCAGAAAGATGTTATGAGAGTGATTTCACCTCATTCTCTGGGACTCTATAAAATGAAAACAGTCACAGCTGCCCCCAAGAAAGCAAGAATACCATGCAATGTGCTTGGGGAAAGAAGGAAGCCCCAAAACACTTTGTAACAATATCACTAATAAGGTGATCTTTGAAACCAAGTCAATGAAGTCAGCCATGTTAGAGTATTGGACACAAGGAGGGCATTAGGGAGAATATTTTTTTTCCTGGAAATCTTTGAGAGTGGAAGAAATATGATCTTATTCAATGGTCCCCCTTCTCCTCCAAAATGCAAGTTACCTTTCTCTTTATCTTCAGTGCTTCTCCCTTGGTTCAAGCTTTTACTATCTCTTGCCTGAACTATTTATTGTAATGGCCTGCCAGGTCTCCCTGCCTCTAACACATCCTAGGCTCTGGGCACCAAAGTAATATTTCTTTAATACAGATCTAACCATGTCACCCCATCCTAAAAGTCCATCCCTCTTATATGTTATGGGAGAAAGCCCACGCTTGTTTACATGATTCAAAAGGCCCCTCATGTTGAAGGCCCTATCTCTCTTTACAGCTTAACTTTCTATATTGCTATTAACAGCCACAGTTTCTGATGAGAGATGTGTTAGATGAGCAAAAAGATTGAAGACCATCCTAGCTACTCTGCTTTTCTTGCCATTCCTTGTAGATGCTTGTAGAGACAGAAAGGGGGTGATTTTTTGCCTTCTTATCATAAAAGATCATGACTGACACCCCTATAGCAAATACAGGTTAACAAGAGAAAGTATAACAAATGTATTACTTGCATACATATGCACAAAAGTCATGCAAAATATGAAAACTCTAGAAAAGGGCCAGACGTTTAATGTGTAAATACCCTCTTCATTGAGGGGATGGAAATGGAAGGATGTTGTAAAGGAATGAAACTGAAAACCAGACAATGGTTTGTCAGTGATTCTCTTTGGATGCTGAATGAGACCAAAGGATAAACAATAGCTTGTGGACTAGTTACAGAAAGGTGAGGAGAAGAACTGCTTTGTGAACAAAGGTTGTCTTATTATGCAGATACAGTCTCCCAGGTAATCTCTCAGAAAAATAGATCAAAAGTCTGTCTGAGCATGGTGACAACTCCCAGTCTCTTCTCTTCTCTGGTAGTTAACCTTTCCTAGTTATTTAATGACAGCCCTAGGAAGAGTTTTAAGACAATCACATTTATTTTGGAAGAAGTTTTCTTAGTCAGATAAGGGAACTTCCAGAGAAAGCCCTCTCCTGGTGCTTTGAGGAAAAAAGGAGAATCAGAGAGACAGGGAAGCAGGGGAAGATCAAAGAGAAACCTTGAGGCTGCTTCTTCCCTTTAGCATGTCAACACACCACATCTGGGGACATCATTTTCTGAGTCCAAATGTTGTATTCGTTTTTTATGGTGAGTAACAAATGGCCACAAATTTAGCAACTTCAAACAACATACAGCTGGGCACAGTGGCTCACATCTGTAATCCCAGCACTTTGGGAGGCCAAGGTAGGAGGATTCCTTAAGCCCAGAAGTTCGAGATCAGCCTGGGTAACATAGTGAGACCTTGTCTCTACAAAAACAAAAAACAAACAAAAAAAACGTAGTTTATTATCTCAGTTTCTGTGGATGAAGAGTCCAGGCCTGGCTTAACTGGGTTCTCTGCCTCAAGGTCTCAACAGGCTGCAACCAAGGTGTTGGCTGTGCTGCATTCTCATCTTCAGGTTGGAGTGGGGAAGGGTCCACTCTAAGGTTCATTCAGTCTGTTGGCAGACTTCAGTTCCTTGAAGCTGAAGGACTGATGTCTCAATTCCTACACACCACCTACAGCTCTTTGCCATGTGGGTCTCTTAACAGACAGTGCACAACACGAATGCTTGCCTTTTCAAAGCCAGAGGGAGAGAGCAAGAGCAAGACTGCTAGCAAGATGGAGTCTTTGGAAAGTAATGTCATCACAGAAGTGGCATATCATCTTTGCCATAATATATTGGTCAGAAACAAGTCACAGGTCCCACTCACACTCAGGCATGAACACCAGAAGGCAGGGATCATAGGGATCATCTTAGGGTCTGTTTGCCAGATGCCAGACTTTCAAGTTTCTGAGTCTTTGCTCATGCTACTGTTCACTTTCTCTGTTATGCTCTTCCTCTGCTCTCCCACCTGCCAAGATTCCACTTACCCTTTGAGCAAAAGTTATCTCTGTGGTGGCTTCAATAGACTCACCTCTGCTTTCAATCAAGATAGTTTCTCAAGACTGTGCTTCCAGAACACTTTGTTCATTAAGCTACACTAGCACTCAGCAGAAGATGTTTACCTCTGATGATGAGCTGTATTCAACAGGCTCTTAGCACCTTTTACACACCATGGACTAGACTTGTGATATGGTTTGGCTGTGTCCCCACCCAAATCTCGTCTTGAATTGTAGCTTCCATAATCCCCATGTGTCATGAGAGGGACCCGGTGGGAAGTAATTAAATCATGGGAGCAGGTTTTTCCTGTGCTGTTCTTGTGATAGTGAATAAATCTCATGAGATCTGATAATTTTATTAAGAACAATTCCCCTGCACACGCTTTTCTGCCTGCCTCCATGTAAAATGTGCCTTTGCTCCTCCTTCACCTTCTGCCATGATTGTGAGGTGTCCCCAGCCATGTGGAGCTGTGAGTCAATTAAACCTCTTTCCTTTATAAATTACCCAGTCTCAGGTGTGTCTTTATTAGCAGCAAGAGAACGAACTAATATAACATGGGACTGGGGACGAACAATAGAAAGAGAGCAGCCTGTGGCAAGAGTTCCCCAAGCCAATCCATGGACTGGCCCCATCAGAATCACATGGGCAGCATGTAATAGATAATGATTCTCATGCCCTAGTCCCTAAAGATCCTGATTCCATGAATCTGGAGTGGGGCTCAGAAATCTGTTCTTACAAAGCTCCCCAGGTGATTGTGGTTCCCAGTCAGGTTCAGAACCACTGGCATAAAGGAATGGGCATTGCACCCTAGTTGCCCAATGCTGACTTCAGACCCACCTCTACAGAATTTTGTAGACTGGACAGATAACCTCTGAGAAGACAGACAGAAAAGACTTGGCTCAAGTCTGTCTCTGCCACTTAACCTGTTTGACTTTTGAAAAGATACTAGTCCTCTCTCAGCCTCAGTTCCCTCGTTGGTAAAATGGAAAAATCATGCAATCCACCCCATAAGGCAGCTGTGAGGATTAAGTGAGATAAAGTGCTTGGGGGAGCACCTGGCATGCAGGAAGCCATCAGAAAGAGTTTTGTTATATTGATTCCTGAGTTCAGTTGGTCTGCCAATTAAGGCCACAATGCCGTTTGAGCTAAAAACATTGGTCTTTGGACAGGGGCTCCCCTCTCCTCTCTGCAGATCCTATCCCTGTGTGGCTTACAGAAATGACTTAGACAGCATCCTCTTCCTGTGGTCCCTCTCCACCTAGACTGCCTCCTTCTCAGCCTCAGCTGCTGTTAGCACTGCAGACAGGGGCCTGGGCCTGGAGGAACCTTCCCACCCTTCACTGGGGCTGGCTTCGTCTTATGGGAAGAGAGCAGCCAGTGTAGCCCCAGGACAAGCTCAGCCCCTGCCACAACTCTCAAAGCCCAGCTCCCTGGGGGCTCAAGGCGGGGCACCATCCACTTTTCCATGGCTGCCTCTGAGTGCTTTGAATTTCATTAGGGCAATTATTTCAAATGGAATTAAAAGGGTTTAAAATTAGACCCTAAACTCTTAACAATTAGTGACGCAGCGACCTGCCATCCACAGAGCCACAATAGACCTATGTTGATTGGTACGTGAGCACAATGCCACTCTCCAGATTTGCATGCACTATTACAATAAACGGCTTTTAATAGAATGAATATTCTTAATTACCACCACATTAATAGGCTGCAAACTAGTCATCATTAAAGGCCCCACAGTCCCTCCCCACCTCTGAGAGTTGCCAGTGGACTTCACCAGCTCAGCTGCTTCTGCAAACTCCAAGTGTTCCTGTGGCCTCCTGGGAGGTGGTGAGTGGGGGGTTATGCCCCCATAATAGCCTCAGGCCAAAGATTTGAATGCTAGGACTGTCTCTGTGATCCTTTCCACTGCACCAGCTCGAGACTTCCTGTGTTCTCTAAAGGCTGGGCAGCCCATGTCAGCTCAGGTCCCTCAAACCACCTTGACCACATCATTTATTCATTCCATTACTCGTTCATTTATTCAGCAGGCACCATGTTGGGCACAGCAGCTACTCACTGAGAAGTGATGCAGCATCTGCTTGAACCTCCACTGTCTGCTTGCAGCCCCTGCTAACAGATTTTCCAGAGAGGAGGCTGACACCTGCTGGAATCTGACAGGCACTGGGCTCCAGTCATCCACATGCCCAAAGAAGGGCAAGTTCTGGCAGATGAGAACCCAGGGAAAGGTCCATGTTGGGCAAGAGCGCTGGACTCACAGGTCTGAAATCCATTCTCAAGTCATTGTGAGAGCTTGAGCATGTCACCTGCACCCCTGGGCCTCAGTTTTCCCATCGGTATGGTGGAGGCATTGGTCTAGGCCTACAGCCAGCACACTTTTTCTGAAGGGCCAGATCATAACTATTTCAGGCTTTGTTAGTCGAACGGTCTCTGTCAAAAGTATACAACTTGGCAAGACAGGCAAGAACCAGATTTGGCCCATGGAACTGTAGTTAGCTAACCCCTGGGTTAGGGGAATCGTAAAAGCCCTGGCAATTCTGATGTTCTAGAAATCTATAAAAGGGCTATTCTTCTACAGGAGGTGTAGGGGAGACTTCAGAGGCAAACTTTCACAGGGGACATTTAGACTGAATTACAGGGAATATGCTTTTCTTTCCTGTTCTATATAACACCCATCAACACACATATGTGCGTGCACACACACACACACACACACACACACACACAATAGCAGGCTAAATGATGACCTCCAAAAATATCAGAGCCTCATCCTGGAACTGTGAATGCTACCTATATGATAAACCTGTGTGTTTTCACAGATACGATTTAGTGAAGGATCTTGAGATGAAGCAATTATAATGGATTATCCAGATGGACTCTAAATGCTGTCACAAGTGTCCTTTTGGGAAAGAGACAGAGGAAAAGTAGACACAGAAGAAGGGAAGGTGATATGAAGATGGGGGCAGAGGTGCGATAAGGCCACAAGCTCAAGGAAGGCAGGCAGCCACCAGCGCCTGGAAGAGAACAGGAGTAGAGCCTACCCTGGAGCCTCAGAAGGAAGCATGATCCTGCCCACACCTTGACTTCAGCCCAGTGAAACTGATTTTGGGCTTCTTGCTTCCAGAATTGTGATATCATACACTTCCGTTGTTTCAAGCCAAGTTTGTGGTAGTTTGTTACAGCAGCCATAGCAAACTAACACACACACTTTTTCCCCTATAGGAACTACTGATGTTCCTCATGCCTCTCTGTTAGCTATATTTTGTCTAAAAGGAGAAAAAATAATCATCATCCTTTATATGGATTCTTGCACTGTGATTTATGTTGATAAAACACTTCCATAGTATACAGTAGCTCTGTGAGGAAGATGTTAGGGTCTTTATTCCATAGAAGAAAAACTAGACTCTCAGAAATGTAAAGTGTTTTACCCAAGGTCACTCTATTAGTAGGTGTCAGAGCCAGAACCTGAACCCAGATCTTTTGATTCCCAATCTACACTGCAGACCAAGTTGAAAGCTAAGCTAAACACACTGGCTGCAGGGAAACAAGAATTATAGGAGGGTTGAAGTCAAATTGCAGTTTGGGAAAAGAGTCACTTTAGAATGGAATGATACTGTTTGGGTTATTCTAGCTAATGCCTGACTCAGGTTCAGGCTCTGATGAGGATTTAGGATATGTCCAGTTTCTGGGTGGGTGGCAGACCCCACCTGAGGGAGGCTCTTGGCTGGGAACACTCAGATTCACTGAGGGTTGGACCAACCCAGCAGTTGGACCTTCTGTGGGCCCTGAACGTGGCTGTTTAATTTAGGCCTTTTCAAGCCATTTGTGAAAATCGCAAGCAGCTCTACGGTGAGGGCCAGAGAAGGGCACTCTGCAACTAGCTAGTCTGGAATTCTTTCCATCACACCACAGCTGGAGAAACCAGACAGCAGATGTGTTGATGCTTTGTACGTGCCAGTGGCAGGAGGAGCACACCCAGACAGGAACTCACTTTATTAAAGAGCAATGTCCTGTAAAGGAGGTTAGTTGTCTGGTTTGCGATCAGAATCATGACCGCTATGGCAAGGACTCCACCAGTCCAGATCTTCATTTATTGCAAAACCCAAATGAATACTTTAACTCAGACTTCTCTGAAGACCACAAATGTATTGATTGAGACTGACTGAACAACCCGCACCAAGAAAGGATAATGTATACAATTTATTATACATTTAATTCAAGCACATTTGTTTCCAACAATCACAAATGATATATAGTATGGTATTCTAAAGCTGGAGGACTTACTCCAGCTGATTTTAAGACTTATTGTAAAGCTAATGGTGGTATTCAGACAATGTGGTATTCATGTAAGGATACACAGCTAAGTCAATGGAACAGAACAGAGTCAAGAAATAGACCTATACATATATGTTCAGTTGATATTTGATGAATGTGCAGAATGATTCAGTTGGGAAAAAGATAGCCTTTCCAACAAATGGTGATGGAACAACTGGGTATCCTTATGGGAAAAAAATAAACCTTGACACCTACCTCACACCATACAGAAAAATTAACTTGAATGGACTATAGACCTAAACATAAAACCTAAAACTATAAACTACAAAACAAAACACAAAAGTACAAAAGACTTGGATCCAGAATATTTAAAGAGCTCTTACAACCTAAGACAAACAAACCAATTTAAAAGTGGGTGAAATGTTTGATCAGACATTTCACAAAAGAAGATATACAAGTGGCCAATAAGACCATAAAAAGATGTTCAACATCATTAGTCACCAAGGAAATGCAAATTAAAACCTCAGTGAAGTAATGCTCATACCCACTACAATTACTTACATTTTTAAAAATTGACAATACCAAATGTTAGTGAGTATGTCGAGCAACTGGAACTCACACAATTTCTGGTGGAGCGTGTAACATTGTACACTTACTTTAGAAAATAGCTGTGCAGGTTTTTAAAAATAAATTTAAACATACACTTTAAAAAATTTTTAGTGACAGGGTCTTGCTCTGTTGCCCAGGCTAGAGTGCAATCGCGTGATCATAGCTCACTGTAGCCTCAAATTCCTGGGCTCAAGCAATCCTCCTTGCCTCAGCCTCCCGAATAGCTGGGATTATAGGCATATACCACTGTGCATAGAATAACATACAGTTATTGTGTGACCTAGCAATGCCTAGGTATTTACCCAAGGAAAACACATGGCCACAGAAAGGCTTGTACACAAATGTGTATAGCAGCTTTATTCAAAATAGCTTAAAACGGGAAACCCCTCAGATGTCCACCAACCAGTGCGTGGATAAATTGTGACACATTCATGCAATGGAACACCATTCAGCAGCGAAAAAAGAACTACCAATACATGCTACAACACAGATTAATCAGATGCAAGAGAAAACATACTGTATAAATCCATGTGCGTGAAGTTCTAGAACAGACTAAATTAATCTATAATGATGGAAATCACATCAGTGGTTCCCTGGGGAGGGACATTTTGGGGGAAGGATTGACTGAGAAGGGGCACAGGACAGTTTTTGGAGACATGGAAATGCTCTATATGTTGATTGGTGTGGTAGTTACAAAGGTGTATACATTCGTCAGAAATCAAATTGGTTAATTTTATTGCATGTGATTTATTACTTCAATGAAATGAAATTTATTTTTAAAATATATACATATTGTGGGGTTCTGATCATTAATTTCCATATCCTTCCCAAAACAAACTGGTGAAAACTCACATCCAGATAGGCACACATGGATAAATCAGCCCAGATTTTTCTTTTTCTTGTGTTTCTCAAGTTCAAGTTCCACTGGTGTGTTCTGTCCTGGCCTCATGCTGGCCTGTGCATGTGCACCACTCCCTTGTATACAGGCTTTTTAACTCTGAAAATTCCCAGCCTCTGCTTAGGACAGATTTTGGGTTTGGGGGAATGATAGCCACACTCTGCTCTGAGTACAGAATCTACTGTGAAAAGGCGATATTGGAATCAGACAGAACTGAAACTATCAGGTCCATCTTCACTGAGGCTAATTAAAGGTTTAGGTCAGTGGTCAAGCCAGGCTCCCTAATAGTTCTCTCTCCACCCAAGCACTGGCCAACTAGACAACCGTGGCCTTTTCCACAAAGACAGACATTCCCCTTAAGTAGACTACGTGGAGGAAGAGAGAATGCCTGAATGCTGAGGACAGCTGTCCCAAAAGACAGAGAGAACTAAAAGAGGCTGAGCCATACTCCATCCTCATTCCAAATTCGCCTGCCAGTTAAATCCTAGGGAGAGGGAGGAGCATATGAGGGATGGGGAAAGGTCAAGAGTAGATATTCCCACCACCTACAAAATATAAGGAGTCATGGTGGGGAGCGGGGAGGTGAGTCAGCAGCAGTGCCTATCATTATGGTGACCACATATTACACTTTCTCAGGGACCATCCCAATTAAAGCCTGCCGTCATGTAGAAACTATAGACAATGCCCCTTTCGCCCTCAAACGTGTCCCTGTTTGAACAATTGATGATATGGTCATGCCATCTACCAATTATATGGAAAAGGGCTTGCTTTCCTCTAATACTGATGACAAATGTCTCCACCTCATGCCTATTACTTTCCCTTTTTGAGGCCCAGAAACCCTTTCTCTCTTTCTAAGCACTCTTAGCCTCAAGATCCTGCTCATACTGCAGAACTGGGAAGGGTTTCTAAGCCTTCTTTTATCCAATCACACTAGACCCTTCTGGCAACTTGGATCCAAGCTGAAAATGAGTGATCCACTGGGCAAATGCATGACAGTTCTGGTATTTCTTGAGCACTACCATGAAATGCTCGTCCCACTCAAGGTTTTGCTGTTTATCCTTGTATTAATCTGTTTTCACGTTACCGATAAAGATACACCTGAGACTAGGCAATTTACAAAAGAAAGAGGCTTATTGGACTTAGAGTTCCACCTGGCTGAGGAGGCCTCACAATCATGGCAGAAGGCAAGGAGGAGGAAGTCACATCTTACATGGATGGCAGCAGGGAAAGAGAGAGCATGTGCAGGGCAACTCCTGTTTTTAAAACCATCAGATCTGACCGGGCACAGTGGCTCATGCTTGTAATCCCAGCACTTTGGGAGGCCAAGGCAGGCAGATCACCTGAGGTTGAGAGTTCGAGACCAGCCTGACCAATATGGAGAAACCCCATCTCTACTAAAAATATTTACAAAATTAGCTGGGCGTGTGGTGCATGCCTGTAATCCCAACTATTTGGGAGGCTGAGGCAGGAGATTGTTTGAACCTGGGAGGCAGAGGTTTCAGTGAGCCAAGATCTCACCATTGTGCTCCAGCCTGGGCAACAAGAGGGAAACCCCATCTCAAAAAAAAAAAAAAAAGAAAGAAAGAAAACCATCAGATCCTGTGAGAACCATTCACTATCATGAGAACAGCATGGGGAAGACCCACTCTTATAATTCAGTCATCCCTCACTGGGCCCCTCCCACAACATGTGGGCATCATGGGAGCTACAAGATGAGATTTAGGTGGGGACACAGAGCCAAACCTTGTCAATCTGTTTCTCTCTGTTGGGAGGGGGCCTGCACTGTGTGCTGAAGGAGCCCAGAGAGGCATGGGTTGCTGTCCTTGCAGAAATTCTAACCTGGACTACTGGGGCAACTGTGTGCAGCTCATACCACACAGGCCATTCAATAGAGAGCCTTGGAGGCTGCAAGAAGGAGGGAGCTGTTCTAACAGTGGATGGGAGAGGCGGCATGAAGTCATGGTATCTGAGCAGAAGGTCAGAAGGCAGAGATCTGGGAAAGCCTCATACAATGCAGTATGATAGCAGCCCACTGGGACTTCCCCATCCCCCACCCAAGTGCAGGACTTCAGCCCCTTCCACAGGATGTGCTCCAACAGCCCTCCGAAGTGTCATCCTTCTGTCCATGCACTGCATTGTTGCCAGAGCTGGCTTCCCATTGCCTAACTCTGGCTGTTTCACAACCCTGCTCAAGAACGTTCAATGGCTTCCCATGGCCCACAAGATGGCCAGCATCCCAGCCTGTCATTTAAGGCTTACCACAGTAGAGCTCACTCCTGTCCCAACATTGTCATCTCCCTGCACTCTCCCACTTCGAAGCTGTACCATCCTCCTTTTCAGGTGTTTGCATCTCCAGCGAAAGATGTCCTCGTTTTCGAAGAATGGGCTGCCATGTTCCCTTCTCTCTCTGGCCTCTTCTGACTCTTCCAGGCTGCAGCAGGCTCTCCCTTTCCTGTTGCACATCATTCATTCTTGTCTGGTAACTCATGAGTCTACATTGTCCTATAATCTGTTGGCTTCATGTGCCTCCTTTTGCCATGCCCGACTTCAAGTCCCAATAGGGCAGGCACTGTGTCCTTCAATGTCTCCATCCCCAGAGGCCAGCCCAGGGGAGGGCGCAAAGGAGATGATTAGGAAGTTGTGCTGGGTCGTGTGGAAGGACCTCCTGGGACCTCTCATCATCACACCATCACCTACTTGACCTGTGCCCTGTCCATGCCCAGGGCCCCAGAAGGTGCCCTCAGTGACCAGCCAGGTCTTTCTTTGAAGAAGTTTACAAGAAAGCCAGCTGGTCCTCCAGTTATCATTTTGTCCTTTGGGTGGAACTGCAGGGGGAAAAAAATGAAGTATATTAGTTTACTGCTTGATCTCTGCTCCCCTAAAGCAGAGCCAAATCTAAAGTGAATATTGATGACTTTACAAAGCCCAGTGTTTGGTATTCACTGAAAACCATTGTGTATTCCCTAAATAGTTCGTTTTGTTTTTGAAAGTTCTAAAAAATTCAGTGTATTGAAATGCATGTTGTTGCATCGATTTTTCTAAAATACACCTTGTTATCTTTTCTTTGGTAATTGGTGACTGGTAATGACTTTGGCAATTTAACATGTTCTTGCAGACACTTTTCCCATTCCCCTTGATAACTGAAGTCAGGAGCGAGGGCCTGTCTGTCAATCTCTGACGCCTGTCAGCCTGCATGATTGACGGCTTTTGGTCCCACAATAGAGACCATTTTGCAGCCCCGTTCTGTTATTTTCCCCTCCTTTAATACTTGTGGGGGATGGTATTTGCTTTATAATCTGCGTTTAAAATCCAACTTGGAATGAGGCCAGCTCCAGAGAAATTATCACAATGTCTTGTTAGCTTTGCATCAGGAAAAATCCCCAGAGAGTTTCTTAAGCTATGATTCCACCTTCTGAAATTACCTCTGCTCAAAAATCTAAGCTTCAGCCTTCATCCTGATCCCTTCCAATTCCAGGAGAAAGGCCAAGGGGTGCTCTAATAGAGGGCATGACCAGGGGGACCGTGAGCATCTGGAGTGGAGTCGAGCCATGCCTCCCTCCCAGGGCCTCCATGTATAAGCTCCCACATAATGTATGTGGGTCTGAGTGGCAGAGCTACTCAGAAGAAACACTCTGGATCTTCTGGGCAATTACATTTCTCAAAAAACAGCAGATAGGAGCCTCTCCCAACTAAGATGAAGCAGCATTTGGTTCATCGTGGCATCACTAGGTCACACGATTGCCTGAACCTTTTGGATAAACAACCAGAAAACAAGATCAATGAGGGTCAAGGACTGAAGGAATGACATGTTTCCCTGTGGTGTGTTTGGGGTTCACAGACCCACTTCAGAATCTGATGACCACTGTGGCCCCTTTCCCTAGAAAACTGCACACCCTGTCACGCTCAAATCCTGCCTATGATTTCAGGGGAAGCTGCTTCTCTTCCATGGTCTGTGGCTCTGGGGTTAAGGTCTCCTGCTCTGTGTGAAGGTAGCAGAGAGCTCATCCCCAGAGTCATGACTCTGCAATGTTGGGTGCTGAGTTGAGGGGTAGCCATAGGAAAAAAGTCTGTAGAAGGCCACCTCTTGGAACCATGTGCATTGGTCACAGCTGCCTGTGACAAGAGTGGCTGTGGGGTAACGGGGGCTGGTATGGTTTGGCTCTGTTCTCCTGCCCAAATCTCATGTTGAATTATAATTCCCAATGTTGGAGGTGGGGCCTGGTGGGAGGTGATTGGATCATGGCAGTGGTTTCTCATGATTCAGTACCATCCACCTAGTGCTGTTCTCGTGATAGAGCTGTCAGGAGTTTTGGTTGTTTAAAAGTGTGTAGCACCTCCCCGATCCCCTTCCTCCTGCTCCAGCCACGTAAGAAGCACCTGTGTCCCCTTTGCCTTCTGCCATGATTGTAAGTTTCTGAGGCCTTCCCAGAAGGCGAGCAGATGTCGCTATGCTTCCTGTATAGACTGTGAACCGATTAAGCTTCTTTTCTTTACAAATTACCCAGTCTCAAGTATTTGTTTATAGCAGTGCGAGAATGTACTAATATGGGGGCCTCACACAGAAGCCCAAGCCTGTAAATTTTCACTACCAGGTGATTAGTCTGTAGACACTCTAGGCAGGTGGAAGAGTACTGATCAACATTTAAATTGGTGGACGTTGAGTAAAGCAGATTGCCCTTCATAATGTGAGTGGGCCTCATCCAATGAACTGAAGGTCTCAGTAAAACAAAAACCGGCCTCCATGAGCAAGAAGAAATTCGGCCAGCAGATTGCCTTTGGACTTGAACTGCAACTCTTTCCTGGGTGTCCAGCCTGCCAGCCTCCCTTGCAGATGTTGAATTTATAATCCACAGTCACATGAACCAGCTCCTTAAAATAACTCTCTGTCTCTCTCTACACACACACACACACACACATTGCACACACACACACACCCTGTTTGTTCTATTGTTCTGGAGAATTCTAACACACCCACTGATAAGTATTTTTTAATTACTTTGAGGTGGGATTCACAGCTTATGGAAAAGCTTTAGGAAAATTTTCTTTGAGACCCAAAAGCCCAGCAAGAATTATTTCACAGAAGGGCTAGGAGCCCAGCATAGGTGGGCACTTCCTCCTGAATAAAGATTCCTGAAGAAATGACATGTCTTTTACAGACAGGAAGGGTCCTCAGACCAAGGCAAAGTCCCTCAAAGGGGCCTCACATGTGAAGGAGGAATTCTTGCTGTGTGTGTGCTCTGGTGCCAGGGACCGGGGGCAGCTGAGAGGCAGTGGAGCCCGGGTTCCAGTACACTCAGCCTAATGAAGCCAGGGAGCTCACCCTACAAAACAAACCTGACAATATCTCTCAGAGTTTCCAATGATGATTTTTGAGACACTGCTCAAAAACTGGAGCTGCAGGCAGCTGAAAGGCCATCTCAGGTATTTGATATACCTCATAACATTTCATTCATCATTTCATTGGAATTTTTATGTGCCTTCTATAAGGCAAGCGTTAGAAATACAGAAGCGAAACAGACCAAAATAAGTCTTTTTCTCCATGGACTTTATTTTCTAGTAGCGTGAGGCTGGAGGAGAAAGTACAGATGTTAAACATAAAATAAAGTTTAAAAGACATAATTAAGGCCCCCATGAAGAAATGAAGAATTAGAGTCTAATTAGTCTCTCCCCTTGAGTCTGGGAAAATTTGTGACTCACTTGCAATCAAAAGGATATGGCAGAAAGGAAGCTGTATAACTTCTGAAGTTGGTCATAAAAGATGATGATGCTCCTGCCTTGTGTGGTAAAACATTTACTTTGGAACTCTGAATGTCATGAGAGCCAGTCAGCTCTCCTGAGGTTGCCATATTGTAAGGAAGACCAAATTAGTCTTCTCCAAGGGACCACATGGAAAGGCCCTGGGACTACATACACAGAGAGAAGGGGATGACCAGCCAGCCTCCAACTCCTCTAGCCCTTCACTATTTCATCTGTAGATACCATGAATACAGCTGCATGAGAGAGCCTAAGCCAGACCACCCTGATGGGCCCTTCCCAAGTCCTTGACCCACAGAAAATGTAAGAGATAATAAAATGATTGTTGTTTTAAGTCACAAAATTTGGGGTTTGTTATGCAGCAGTAGACAACCAGAACAGAGTAACTGGAGGTACGGAGTTACCTTATATGAGGATGTCAGGAAAGTCTTTCTTGAAAGATGACATCTGAGGCCTCTAAAACAAGAGAAGCTGCTGTGTGAAGGGCGGGGGGAAAAGCATTTCAGGCAGAGGGAAGTACAAACGTCCTGGAGCATCAACACCCTGGGAATTTCACAGAGGAGCAGTATGGCTTGGGCTTAACAAATGAGGGGGAGAGAGAATGGAGAAAGTGTCAGAGAGGTAGGAAGGAAGCGGATCATGAAGAGCCTTTTAGGCCAGGTTACCAGATGTCCCAGTTTGCCTGGGACAGTTCTGGTTGAAGCTTGTTGTTCCAGCATAATTGTATGGATCTCCAACTTATAGGCCATGGTAAAGAGCATAGATATTTTATATTACATTTTTTCTTCATTCCCCCCAGTCCCCAGGCTGGTCCCTGTGCTCTCCATGTCACCCTCACACACTTCACCCTAAACCTGAGAGACAGCTCTTTCCCTCTCATGCATCCCTTTCCCAGTCTTGCTTTTTCTTCCACTTCATTCTTATTCTCTTTGGAAACAGCCACGTCTGTTCCTTCCATGATCTCAGACCAACCACTGTGCCTTCAACATAGTGGAAGATGTGGAGAGACTGGCTAGAGTGGTTATTTGGTGTCCAGTGTCCTGGGTTCAAGTTCTGGATCCACTATGTCTGGTCTATGTGACCTTAGGTGGCTTGCTTTCCCTTCTTAGGCCTTTAGATTCCTATCTATTGAATGGAAATTTAAACTGTCTACTTCATAGTGTTGTTGCAAAAAGAGCATATGACTATTTGCTAATCAAGAGTTGGTTTCATGTCTGAGGAAGCTTGACAAGATGCTATGGTTTAAATGTCCCTTCCAAAACTCATGTGGAGATTTGATTGCCATTGTGATGGTATTAAGAGTTGGGACCAGTAAGATGTGATTAGACCATGAAGGCTCCACCCTCATGAATGGATGAATGCCATTATCATCGGAGTGGGATCTTGATAAAAGTGTGTTCAGCCTTCTCTTGTGCTCACTTGCTCTTGGCATCTCTTGCCCTTCCACCTTCCACTGTGGGATGACACAGCAAGAAGGCACTCACAAGATGCCAGCATCTTGATATTGGACCTCCCAGCCTCCAGAACTGTAAGAAGTAAACCTCTTTTCTTTATAAATTACCTAGTGTGGGGTAGTCTGTTGTAGCAGCACAAAATGGACTGAAACACAAAAGGAGAGAAATTTTAAATCAAAGCCAAAAAAAAAAAAAAGATGATGACTGGAGATAAGGAAGAAATGCCTGATGTTCATGGTGGAGAGGAATAAAATCACTGGAGGATTCACTCTGGAGATGTTGAAGCTGAAAGTAGCTGGCTGCCTCTAGGATGGGGTGTATCTGTACTCCTGATATAGAGGCCAGAGTCTGAGGTGGGTGACTATCGGGGGAACCTACCCCTGATAATTCAACATGGTCCTTTTCTATTTTTCCCTAAGTGTTGGCCAGTCTGAGAAATAAAGACAAAGGGTACAAAAGAGAGAAATTTTAAAGCTGGCTGTCCAGGGGAGACATCACATATCAGCAGGTTCCGTGATGCCCCCCAAGCCACAAAACCAGCAAGTTTTTATTAGTGATTTTCTGAAGGGGAGAGAGTGTACGAATAGGGTGTGGGTCACAGAGATCACACGCTTTAAGGGCAACAAAAGATCACAAGGCAGGAGGTCAGGGTGAGATCACAAGGTCAGGGCAAAACTAGAATCACTAATGAACTTCCCTGTCCCGCTGTGCAGACATTATCATTGATAAACATCTTAACAGGGTTCAAGAGCAGAGAACCGGTCTGACTGGAATTCCTAGAATTCACCAGGCTAGAATTTCCTCATCCTAGCAAGCCTGGGGACGCTGCAGGAGACAGGGCATATTTCATCCCTATCTATATCTGCATAAGGTAGACACTCCTAGGGTGACCATTTTAGAGGCCCCACCCTGGGAATGCATTCTTTTCCCAGGGCTGTTAATTATTAATATTCCTTACTGGGGAAAGAATTCAGTGATATTTCTCTTACCCGTTTTTGGTAATAAGAGAAATATGGCTCTGTCCTGCCTGGCCCACAGGCAGCCAGACTTTAAGGTTATCTCCCTTGTTCGCTGAAAATCACTGTTATCCTGTTCTGAAGGTGCCCAGATTTGATATTGTTCAAACACATGCTCTACAAACAATTTGTGCAGTTAACGCAATCATCACAGGGTCCTGAGGCGACATACATCCTCAGCTTACGAAGATGATGGGATTAAGACATTAAAGACAGGCATAGGAAATCACAAGAGTATTGATTGGGAAGGTGATAAATGTCCATGAAATCTTCACAGTTTATGTTCTTCTGCCATGACTTCAGCCAGTCCCTCTGTTAAGGGTCCCTGACTTCCCGCAACAGGTGACCTCAAGATCACTTCTGTTATGAGTTAATGTATTCATTCAGACAGGCTTGGATTCAAGTCCCATTTCTTTCACTTGCTGGCCATGTCAGCTTGGGCAAAGTGCTGCCTCAGTTTTCTCATCTGTAAAATGGGTACCTATTCCTTGGGCGATAAAACAAGAATAGGAAAACATGAACTCCTGTGTGTCACACATGGAAGCACTAAAATATTGTTAGCTTGCATTTTCTTATTTTCAATGTACCAGGCACTAGGTTAGACCCTGAGAAGGGATATAAATATGACAGTGTTTCCAGGGTAGTGGTAGGGAGAAGGCAAGTATGCTACATAAGCTGCCATCACCTTGATTGAAATTAATGAAAAGCTAGAATCAGGAAGGTACTGAGAGATGGAAAGGGTTACTCCAAACCCTGGTGGCTTTCCTGGTCCTAGTTTCAATTTCCATGAGGTCTGCCTCAGTTTGGTTTCTGTGAGACCTCCATGTTCTTACAATAACCACTGTCCCTCCTTATTTGAGCTAGCTTGAGTGAATTTCTGCTCCTTTGTAACCAGTGATCCCTGAGGAATGCAAAAATGTTAGAAGGTTGTCAACATGTTAAGAGAACCCCAAGGATGATGAAACTAATTATGTCTTGTTGTTGCTGTGGGAGGTTTGGGAGCCAGGAGCTTAAAGCTTAGTTAGGACTTGGGCCTACATTGTTTTGGAGTGAGAATTCTGTGGAGTAAAGAGTAAGTGATCCAAAGCATAGAAGAGGGAAAATGCAGGGCATATTCAAAAGTTGGGAAGAGGTACAATCTGCCAGGAATTTGGGGTGTGCAAAGGAGAGTAAGGAGCCACTGAGCTGGAGAGGGAAAGAGGAGCCAGGTCCCTTGGTCTCCAGGTGGCAGGTTGAGGTGATAGGACTTCATTCATAGAAGGCAGGGAGTCACTCTGTTGCTTTTAAGCACAGAGATGACAGAGGGAAGACAAACAGCCATTTGAGGATGGATGAGTGCTGGGTAGCCCTGGAAGCAGAGGCAACAGAGAGAAGACTGTTGCAGGGGGCCTGGATGGAAATGATGAGCCTGGGGCTAGGGCAGGGCCAGTGGAGATGGACTGTGGAAACTGCTTGGATTATCACAAAGATCAGGAGAATGGGGTGTGTAGATTGGCCAGCTTGGCCATGTGTCTATGCCTATGCCAGGGGACATCATGGCAGCCTCCCAGGATCACATAAAGTGAGGAAGGGACTGGTTCAAGGGAACCAGAAGGAAGACAATGAAAGCATGTGCTAGATAAAACAACAACCAAAAACCTGTAACTTCAGCAGACATTTGCTAGAACAACAAAACTTAAGGCAGGCTAAAAAGTCAAGATGGAAGAGAAGGAAAAGCCATAAAAGTTCAAAAGCATAAGAGTGTTGAGAGCAGCATGGTTCTTAGTAGTAAAAGCTGGAAACCACTAAAATGTCCAACATCAAGGAAAGGGTTAAATAAATTAGACCATCCATTCAATGGAGCTGTACCACAGGCTTTAAAAGGAAATAGTAGATGTATGGTTTGAATGTGTCCCCCAAATTTCATATGTCAGAAATTAAATCTCCAAATTTATATGTTGATTGAAGGTGGGGTTTGGAGGAGGTAATTAGGATTAGATAAGATCACCAGAGTGGGTCCTCATGATGGGACTGGTGGCTTCATAAGAATAGGAATAGAGACCTGAGCTGACATGCAGGCTGTTACCCCTCTTGCCATGTGATGTCCTCTGCCATGTTGTGATGCAGCATGAGGCCCTCACCGAAAACCAACAAGAAGTGGCTGCCTGATCTTGGACTTCCCAGCCTCTAGGACTGTGAGCCGAAATAAACTTCTTTTCTTATAAACGACCCAGTCTTGGCTGTAAGACAGTTAGATTTGAATGCATAGGCATGGAAATATATCTAGGAGATAGCAGGGTTTGGAAAAAGAGTGGTTAACTGAACAATGTGCATGACATGATCCTATTTATGTTGATAAAGAGATGTAGCAATTTCTTTCTTAAAAATTTGAGGAAGGCTGACGCTTACAAGAACAGCAGTCACAGAAGAACAGCGCTTTGGGGAGCTATTCTTAGGGGTTAGGGCTCCGTGTCAATAGAATTCAGGAGGGCACAGCCCAAAGAAAGAAGAGATGAGTGGGAGGAAGCAAGAAGAGATTGTTAGCAGCTGCTATGAGCGAGACACTTTGGGGAGGAAGAGAGATGTCTAAAGCTGACTCTTAGAAAGCTGTGAAAAGCTCCTGCACTACCTTTTTAAAGAAACCAACAATAAAGATTTATATTATTCTCCAGGCTTCTGGAGTCTGATTTGGGTTATTTTGGATGACTGTTGAGCAGAGACCAGCAGCCTTAAAGGCTTCTTAGATATATTTGGGTCACATCCATATATATTTATATAAGCATTTTTTAAAAGTCTGAAAGGATATACACCAAACTGTCAACAGTGGTTATCTCTGAAGGATGAAATATCGAGGGACTTTTGCTTTCTCTGTATTGTCTTAAAAAAATTTTTTTTTACCTAATCACTCATTATTAGAATAAACAATACAGATACAAAGAAAGGAAAAAGAAAAAAATCTACTGAAATCAGACAGAGTGCACAGTAAATAAATACATGTTAGCTACAAGTATACTCAGTAAATAGTAATTAAGTGACGAATTAAATAAAGCTAGTAACAAAGACTGAAATGATGAGAACTCAAGACAATGGGAGACTCCCTCCCCCACCGCACCCCTTCCCACAGTGCCAAGCATAGTCCTTGCTGCTGGGGGCTGAGGCTGGGGCTCTACTTCTAGGAGAAGCCTTAAGGTGAGAAGCCTGTAGCCCATATGCTCCAGAAAGGGCTGCTGGGAGAGGACCCCCAGCAGGCAGATTGGGGGAGTATGGGGGGCAGAACCAGATGCATTGCATCTTTGTGTCTGTGCCTTGGATGCACTCAGTTCTCTTTCTCCCCTTCTCACCTTCCCCTACCTCCCCTCCATTTCTGCCCTCTCCTCTCCTCCTTTACCCTCCCCTCCCCTCCTCTTCTCCTCACTCTCTCTCTCTCTCTCTCTGTTAATCTCAGTTGGGTTCAGTAACAATTCTGGGAATCAACTCTCTATAAGACTTCACTCTGTTCTCAGGGTTGGTTATGGTGATGCGGTGGGGTTTCACAAGAAAACCAGGAGAGGAAAATGTAGGCAAATACCCCTCCCTGGAAGGCCAATGTGACACTTGAGCAAAAGTGGAGAACTTGGGCAAGTGCACAGTGAGCAGATGATATGGCTGGGACCAAACTACAGGGGCCTGTCCTCTCCACATTCAAGATCTGGTGATCTGGTGAGGCAGGAGCCTGTGATGTGCAGGAAGGAAGAGTGGGATCCAAGTCTCAAGTGTGAAGGGCCTAGAAAGTCATGCAAAATAGCTGAGATCTTATTTTCTAGGCCTTGGGAAGTCAGAAATGGATTTAAATTGAGGAGTGACAGAGTCAGGGGTGCATTTTAGAAAGATCCCTGGAGCTGATGTAGAGGATGGTTGGAGAGGAGCAAGTTGAGGCAGACAGAGAGTAACAGGGCTGCAGAGAAGTCCAGGTGCAACATGATGAGGTCCCAAGTGATGCAGCATCATTTGGGATGAGAAGATGCTGACAGAACCATACATGACATTGAACAGGGCAGCTGTGATCTGAGAAGATGTCAGGGAACTCCCCCTGTGAATCTCCCTAGCAGACTGTCTAGTTCTCCGAGGGAACAACTCCTTATTGTGTATCATTCATTCATCCTATTGCATAGCATTCATCCACTTGACAGACATTATAAATGTCTTCTCTGTGCTTATTCCAGGCCAATCACCAAGAAACAGATGTGAATGGGACAGAATCTGTCATCTAGGAGGTTAGAGTCCAGTAGAGAAACAAATGTGATATATTGATTGAAAACATGGCCCCAGTTATTCCTCAAGCCATATATACATGCCTTTGCAAAGTGACTTTGGAATTCCTCTCATACAACGTAGATTCTATTTTCCATGCCTTGAATCTGGGCTGGTCTTGTGATTTGCCTTGGCTGACAGAATGTGGCAGTTCCAAGCCCAGGCTTTAGAGGTCTCGGGTACTGCTGCTCATTCTCTTGGGACTTTGTCATACCAAGAAAGACCACACGGAGTAGCGCCAAGTCTGCTCAGTTGTCCCAGCTGGGACTGAAGTAATTGTGAGAAAGCACAGCCAAGATCAGCCCAGCCCAGCCTAAACCAGCAGAGCTTCTGGGTGACTCAGATTCATGAGCCACAATAAATAATTTTTATTTTATGCCCCAAGTCTTTGGTGGTTTGTTATGTAGCAATGGCTAACTGATATAGCATAAAATAAACTAATTTCTTTTAAAAGCCTACTATAAAAGCTCATAACCTGGGTGCCACTAAGGCCTCATAAACATCCTCTATTCTCATCCAACACTGACTTTCAAGCAGGGATCAGCACTGGATCGTACTCTGGGGAGACTGTTCTCCATGGGTCTCTTGCATTTCTAGACATTTTGCAAGCAAAGGCACTGACTGCCTTTGGGACTATCTTTTAAAGGGTGTTTGTATAACAAATAGTTTTGGAAACTAGGGATAGTTTCCCTCCAGAGCAACAGGAAGTTTGGTTGGTTGTCTTAAGTAATAAAAATGTGTCTCTCCAGGGCAAATATCAAGCAGGCGTACTTACTCATTATAAAAGATTTGGGTTCCCAAGGCTGGGGGTTCCTTTCTTGTAATGAAACTTGCAGCCTCTGCTGCAGGTGTTAAGTGGCTCTCTTTGTGTCACCCTGCGGGAATTGGAGCTTGGGGAACAGCACAAATGCTGACAATCTGGCTACTGCTATTGCTGTGAGTCATAAAGTCCTTTGTGTCTTACTCAGGAGTCCCATGTCCCCTGCCAGCATCCATGACACCGCAGCAGGCTGACTTCTTATGCTGTATGTAAAGTGAATCACAGATCCTTCGCAGTTCTTGATACTTATCCTTCTGGAAACAATTTAATCCAATTCCACAAAGCCTTAGTGAATAATAAGTTTCACTAAAGATGGCACAGGGAGACAAAACAGAGGTTTACATAGCCCACCTTAACAAAAGTCCCCCCTGAAACATTGTTTCCTCTGCAGAGCCCCTCACACTTCCTCTGCAGACATTAGCAGGCTCTTCCAGATTCCATCCCTTACTTCAGTCTCCCTCTTATGCTGGCTGCAGTTCATCCGGATCTACACCACCACCACTCCCCCAGGCCTATCTACAGCTCTTCCTTTACTCAAGAAGAGACTGTGGGCATAGACTTCCCCCAGTGTTTCCAGGCCAGCCTTCCCACACCCATCACCCAGCACAGCAAACAAAGAAGCCTGCATGGACTCCACCCATCTTAGAAGATAGCTGGATGAGAGAAATGACAAATAACTTTCTCCTTTCACAATTTTTGTTTGTTTGTTTGTTTTGTCACCAAGATTCTAACAAAGATGTAGGCAATCTCTGAAGGCACATAGGAAGGAGAAAATATTTCTGAATGAGAGATCTAGTAAGGCTTTGAAAAAGATGCCACTGATCCCTGAGGGTGAATAGGTAGGTTTTCCAAAGACAAGAGAGCAAGAGCCCGCCAGGCAGACGTGGCATATAATGAGCCACAGAGGACCACTCCAAGGCGAGAGGTATGGGGTTACGGGGTGCAATCCCAGAAGACCTGGAGTACGCTGGAATTTGCAGACAGTGTGACCCACTGAAACCACCATAAAATGTAGCCTGTCTATGGGTGCTGGGCACGTGCGTAAGGTTCTTTAAATTCACACATGAAATACCAAAGCACAAGGGCTTGTAACCAAAGGAAACACCCACTAATCATAGTCTTCGCCAGGAACACCCTAACTGACATTTTAATTAACAAGTTGTTCTCCCCCAACTCCGTTTTTAATATAAGGACTTCTTGTTGCTTTAAATCTAAAATTAATTAAGTGAGAGTTCTCCTCTGGAGTAGAGTATATGGCTCATGCTAAACGGACGGGAGTGATAAGGTAAGATATATGGCTGGAAGTGTAGGGGGGCACTGAAAACCTCCTTGCCTCTGCAGCTGAGGCAAACCAAACCAGCCACAGCCCACTTTCTCACTGAGAACCTGGGGATCCTGGACTTTTTCCAAGAAATATTCCATTTGAATCTGCAGCCCAGCTAAAACCTAGAATTACTGAAGGTTAAAATGCTGTTACAAGGCCCTACATGATCTGGCCCCTGCCTCTCTCTGTAACCGTAATCTCACCTCGCTCCACCTAGTCCGTGGGCCCAGTCACACTGCCCTTCTGGTTGTTTCTGAACATGACAAGCTTGTTCCCACCTCAAGGCATTTGCACTTGTGGTTTCTTATGCTGGAGACACTCCACTCTTCCAGCACATTTGCAAGGCATGTCTTGGGTGAGAAGTCATCTCTTTCTCAATACCTTTTTTTTTTTTTTTTTTTTAGACGGAGTCTCACTCTGTCTCCAGGCTGGAGTGCAGTGGCGAGATCTCGGCTCACTGCAACCTCCGCCTCCTGGGTTCAAGTGATTCTCCTGCCTCAGCCTCCTGAGTGGCTGGGACTACAGGCGCCCGCCACCACGCCCATCTAAGTTTTGTATTTTTAGCAGAGATAGGGTTTCACCATGTTGGCCAGGATGGTCTCAATCTCCTGACCTCGTGATCCACCTGCCTCGGCCTCCCAAAGTGCTGGGATTATAGGCATGAACCACCAGGCCTGGCCCTCAATACCTTTTCTAACCATCTAAATACTAATTGATACTAGACACTAAATACTATCTAAAATACTAATCGATTCTTCTCCCCCAACCATTACCCTGATTTACTATCTTCATAGCCCTTATCACTCACTGAAACCATGGGCCATTTGTGTGCCACTTCTCTTCTCTGTCTCTCTCACTAGAATGGCAGCCCCGGGAAAGTAATGACTGGAAATAGCATATGCTCTCACTTATAAGTGGGAGCTAGGCTATGAGGACACGAAGGCCTAAGAATGATATAATGAACTTTGAGGATTTGGTGGGGGAGGTAGGAGGGAGGCAAGGGATAAAAGACTACATATTATAAGTGCACCAAAATCTCAGAACTCACCACTACAGAACTCATCCATGTAAATAAAGCCCACCTATATCCCAAAAACTTGAAATAAAAAAAAAAAAATTGTGTAAAATAAGCAAATAGATAATAAAATGGTTTTTCGTTTTGTTTTGTTTTGTTTTTTGAGACAGAGTCTCACTCTGTCACCAGGCTGGAGTGCAGTGGTGTGATCTCAGCTCACAGCAACCCCACCTCTCACATTCACGCAATTCTCCTGCCTCAGCCTCCCAAGTAGCTGTGACTACAGGCATGCACCACCCCGCCCAGCTAATTTTTGTATTTTTAGTAGAGATGGGGTTTCACCATGTTGGCCTGGGTGGTCTCGATCTCTTGACCTCATGATCTGCCCACCTCGGCCTCCCAAAGTGCTGGGATTACAGGCGTGAGCCACTGTGCCCAGTCTAAAATGGGTTTTTTAAAGTAGCATGAATGTCTCCTAGTCAGTACACTCTACCATGAAGTATGCACATATTTATGCATTTGTTTATAAAATAACTTCTACAAGTAAACTGAAATGCCACTAAAAGAAAGAGAAAGAAAGAAAGAAAGAAAGAAAGAAAGAAAGAAAGAAAGAAAGAAAGAAAGAAAGAAAGAAAGAAAGAAAGAAAGAAAGAAAGAGGGCGGGAAGGAGAGAGAGAAAGAAAAAGAAAGAAAGAAAAAGAAAGAAAGAGAAAGAGAGGAAAGAAAAGAAATAAAAAGAAAAAGAAAGAAAGAAAGAAAGAAAGAAAGAAAGAAAGAAAGAAAGAAAGAAAGAAAGGAGGGAGGGAGGGAGGGAGGGAGGAAGGAAGGAAAGGAAGGAAGGAAAGAGAGAAAGAAAAGAAAGAAGGAAGGAAGGAAAAGAAAGAAAGAGGGCGGGAAGGAGAGAGAGAAAGAAAAGAAAGAAAGAAAAGAAAGAAAGAGAAAGAGAGGAAAGAAAAGAAATAAAAGAAAAGAAAGAGAGGAAAGAGAAGAAAGAAAGAAAGAAAAGAAAGAAGAAAGAAAAAAGAAAGAAAGAGAGAAAGAAAGAAAGAAAAGAGGGAGAGACAGAGAAAGAAAAGAAAGAG
>NW_016810469.1:66877-68898 GCF_001698545.2 Rhinopithecus bieti
AGAAAGAAAGAAAGAAAGAAAGAAAGAAAGAAAGAAAGAAAGGAGGGAGGGAGGGAGGGAGGGAGGGAGGAAGGAAGGAAAGGAAGGAAGGAAAGAGAGAAAGAAAAAGAAAGAAGGAAGGAAGGAAAGAGAAAGAAAGAGGGAGGGAGGGAGAGAGAGAGAGAAAGAAAAAGAAAGAGAAAGAGAGGAAAGAGAAGAAAGAAAGAAAGAAAAAGAAAGAAGAAAGAAAAAAGAAAGAAAGAGAGAAAGAAAGAAAGAAAAGAGGGAGAGACAGAGAAAGAAAAAGAAAGAGAAAGAAAGAGAAAGAAAGAAAGAAAGAAAGAAAGAAAGAAAGAAAGAAAGAAAGAGGGAGGGAGAGAGAAAGATAAAGAAAGAGAGAAAGAGAGGAAAGAGAAAAAAAGAAAGAAAGAAAGAAAGAAAGAAAGAAAGAAAGAAAGAGAGAGAGAGAGAAGAGAAAGAAAGAAAGAAAAAGAAAGAGAAAGAGAAAGAAAAGAAAGAGCTAGTGCCTTATTCACCCATGCACCCCTGCACCTAGGACATAGCGGACGCTCAGGAACTACTTGTGGAATAAATGGAAGGATGATATTCCTTCTGCTGAGAATGCTCTTTCCCCCCACTTCCTCCCCTCCTCTCCCAGGCCTTTGCCAGGCTGACTTATGCTCACTCTTCTGCTTTCAGCTTCAGCCACATTTCTTGATTTTCTAGATTGGGCTAGGCCCTCTTTGACACCCTACTTCACCTCATCATAACTGAAATCAGTAATTGTGAGAATGGGTTGTTTAATGTCCATCTAGAAGGTAAGACCCAGGAGGGCAAGGAGTTGGTAAAACACTCCGTAATTAGTAGCTACTTTTTTTTTTATTTGTATCATCAGCATGCTGTATTCTTTTGACCAAAGCAACCAGAAGGAAGATCTTCCAAGATAGCTTCAGACACAACCGTCCTCTCCCTAGGATAGGTGAAGGTGTCTGGGGACCACAGAGGCAGGGGCCTGGGCCTTGTGTGATCTGCGTTTGGGTCTGCAGGACAAGGGTTCTTGGCACGAACATCAGTGAAGTAAGTGCAGTGCTGGAGCCCCTTCTTGCTATTGAGATTTCTTCCTCCAGGCAATGAGTCAGCGGTATAGAATCTCATCACTTTGAATAGAACATATTTTATTTATCTATCCCTCTCTTGATGGGCATTTAGGCTCTTTCTAATTTTTTGCTGTAACAAAATTATTCCGTAATCCTCCCTTCACTCTCCCGCATCGTTAGATCTTTTCCTTTCTGCTGGATTGTTCCCGCCAGCCAACAAACACATCATAACTGTCTCATCTTAAAAGTAATAATAATGGGCCAGGCGCAGTGGCTCACACCTGTAATCCCAGCACTTTGGGAGGCTGAGGTGGGCGGATCACAAGGTCAGGAGATTCAGACCATCCTGGCTAACACGGTGAAACCCCGTCTCTACTAAAAATACAAAAAATTAGCCGGGCGTGGTGGTGGGCGCCTGTAGTCCCAGCTACTCAAGAGGCTGAGACAGGAGAATGGCGTGAACCCGGGAAGTGGAGCTTGCAGTAAGCAGAGATCGCGCCACTGCACTCCAGCCTGGGTGACATAGCGAGACTCTGTCTCCAAAAATAAATAAATAAATAAATAAAAAGGTAATAATAATGATATGAAAACAACTTTTCATCCCTCTACTTCCTATTTCAACTATCACTCCACCTCTATTCTCCTTAATAGAAAACTCCTTACTGGTTTACGCTTGTAATCCCAGCACTTTAGGAGGCTAAGGCGAGCAGATCACTTGAGGTCAGGAGTTCAGGACCAACCTGGCCAACATGGTGAAACCCCATCTCTACTAAAAATACAAAAATTAGCCGGGCATGGTGGCGTGTGTGTGTAGTTCTAGCTACTCAGGAGACTGAGGCAGGAGAATCACTTGAACCTGGGAGGTGGAGGTTGCAGTAAGCAGAGATAGTGCCACTGCACTCCATCCTGGGCGACAAGAGCAAAACTCCAAAAAAAAAAAAAAAA
>NW_016810469.1:70452-131205 GCF_001698545.2 Rhinopithecus bieti
AAAAAAAAAAAAAAAAAAAAAAAAAGAAAGAAAAGAAAAGAAAGGAAGAAAGCTCCTCCAAAAATTGCTTTTACTCAACACCTACACATCCTCTCCTCCTATTCTCTCTCAAGCCCACTCCACAAAATGCTCTGGCAAGGCCTCTGGTGACCTCCATATGGCCAAATCCAACAGCTAGCTCTCAAGCTTCGTGGTGCGGAATCTTTGCTGTCATGTGGCACATGGGAGCATTCCTCTTTCCTGGAAACTCTTCTCCCTTCCCTCTTTCTTAGTGCTCATTCTGATAAGGGCTATTTCTTCTTAGCCTTCTTTGATTTCTTTCTCTTCCTGTGCCCTAAATGATGGTGGGTCCCAGGACTCAGCCCTTAGACCTCTTCTCTTCACTGCCTGTGCTCATTCCCAGGGCAATTCATCTGCCCCACAGCTCTGAGCACTATCTACACCTGGTTGACTCCCAGGTTCCCACCACCGATCCTGACCTCCCCACTCATCTCCAGCCTTACAAGGCCAGCTGCCTTCTTGACAGCTTTGCTTGAATGACTAATAGGCTTTATTAGATTTAACATTCTCTCTCTCTCTCGCGCACACACACACACACACACACACACATACACACACACACACACTGAATCCAGTTAGGCACATGGTCTTCCGCCACCTTCAAAAATGGTAGTTCAGTCTTCCAGGTGCTCAAGCCAAAAACCATGGAGCCAACATAGTCTCTTGTCTTTTACTCACACTCTCTATTCAATCCTTCAACAAATCCAGTCAGTGGTACCTTCCACAACAACCCAGCACCGATCGTGGATACATCTCCACCACCATCACTTCGTCCAAGCCCCCTTCATCCCCCACCTGAAGCATTGTAAGGGTCCTCCACTTTCTCCCAGCCTTGCCCTACCCCAGTCTGTTTTCAGCACAGCCACAGCTGCTGGAGTAATCTTTGTAAAACATGGTGAGATTGTGTTCTCACTCTATTCAATGATTTCCCATCTCAATCAGAGTAAAAGCAAAAAGCCCTACAGTGGCTGTCAGGGCTTTGTATGAGCTGGGACCTAACCACCCATCCAATGTCATCTCTTTCCCCCTCCTCCAACCCCAGCTCTCCCCGCTCTGGCCATAGTGGCTCGCTTGCTATTCCTCAAACTCACCAAGCCCTGCTTCCAGTTCAGGGCCTTTGGAGGGGGCCTTGGTCCCTCTGTCCAAAATACTCCCCCTTCCCTCCCACAGTCATATCTTGATGCTTCACTCTGTCAGAATGTCTCTTTATCAGAGAGGCCTTCCCTAACTGCCTGTCTTAGTCAATTCAGGCTGCTATCACAAAATACCAAAGATTGAGTGGCTTAAACAACAAACATTTACTCCCATGGTTCTGGATGCTGAAAGTCAAAGATCAGGGTGCCAGCATGGTAGGTTTCTTATTGAGGGTCCTTTTCCTTGTGTCCTAACATGGCAGGAAGAGAAAGAGCTCGGGTCTGTCCATCCCCTTATAAGGACATCAATCCCATCATGGGGGCTCTATGCCCATGACCTCATCCAAACCTAATTGTCTCCCAAGGGCCCCACCTCCAAAGACTATTACACTGGGGATTAAGGCTTCAGCATGAATTTGGGGGACACATTCAGTCCATAGCACTGCCCTACACAACACAGCCATTTCAGGCTCCTTTTTCCCCCTCATCTCACTTAACTTTCCTCCACAGCACTTAACCGCCATCCGACATACACTTGGTTTAACCTGTTTAACCATTGATTGATTATTAGCTGACTCTCCCCAAGTAGATGGTAAGGTATGTGATAAGACGAGTAATGGACATCTTGTTTGCTGTTCTATCCCTACCACGTTAAACATGTAGCAGGTGCATAATCATGTGTTGAATGAATGAACATCTGTATGTGCATCTTTGCCTGACACATGGGTTTCTCTAGATCAGACACAAGAAATAGAACGGTTCCTTGACAGGGCATATGCATTTTCAGTTTCCCTAGATATAGCTGAATTGCTGTCCAAAGTGGTTGGGACATGGCCTTCTCATTTTCCCAGATCCTCTCCAACACTTTAAGTTTTTGCCAAATTGATGGGTCATCGTGGTGTTGTGCGGCTTTAATTTGTATATCCCTGATGATTAGTGAGGTTGAGCATCTTGTCTTTGTTTCTATGACTTGCCTTTCCTCCTCTTTGCTCATTTTCTGATTGAGTTAGTCTCTTGGGCCTCAGTGCCCTTATGACAACTAAGAATGTCTGCTCAGGTCATCTCCAAGTTTCATTCCAGCTCCAGTGCTCTTTGATGCAATTCATTTGACAGTTATTTATTGAACAACTCTCAGAGCAAGCATTCTTCAAGTCACAGAGGGTGTGCCTGTGAACAAGAGAGACAATGTCATGCTCTCATGAAGCTTGTATTCTACGCAGGAAGGCAATTTAGAAAATCGCCAAGAACTCAAACAAGGAAATTATATAAATTCAGACCACGCTCAATGCCATGAAGAAGAGTGACGGGATGGGAGAGGTTGTTGCAAAAGAGTTTCTGAGGAGGTGATATTCGGGCTGGCACCTGAGTGACGAGATGGAGCCAGCAATGGAAAGATCCGGGGAAAACACTCCAAGCAGGAGGAATAGAAAGCATAGAGGCCCCAGGATCAGCTTAGCAATGCTGCGAGGAAAGGAGAAGCTTGCAGAGCCAGGAATGAAGGAGCTGCACATGCAAATATCTGGAAAACAACATTCCAGTCTGGGAGGAACAGAGGGTGCTGAAGCCATCAGGAGGGAGGAGCCAGTAAGACTTGTTGGAAGGACCAAAAGAAGGTCACTGATGCTGGAGGAGAGGGAAGAGAAGAGGGGCATGCATGCAGCGTGAGAGGGAGGCAGGACCAGAGCTGAGAGCCTTGCACAGCATTGCAAGGGCTCTGGGCTTTGTCTTAAAAACAGTGGGAGGACAGTGAAGTCTTCTATGCAGGAGAACCATGTGCTTAGATTTGCTTCTTTAAGAGAAGCTTCAAGAAGCATGAACTGGGGGAACAAAAGCAGTTTTAGGGAGACACATTAGGAGCTGGAGTGAACACTTGTCATCTCTACAACTGCTCGACCTCTGAACGCCCTTCTCAGATTTGGTATCCACCATTCTGGGAGTCCCGTGGGGAGGTAGGGCCTGTTCTGCACGCCGGGAGCTAAAACCACAGGGACTTGCTCTCCTTAACCCCTACTGCTGAAGCAGCAGGTGAACCCCAACAGTCAGCTAGCTGTGCCTGCCTGGGGTTTAGATCTGAAGCTAGTGACACAGAGTGACCCGGGACATTCAGAAGTTATGGTGGAGGTAGCAGCAAATGGTGGCATTCACTGTGGCCATCAAAGAAGGTGCTGCTCTGTTCTAATTTGGGCAATGGGCTGGGAGGACATGGGGGTGTGGGGAAAGCACAGGCCCCATCTGAAGGGCTCCAGGGACCTGGGCCAGGCAGGCAATAAGCCCAGTGTGTCCAGATCTTCAGATTTCCCAAAAGAAGTTGGGATGCCAAATTCTTATACAAAATCACCCAGTTTTAATCCTGATTACAAATTCAAATTTTGAAAATCCTGCAGGTTGGGCAGAGAGGTCAGACATAGCTTACCAGGGACCGGTTCATAACCTCTTTCCTAATGCTTTATCCTTTTGTGAGGAAGTCCTTCCTCACATTTAACAAGGTCAAAAGAAGAGCATTTTAGCAGAGGGCTGGGAAAAAGTCAGCTAGAGATGGAAGTTTCTTAGCTAAAAGGAAGTAGCTGAGCTTCCACTGCTCCCCAAAGCACAGAAGTCCAAGGTCAGAGGCTGAGCTGGACAGACAATAGGAAGTTGTGGCACTCCTGGATTAAGGTAGCTGCAGCTGCGGTGGAGATGGCCAAGGGTGGAGAAGTAGAGCAGATACCCAGGATGACTGCCCCATCTTTCAGGGACTCTGCCCATCTCAAAAGCATTATGGTTTCTCTGGAGAGAAACAGGCAACGTCAGGCAGGGAGGCAATGGCCTAACAGACCTGGGCTCTGCCACCAATATATCAAATTACCCTGGACCTGGGCATCAGTTTCCCCCTCTGCACCATAAGGCAGTGGAGGCAGATGTGCCCGAAGAGTGTGTCCAACTCTGCAGTCCTTCACTGATGGGATCCCTTCACCCCAACAGCAACAGGATGAGCAACTTCTCTGGAGATGTTCCCTGGGGCGGCTAGAGAAGCAAGCAGAGACCTCCCCCCAACCATACACTGAGCAATCATTTCTGGAATAACTTCAGATTCAAGCAGCTTTTGTAAACTGCCCCGTTTAAATTAAAACAAATCAATATGCTTTCTAAAATTTAGTCTCAGCTAAACAGCTGTGACAGTTCATAGCAACCTGAACTTGAAATGAACCCACCCTACGTATAAATAAAGCCTTTGATGTCTTCATTAGTTTCTCACATGCCATTTTTTCACAGTCTATCAGGCTAAGTGCTTTGCAACTTATATATATTTTTGCAGGAGGAGTATTTAACCTTCTGATTAGTCACCGCAAGCAGCACAATGACAGAAACCCTGATTTTGCACACAATGAATTTATTGATAGATTTAGCCCATTAGCTGTATTTACCTGTCAGTTCTATGGACACTAATGAGTTGTTTTTCAAGGACTAATGAGAACTGTAATGGCTAATGGATGTTTACAGCTTCACCGCGCAGCACCATGTGATGCCGTGAGCACCGGCTCCCGTCCCTCCGAGTCTTTAATTGGCACCATCAGAGGACTCTTTAATTACATTTGAGCAGACAATAAAGATTCCAGCCAAATCAATGGCAGGAAGGCAGTGAGCTGGATTCTGCAGGAGGCTGGTCACTCTGATGGGCACCAGCCTAATGCTTCAGCCAGCACTGTGACTTCCCCCGTGACACCCTTTGGCGGGAGGAAGTGCTGAAGAATGTCCTGGCAAGACATGCATTTAAAGACTCCTAAGTCAACCCCTGGGCTTATAGAACAGGGCTGGGGGTCACTGTCCCACCATAGGGGAGGGAAGGGTAAGACAGTCCACAGAGTGGTGACCCTCCAGGCATTGGAAAATAGAGCACCCTTGGACACTTGAATTTAGTTAAACTTTTTGTTCATCAAGGACATGTTTTCCTCTGTGTTATATCCAAAGACAGGGCTCCGGCTAAGGTCAATATTCACAAGACAGTCTTGGCATTAGCAAGGGACAGTTGGCTTATGATAAATTTACAAAGAAAAATCCAATGTTTACAATACGTATTCACTCACTGAGGTGTTTGTCCATTCATTTGGCATTTACCAAGTGCCCACTGAAGATAAAATGTACCAAAAAAGGTACAAATAAGGGAATATCTTACCAAGTAGAGAAATAAAGGGAAAGAACATCTAAATTTACAGAATGCTTTTAGAGAAGTGTGAGTATGTTACTTTCAACTGCATAAAACCCATTGCAAAGATCATATTTCTATACCAAGGTATCATACTTGCTGGACCTGCCGTTATACATTTCTAATCAGAACCAATATGCCAGATGGCTTAAGAACACCTGCTTCTTTAGCAGATGAAGCTACTGTTGACCAGTTCTTCACAGAAAGGGCAGAGATCAGCTTGGCTGATCAATCAGATTTTTGTTCCAAGGAGGCTGGTGAGAGTGGGGAGGAGTCTGAGGACTGTTTTGTAACAGGAGCAGGTTATGGGGATATTAGGGAACTGGGGGTGTTATGTCTGGAGAAAAGTGAACTGTGTGATGGTGGCAGTGGAAGGAGAATGCTGCTGAGTGAGGACATTTGTTTGTTGACCCAATAGGATCACACAAGAATGACTGGGCGTTAGGCACAGGGGTGCAGCCATTTAAAGACCAACTTATCTGTGAGTGCATCTACCACTGAATATGCTCATCTACCAGCCTTGACCTTTCCAGTACCCTTGCCAGTCCTGGGAGGGGGATCTGACCTTTCTTGGTGCTTCCTATGGGCCATGAACACATTCAATCTGGTGATGAGGATGCTGCTACAGAAATTAGAAGAGCAGTTTCCATAGAGAAGTGGGGGCGGAAGCCAGATTGCACAAGGATTAAGGAAGGAGTGGGTGGTGAGGAAGTGGCAGCAGTGACAAGTTGAATGATGGAGAGAGATAGAGCAGTCACTCAAGGGGGTCAGGAGGACCTGAGCACATTTATAAGATTCTAGGAAAATGTCACCTGAAAGGGAAAGATTGGAAATGCAAGAAAGGGGAGGTGACTGATGGAGGAAGGTCTCAGAGGTATCAGGAGTTGGGTGAGAACAGAATAACAGAAAGAGGAGGAGGGACTGGCCTCAGAACAGGAGAGGGAGTCTACCTACAGTGGTGAAGGGAAGCAACAAAGATGCCCAGCAATTTTGACGTGGAAAAGAAGGAAACTAGGAGCTTCAGTCTCTCCTTATTTTGTTCTCTGAGAAGACCAGGAGAGTGGAGAAGGTTTGGGGTAGTCACACTAGGTCTCTCAACCAGGGGCACTCAAAATGAAAGGATCAGAGAGGGCTCCAACTTGGGCCTCCCAGTCACCATCTTCTGGAGACTCAATCAGCAAGGCTTCCTGGCTATGCTCAGGAAGGAAAAGAAGCAGGAGAATTGTTCTCCCAGAGTTCAGGATTTGCAGAGCACAGGCAGTCGGGGCATAAAGGATGCTTGGAGACTGTGAGCCCTTGACCATGGGGTCAAGGTTGGGAGGATGGATGAAGAGAATCAAGAGAAGTAGTGGGGTGAGAGCTTGTTGAAGATGAAAACAGGGTTCAGGAGGGACAAAACAGAAGGATATGGAAAAGGCAAGGGAATTTGGGGGTCACTGGGATTCCAGGACCAACCTCAGGCTGGCTGAGCAGCTGCAAACAGGGCCCTTCTGCAGAGTTGGGGTCTTCTCATTCCGGGAGACCATCCTAATGGGGGAAGGGAGGCCATAAGCCTCTGTTTCCTTCCAAGCATCAGACAGGGGTCAGACTTAGTTGTGCAGCCTTATGAGGCCCAACATCTGGTGTTCTTGAGGTGACTTCTTGGCTCCTTTGTGCCCCCAAGTCACTGCCTTCCTCCAAGGTATGGCAGGGCTTCCCCCTTGGTTTCCATGGCCAACACCCTGAGTCCTCATTAGCATAGAAGCATTCCCACCTCCCAGTCTGTAGGGATAGACTCACTCTGATCCTTTCCTTGCCTAGATCTTGGGGGTCCCTTCCCCAGGGAGATGAGGTCCTGTATTGAATCTTCTCAGGCAGAAACCAGAAAGACCCGGCACCATTGACCAAGTCTCCAGAATTCCAGCTCCTCAGAGAGGAACTTTTGAACAGTGATGCCCTCAGCTGCATCCAATGAGAGTTTACAAGCCTCATTGACCCTGAAAAGTCCCTGTAGGGATGCAGAAGCCACAAAGGATCATGATGAGAACATCAGGGAGGAGCCTGAACTGGGGGTTGTGGTCACTGAGGAAAGGGGAGAATGCCTGCACAAAGAGAAGTGGGCTTGAAATGGGTTGGCCCCCATCCTGTACAGCATTTACTCAACAGTTACTGTGCAAGTGCCTCCTGGGTGCCAAGCTCTGTGCTTGGTGGTGGGGATTCCTAGACATGAGACACAGCTCTGAAGAAAAGACATAAAATATGGCAGGGACACTGAGGATGCTGTGGGAGGAGAGGGCGGGTCACTGACCCAGCCAGTGAGGTGTGGGAAGGCTTTTAGAGGAGGGGGAATATCTGAGCTGTCTAAGTGGGAGAAGAATCTCCAAGAGAGAAGACAAGAAGGTATTCATTCATTTACCCCACCAATATTTACTCACTGGCTCTCTCTGCCAGGCACTATTCTAGGGGCTGGAGATGCAACAGTGAACAAAAGAGTCCCAAATCTTTGTCTGTATAGAGCTTATGTTTCAGGTAAGTGTAACCATGCTATATTCAGGGTACTGCGAGAGATCAACATGATTAGAACTAAAGTCTGAAAGAGTTTGTAACAAGAGACAAGAGTGAGAAGATGGGTGCGGTGAAATTGCATGAGCCTTGCATTCCATGATAAGGACTTTGCAGCCTACCCGAAAGCAGCTGAAGGGTCACCAAAGAATTTCACACAACTGACATCTGCATTTCAGTTGGGCGCTGGTAGAAAAGGTTGAAGGAGAGGAAGACCTGATGTTGAGCCCAGTTAAGGGACTGCTGAAATACTCTGGATGAGAAGCCAGTGGGGCAGCAGTAGGAACAGACAGAAGTAGATACATTTGAGGGGTTTTAAAGAGACAGAGTCAATAGAACTGGATGAGCTACGAGACAAGAAAAAAAGAGGAACCTGGGAGAGCATCCAGTTTCTTATGTGGGTGCCTGGAGGGATGCCTTGCTGAGTGGAACACAGCAGGAAGGAGAGCGTCAAGGGGAGAGCGATCACTTTTCAGACCTACTGATCTTGAACTGCTGAGTCTCACCATACTGGGATGGGCGTGCTGACTTCAGGTCTGAAGTCAGGAGAGAAATTTGGCCTGGGGAGTCATCAGAGCCCATGGAAGGAGGGAGGGATGTGAGTGCTTAGGGAAGAAGGTGTTTATGGTGGGAAGAGAGGAGGTCTGGGCGCAGAATCTTGAGGATCACCAACAATGAAGGGGTAGGACGGGCCAAAGCAGAGGGGTCGGAAGAGGAATCAGAGAGATGAGAGGAGACCTAGGACACTGCACATGAGGTACGAGAGGGCTTCCAAAACAAGGAGAGTGTTCAGGTATCAAATAGGCTCAGAGAGGTCCTGGGAAGGCTGAAAATAATCATTAGATTCAAACGAAGCAACATGGAGGCCTTAATGAGATTGGTTTCCGTGGGAGTGAAAATTGGAATGTGATGGGGAGAGAAGTGAGAGGGAGATAAGGAAGTGGAGATGGTGCCCACCCTTCCAAGAATCTGGCTTTGAAAAGGAGAGAAAAGAGGCAATGAGGATAAATAATCATTGAGTTGAGGGAGGCGGATTTTATTTTTAGATGAAAAATGTTCTGTTTGTTCATAATCCAATCCAAGAAGAACTAGCCAGGAGAGAGGGAGAGGAGTGAGGTTGGAGCTCTGAGACAGAGTGGAGGTGATTGTCAGAGCAGGATTGACAGGATGCTGGGGACTGGATGCAGAGTCTACCTGGCCAGAAAAACAGGAAGTTTGGCTCTGCCTCCCAGATGAGATGAAAGAAGACAGGCCTGAGATTGGGTATGGATAGGTTTATGATTGGGAAGCTAGAGGGGAAGGGAGGGAGATGGGGAAGGAAGTCTTTAGCCACACTATGCTGAGTGTGGGTCCCCAGTGGCCAGACTCTGGACATGGCAGAACCTCTAGTGGCCACATCTGCTGCACTGGGCATCGTGGCTTTAGCAAGTGGTGGCAGCCATGGTGGTGCCTCAGGATGGAGTCAGACCAGAGCCATGCATTGATGACCTCTATGCAGTAGCAGGGAATGTCAAGTGTTGAGGAGGAGGAAGGCAAGTGGGTGAGACAGTGAAGGCAGGCAGGGGCGGAGCATGCTTTTGGCATCCTAGACTCCTGCTTCTTATAGCTTCTCCTACCTTCTCTCCTCTCTGGCTTTGAAGCCTCCTGAAGCCCAATGCAGCACCACAGAATCCCACCAACTGGCAGAAAGCTCCAAGCTGCTCCAGCCATGGGGAAGAACATGGACCAAGAGGTTGGCATAGAAACCAAAGATGCCACCTCCAAAGGGAAGCAGCCTGTCTGCATCAGTGCTCCCAGGCTATCGTTGGCCTGGATGACAACAGAGAATTTTTACTGGGAGGATGAGTGGAGGAAAGAAGAAAGGAAACAAACATTTATTTCATGCTTATTGCAGGCAACACCATGTCAAGTGCTTTAGAAATGTTCACTTGTTTAATTCTCAAGCCAACCATGTGAGGTGGTATTATCCCTGCTATAAAGATGAGAAACCCAGGCCTCTAGGTTGCTCAGGATGATGCAGAAAGGTAGCAGCATCAAGCCAGGCTTTAAATCCAGGTCTTTCTTCCCTCCAAAGCAGGTATCCTCCCACAGCACACATGGCTTTCTGGACATTCTGTCCCTGCCACCACCCTTAGATCTGCAAGGACCTGCACAGCAGCTGCAGCCACACCACAGTCCTGCATGCCAGTCACTGGAAGAAGACCTCCTGCCAGCCAGAGCCCGGAAGAGAATAGTGTTGCAATCACACTCTGCTCAAGGTGAAAATTCAAATTTACAAGAAAAAGTGCTGGACTTGGAACCATAAAACATAGGTGAGTTCAGTTTGTAGTTCTAAGACCAACTAGCTGAATGACCTTGGAGATGTTGCTTCACTTTCTAAGCCTCAGTTTCCTCCTTATAAAACAAGAATCCCGGCCAGGCACCATGGCTCATGCCTGTAATCCCAGCACTTTGGGAGGCCAATGCAGGTGGATCATGAGGTCAGGAGATTGAGACTATCCTGGCCAACACGGTGAAACGCTGTCTCTACTAGAATACAAAGAATTAGCCAGGTATGGTGGCGGGCGCCTATAGTCCCAGCTACTCGGGAGGCTGAGGCAGGGGAATCGCTTAAATCTGGGAGGCGGAGTTTGCAGTGAGCCAAGATCATGCCACTGCACTCCAGCCTGGCAACAGAGCAAGACTCCATCTCGAAAAAAGACAAAACAAAACAAAACAAAAAACACAAGAATCCCTACCTCATAGCGTTGTTGGAAGGGTCAAGTACATACAATTATGGGCATGCCAGTAAACATGCAATAACCAGCTCTCAAAAAAAAAAAAAAAAAAAAAAAAAAAAAAAAAAATGAAGCCTGCATGTGTAGTCTTTCCTGATTTACATGGTGTAAATACTCTCACCTTGGCTGATGGCAGGCTACTAAGGTGACATCCCTGCACATGGGGTTGGGAAGAGACATGGGTTACCACACCATTATATAACATTTCCTCCCTCCAGCTACAGCAGACACAGCCTCCAGAGTACTATCTCGAGAGTAGAAATAACAATAAAATAATTAGAAAATGATGTGACTTTTCGTGTTTATTACCTTTGTTTTAGACATAAATTATATAAGTTTATATAATTTAAACTTTAACAATGGCTATGTTTAATGACTGGTTCACAAAATTCCTGAAACGTAACAAGCAACTCTCATGGGTCAGCTCTAATACACCACTGATAATCGTGGCTATGCTAGAGCTGAATTAGGGGTGAAGTGGTATTTAAACCCACGTCTGGCTGACTCCAGAGTGCATACTGCCATCAGCTTCCTATCTACATCGTAAGGTAGGGATCTGGCTGCCTAGAATTGCTGGTTGGCCCCAGGGCACCATTAGAAAAAACAGAGGGAGATGCTCATCTGTAGGCACTGCATGGAAGAAAGTTGCCCTGGACCCTCCGGCCATTGCACAAGGCCTGGGCTCAGCCTAGGTAGCAGCCACCTGTCCTGCCTCTGTTGATCAAAGGCAGCAGCAGCTTTTGCAATAATGTCATAACGTCTGTTTCTGGGACGGAGTATTTTGTTAGTCTTCCCAAAAGTTGGACCAGTGGTCAAGGTCATCCATCCACCACCACTCCCCAACCTCCCAGAGCCTCAATCTCCTTCTTTATCAAAATGAGCAGGTTGGACCAGGTAACCTTGAAAGTCCCTCCCATATTTGAAGTGCTTGGACCTGACTCCCTGCCTAAGCCATACTGGAGGTTCTGATAGCTTCAGAACAAGAGCTGGAGGGTCTAGTGGATAGGGTGGGTTGGGAGGTAGAGACCAGATAGGAAGTAATTGTGCTGGTTTTGCTGAAAAATCCCAAAGAGGCAGGCAGCTGAGAGGGTGACAAGAGACCCTTTTATTGCACAGTGGAATAGTGCCTTCCTGGGAGTAAGCGAACTCTGGTCCTGCTTACCATTGTGACATGCATGATAACAGGTTCCTTCCTTCTGATCTGCACCCCCTCTCTCCTCTTCTATAAAGTGAGGAGGTTGAGCTACATGGCATCTGACTTACTCCCAATCTGACTGCTGTTTACTCTGCAGACATGTGAGTATGAGGGGACAGAGAAGATGGAAGGATGTGGGACATGTGGCCCATGTGAGACAACTGACCCAGATGGGCTAAAACGAAAGGAGGAGGAGGAGGACCCAGTGGCTCAGAACTCTCAGTCTCAAGGGTGGAAAGAGGGTGAGAGGGATTAACATGCGTGTGCTTATGCAGGTACCTCTATGCGTGTGTGTGTGTGTGTGCACAGGCATGGTGGGGTTGAGTTGAGCTTGAAAAGCCTGTGTGCATGGTGTTGGCAGTACCTTCAATATACAAATAGTGTTCCAGCCCTGGGATGATCCCAGGGCCTATGTACCAAGTGGGTACTGCTTAGTGATGGAGGGATGCTAACAGGATGCTGGGCTAATCCTCCTAGTGTTGCCATGGGAGCTCAGGAGCAGTGCAGGCTGGGAAGCGACTGTCGGGTGCAGCTCCATCTCGAAGAAGCCTGTATCACGCCTTTGGCAGAACATCAGGTGGGAGTCGCAGTGCACAATGAGCTCTTGTTCTTTGAGGCTTTACACTAACTCTGTTTCCAAGGTTTTATGAATCATTTTGCTGCTGATCTTAAAATAATAATAATATACAAGCCGCAGTGGAGGAAGCCTTCAGCTTGTTTTCTCCAAGAGAAGGACATGAACTTGGAAAGAACTCCTTCTCGCCTCTTGCCTGTGCAGGTACTTGATCTTCTCTACAACTGTCAGAAAAGCCTCTTTGAAGACTGTGATGCTGCCTGTGGCACAGGCCACCTCAGCATTGAGCCTCAGCCTGGGAAAGAAAGGGTGGATCTTGAAGAGGGAACAGAGAAGTACGGAGACTTGGGGACTGCCAAGAAAGATTAACGACAAGCAGTTCAAGCTAAGGCCAAGGAGTCGCTATGTGACCCAGGCAGTCCCCAAATAGGCCTGTGCCCTCAGGAAGTTCAGCTCAGCAGGAGCAGCGTCTCCAGGAGAGCCTTCAGGCCTCCCAGGAGGATGAACATTTGCCCTAAAGGCATAAAGTTTGCCCTATGTCAGGAACTCATTTCCAAGAATGTGTGTGCCACTCATAGCCAACAGTTTCTTGCTTTACTCTTCAGTTTTCTGCCTTTGTGCCCACTGGTACTTCTGTGTGTCTGCTGGCCTCTGGCCGAAGTTTCCCTTTGAAAGCCAGACTACAGAAGACCATGGAAGGAAAGTGTTGGACTCTGGTTACCAAGGGCTCACTGGCTGTGCCACTTAAGCTGTTCCTCACTTCCAAGTAGAATCAAGAGGGCTGGATCCCACTCAAGGCACCTGCCCAGCCTGCCTTCCAGCAGGTCTTAGCAACGTGCTGAGCTGACTGGCATGCCAAGAGATGGAATCCACACGAGGCAGCAGTCTGTGGTGAATGCTCATTCGTTGCATGGTCTTTCTTAGTTTTTTGTGTTTCCACGTGGAAAATGGGGGGTGCTTTACCAAGAGCTCATCTGGCTCTGCCGCCACCATCAATGTGGACCCAGCTTCCAAATTCCCCAGCAACAGCTGCATTCCTTCACCTTGTCTGATTCTCGACCCCAATATGCCCCAGTTCTTGTTTCTCTCTTGCCTTCTGGAGCTGAGCCCTGCCTCAGTTTCTCCAATCTTCCCAGAACACTGACTCCAAAACACTCCCTAGCCACAGCCTACGCACTACTTGCCTCCCAGGCCTCAGTCCCACCTCCTCCTGCCGCCTGTCTCCTACTTGCAGATGGTTCCAGCGCTGGTTATTATTTAAACGAGCTGCTCCTGGCTCACATGTTAATTAAAACCCGCTGTCCAAAATCTCCTGGTACAATTTGCAGTGTAATCTGTAGCCTCTAGTGCATCATTGTATCTCTATTAAAAGGGATTCTCTGTAATGATGCGGGGATTTAATTAGTTTCTTTGCCAATGTTGTAAAACACAGTGATAAACGAGCCAACAGGTCCGCGGATCATTATTCTCCTCAAGATGAGCTTATTAGCTGATTATGAATCATTAACAAAGTCTACACGGGATTTTCTTATCTAATTCAACACAATTTTTAACATTCAATGCGCAACATCCATTTCTTTCAACCAGCAACATTGTGTGGTGATTGCAATCTGTACGTATGGCTTCCTACTCTTGGCTTGGGTTTTTCCCCTCTTTGTATTTAATTTTAGATATATTGTGGGGGAAACAAGACCTGGTGATTGGAAACCATATCATGATGAATTGAGAGTCTCATTTTATAAAGAGAGACAGCCATGGTGAACTGGGCCTGGGAGTGTTGGTGTCTGTGTGTGCACACTTGTGCACATGTATCTATCTGTATTGGAGGGATGGCCTGGGGATGTGCAAGTCCCTGTGTGCATGGATGTGAATGCTCTGTGAATCATGTGTGTGTCCACAGCCTGTGGATAGCGCTTCTTGTTTGTATGTATCCTGTATATCCTATATACCCATCCCTCTACTTGTGTGTGTATATACTTGTACGTGTATATACATCCATACAGGATCCTGTATGGTCTATGCCAGGATCCTGTATGGATGTATATACACGTACAAGTATATACACACACAAGTAGAGGGAGCTTAAAGAAAGAGAAAATTCTGAATAGGCTTTCAGACTGATGTTATTCAACCATTCCATGAGATGTCAGTATCCCCAAAAGGTTGCAGATGGGCCACTCCTGTATTCCCTGCTCAGAGTCTGTTCTCCTTTCAGTGAGATATGGGCTGGGCACAGAACTTGGCACTACTAGCTTTACTACTAGCTCTGTAAGGTAGGAGGTTCTTTCCCTGCTTTACAGATGAGGTGATTGGGGTCCAGAGAAGTAAAATGGTTTGTCCAAGGCCATAGTAGCAGCTGGTGGAGCTGGGATCAAACATAGCTCTACCTCATTCTGAAGCTTTCTGTGATTCCGTGCTGTTTCCTGGGTGTTGGCTGCTTCTTATCCGAGAAACTTGTGGTTCCTCTGGGACTGGCATAGACCCTGCCTCTTGCAGCACCACCTCCAAGCATACACCACTTGGACCCTGGCCTTTTGCAGGCTGAATGTGGGAAAAGCAGCTACTGCACCCTCTGGGAAGTGGCTCTGTGGATCTGGTCCTAGCACTTTACATTCACATGACTCATGCCTCTTCATTTCAGCAAACAAATACTACCACAACTACTATTGCTAATAAGTATGAAAGCCAATTAGGTACAAATGAAAACTGGGCATTGTCACCTCAATGACCAAGAAACTATATGCAGGGAACAAAATGCATGTAAACATAACTGTTACAGCTCAGGGGCCTTGGAGGCCCAGCATGCGGAGACCTCAAATGCATAGATCAGAGGGAGACAAAGAAAGCTAGAGTGAGCATCATGGGGATTTGGGGAGTGTTTTGGGCTGAGCTGTGTCCTTCCAAAATTAATATGTTAAAATCCTAACTCCCAGTACCTCACAATGGGACTATTTTTGAAGATGGGATCTCTAAAGAGATAGTTAAGTTAAAACGAAGTTATTAGGATAGACCCTAACTCAATATGACTTTTGTCCTTACAAGAAGAGGAGATGAGGACATAGACACATACAATGGGAAGGTGACACAAATTCACAGGGAGAAGATCGATAAGCTGAGGTGGGAAGCCTCAGAAAAAATCAACCCCGCTGTGACCTTGATCATGGACTTCCAGCCTCCAGAACTGTGAGGACATACATTGTTTTTTAAGCCAGCCAGTCAGGATAATTCTTCATCCAGTTGTCAGTGCAGTGTCTAAAGGAAGACAATGAACATATGCACACTTCAGGCCAGTGTCCAAACCCAGACAGGTTCAGTGTGACCAAGAGTGGACACCTAGGTGCTGATAAGTGCTCTAGGTGATGTATAGTGATTACAAGTGATTTGTCCAGTCAAAGCAGGAACTCAGCAAGTGTGAGGCTAAAAAGAACTAAGCAGGGGTGAGTAGCCCAACCAAGTCAATGGAGGCATTAGGGCAGCTCTAGTCCCAGCAGGAATATGAAGTTCTGGACAAGGACACTGAAGTAGAATATTGTTCACACCAACAGAACCAGTATGGTGGTAGGTAAGAAAAGTCTTCACAGAGCTATACACAATTGCACAGAATCAAACTAGGTACTCCACAGAGGCATGTGGAATGATTGTGCATCAGTTAGCTACAGTTACTCTATTAGTTACCTCTTGCTGAGTAACAAAGCATCCCAAAACATAGTGGCTTTACAAAATAGCCATTTATTATTGCTCATAAGTCTATAGGTCAGCCAGGTGTTCTGTCTATTTGAGTCTGCTTTTTTTCTTTTTGCTTTTTTGAGACAGAGTCTTGCTCAGTGGCATGATCTCAGCTCACTGCAACCTCTGCCTCTAGGGTTCAGGTGATTCTCCTGCCTCAGACCCCTTAGTAACTGGGATTACAGGGGTGCACCACCACGCCTGGTTAATTTTTGTATTTTTCCCTAGAGATGGGGTTTCACCACGTTGGCCAGGCTGGTCTAAGGTGACCTAAGGTGATCTGCCCACCTCAGCCTCCCAAAGTGCTGGGATTACAGACAAGAGCCACCACACCCAGTCGATTTAAGTCTGCTTTCTGCCAATCTGGGACAGGATTGACTGATCCTGGCTGGGTTTCCTCATGCAATTGGAAGTGGGCTAAGAGGCTCAATGGCTTAGGATGGCTTCATCTGGACCAACACAGCTCCCTTCCGTGTTTCTCATATCCCTTCAACTGGGTAACCCAAGTATCTTCTCATGTCAGCAGCATGAGTCCAAGAAACTAGTCTGGACAGGCTGTCATGGAGACAACAGGTGCAAAAGAAGATGTAGAAACCTACGAACACTGTTCCAGGCTCTGCCTGTATCACATTTGCAAACATCACATTGGCTATAGCAAGTCATGTGGGCAAGTCCAGAGTCAGAATAGGAGGGAACTACAAAGTTACAAGGCAAAGGGTTTGGATACAGAGATGCCATTAATTCAGGTAATTGGTGTAATCAATCCACCACAGTGAGTAAATCAACAAATGTTTAAAGTGGAAGTCAGCGGGAACAAAACTAAATCCAGACTCTCTTGCTTGTAGGGTAAGGTCACTTATTCTTCCTGTCTTTGCTCAAGAGCTAAGTCTGGCCCTCAGAGTGTTACATGGAAGAGCTGCAAATAACCTCTCATGGATGGTCCCTGAGGCTATACCTGATCCCTGTTTTATACAATTGGAATGCCATTAAAATGCTGTGTGGGAATCTGAAAATAGTGGGATCTTCAGGGTGCTGCCACTCTTCCCTGCACACTCTGCATGGACAATCACATCCCCTCTCACCACCTCAACCACTCTTCTTCTGCCCTAACACAGCTAAAGGGGCCATCGGGAGCAGAAGTTCTGTAGATTGATAGCTTTAAATTGACAATTGTGGGAGAGGGAGAGAAAAAGATCTCCTGATGAGCATTGAATAGATGTCAGACTCTGAGACGTGCTGTGATCATTCGGAAAGATTCTGCGAAGGTGTTCTGATAGATATCCCACCATGACCAATGCTGAGAAATACAGATCTCTATAAAGAGATGGTTTCCAAATCTAAATCTCTAGCCCAGATTATTCTCCTGAGTTCCAAACCCATACATTCAGCTCTCTATGCATATCCCCACTTGTGTGTCCCACAGGTCACCACTCTAAAAATGAACTAATCCCTATCCTCACCAAATGTTCCCTTATCCTCCTCCTAGGTTTCTTTTATCCCTACCACCCACCCAGTCACCCAAGTCTGAAGTCTGGAAGTCACCCTTAACTCCCACTTCTCCCTCACTAATCCAGCCCCATCCCATATCTCCATAATTACAAAGTTTTTGGCATTTCAACCATCTACCACATATCCTACTTGAAGGATATTTCAAAAAAGAAAATCTATTCATGTCACTCCCTTGCTTATATCTCCTCAGGGGCTCCCCAGTGCCCAAATATCTTCACATAACTTACAGCACCTTATAGTACCTAGCCCTTGTGTAGCTTTCCAACCTCATCTCTCTCCTTTCTGCTGTGTGAATGTTATCTTCTCCACCTCTTTAAATCATTTAAATGGCATCTTGACTTCACCTCAACCTTTTGCATATGCTATTTCTTCTGTTGGAAATATTCTCTCACACTTCCCCTATTACCCGATTGCTCCTTGTGCTTCATATCTCAGCCCAGATATCTCTTTCTCAAAGAAAACATTCTTTATCCGTAGTTTGGTTCATGTCTTTACCCAGGGTATCACCTTTATAGCACTTGTCACATTGTATTTTATGCCTCTTTGCTTATCTTTGTCCCCCCACTCAACTAGTCTGTAAGCTCCTTGAAAGCAGAAACCATGTCTTGATCCCCAGTATCCCCTGATCCCCAGATCTCCTCTATTTGGGAGGGTATTAACATGAAGTGAACATATAACAAAGTATTATTTAATAAATGAATGAAACCCAGATGAGGCACATACGTGAGTTACCAAGCTTCTTATATGAAATCTGTTTGTAAGGTGCCAAACAGATTTCAGGTAGAGATTATATAAGTTAAAGTTTTCATATCTGCTGTTTTATTTAAACAAGGCACAGTTGATAAAGTAGGAATCAATTAACTGGGAAACTCTTTCCCTGCCCTCTGCTAATACAAGAATCCCGCTCCATGCCTAACACCTCAATAGGTTCCCAATGAACACTTCTAGATTATTGATTAAAATTTAAATATTAATCTGCTTTGTAAATTTTCCATTAATGTATTGCAAGAGGTTATTATGTAATGAATATAGTATTTATTGTGACCTACTTACATTCACAATGACTTTTAATTGTTTAACCTAAAGAAAAAGAGAAGCTGTCACCCCAGTGTCAAATTTCTGAAGAAATTTTTGGAGGCAGATTTGAGTGGGTGTCTTCAGAGGACAGACCAAGACTAGAGGAAGATTCTGGGTCAATAGAGCAACTTTCCCATTGACAAAGCCATCACAATGGAATGAACTCTAGAATGGACACAAATAGAGAATCAATGAAAGATGATGAAGAAGAGTTTCCCGAGAACAAAAACAAATAGATTAGAAGGTATAAAAGAACAGTTTAGAGATATGCAGGCTACACTGAGAAGCTAATATTAGTCTAATGGAGCTTCAGAAAAGGGGTATGGAAATAATTGTTGAAATACAACATCAAAATGATCAGAAGTGAGAATTTTTCACTTTAAAGAAAATAGCATTAATTATATCAAAATGGATTAAATAAAATAATTCTATATCTAGAGACATATTATAGAAATACTGTAAAGCATTAAGGAAAAAATTAACAGGTTAAAAGTTGCCAGAAGAAAAAACAGATACTTTATAAAGGAATGATACTAGAATGACAACAAAAATTCTCAGCAACAATAATAGATGGCAAAAATACAGTAAAGTAGTAACTTCAAAGCGCTGAGTGAAAATACCTGACAAGCTTGCGTTTTATACCTAGATAAACTAGCATTCCAAATGATGGGGTGAAGCCTTTTTCGGGCATACAAAGACTATGAGTTTCCTAACTCATTAAAAGAACAATTTAAGACTTACAGTTTTATCTCTGACATGTAAAAGTGGAACTCCCATCCTTACAACAATAAAAATGCTGAAAAAACTGAAAACCATTGCCTTCTTAGAATAAGCAGAGAATTAAGGGCACAGAAAAAAAAATCACCACTCCAAAATCTGGAGAGATAGGTGAATACAAAAAAAATCACAGCCATGATCAGCTTACCTGGAAAAGAAGCTCTTGGAGCCATAAGCTGGTATCTACCCTTAAATCGTAACTTTGATGAATTGCTAGAAGTAGAGTATAGACTAGCATGAAAATGAGAAACTCCTCAGAGCTGCAGTTTTGGGGGCCTCAAACTTTCTCAGTTTTACCTCCATGAACCTCATCAAATTGTCATGGTGAAGAGTCAATTTTTTAAAATCCCATGTTTTTGGAAGGGATAAAGGAAAAGTAACACTTTTGAAACATACCCAGAGCATTTTCCTTAACAAAGGACCAGTCATCAATGGAAAGACTTTATCAGAGCTTTATCTGATGTGGGGAAAGGGAAATTATCTAACTCTAACCCTCTTTAGACTTGCTCTCTCATCTTAGGAGAAAAAAAAGCTGAGGAACACTTGTGATGGTCACACTTCAGGGACGCAGGCCCACTAAAATACGGACACTTAGTTATAGAATTATAGGACCCTATAATTTTCACCCCATACATCACCACCATATCAACAGGGTTCCGGCACAATAACAGTACATTATGTACAGCTGAGATGTTCAGATTCTATTTAAGAAGGGGTTTTTAGGGAAGTCTAAAAACAACAGGTAAAACAAATAACAAGTACACTCAAGGAAATGGAAGACTTTAACACCTATAGCCACAGCAAACATTAAACACAGCCCAACTCCCAGCCAGGTTAGCACAAAACCTCACACTAAAGGCCTATGTCCCTTAGTTTCTATTACCTGATACATCATGTCATGCTTTCAACAAAAAAATTATAAAGCATAATAAAAATCAAGAAAAAATATTATTTAAATAGACAGCAATCATCAGACAGCAATCATCAGAGCACAGACATAGCAAAATTTTGGAATTATCAGACTAAGAATGAAAAAAGTAAACAACATGAAAGAACAGATGGGTAATATAAGCAGAGAGATGAAAATGCTAAGAAAATATCAAAAGAAAATGCCATAAATAAAAAAAGCCACATTGTGACAGAAGTGAGGAATGTCTTTCATGGGCTCATTCTTAACCTAGACATAGTCAAGGGAAGAATCACAAATTGAAAATATGTCAATGAATGCTTCTCAAACTCAAATGCAAAAAGAACAAAAGAATAAGAAAGAGAACAGAATATTCAAGAACCATGTGACAACTCAAAAGTTGCAACATACGGGCAATTGGAATACGAGAAGGAGAAGAAAGAGGGAACAGAAGAACTATTCCATTACGCCAGAAATTTTTCAAAATTAATAACACCAAAACACAGATCCAGGAAGCTCAGAGAACACCAAGCAGGAAGAATCCCAAAACAGCTATCCCTAGACATGTCACATTCAAACTGTAGAAAGACAAAGACAAAAATCCTGAAAACAGCAGAGGAAAAGGAACACTTTACCTGTAGAGGAACAAGGATAAGAAATACCTTGGACTTCTCATCAGAATCTATGCAAACTGAAAGAGAACAGAGGAAAATATTTAGACCGTTGAAAGTGAAAGAATCTAGAACTCTATATTCAATGAAATTATCCTTCAAAAATGAAGAAATGCTTTCTCAAACAAATGAAATCTGAGAGAATTTATCACCAGTATACCTGCACTGCAAGAAATGTTTAAAGAAGAGTTTCTTCAAGAAGAGGAAAAATAATGTAAGTCAGAAATTTAAATCTACATAGAGATAGAGCATTAAAGAAGGAATAAATTAAGGTAAAGTAAAATATTTTATTTTTCTTATTGTTAATTGCTTTAATAGATAACTATTCAAAGTAATAACAGTAGCTATGTATTAGATGATTATAGTATATGAAAAGTGAAATGAATGACAGCCATGTATTGAGGGACAAGAGAGGGAAGTTGGGAATACTCTGTGATATCATTTGGCTCTGTGTCCCACTCAAATCTCATCTCAAAGTGTAATCCACCACATGTCGAGGGAGGGTCCTGGTGGGAGGTGATTGGATCATGGGGACAGTTTCCCCCATGCTGTTCTTGTGAGAGTGAGGAATTTCTCATGAGATCCAATGGTTTAAAAGTGGCAGTTTCCCCTGCATTCTCTCTTTCCTGCCGCCATGTCATATACGCCGTGCTCCTCCTTCGCTTTCTGCCATGATTGTACGTTTCCTGAGGCCTCCCCAGCCATGAGAAACTGTGAGTCAATTAAACCTCTTTTGTTTGCAGAATACCCGGTCTCATGTAGTTCTTTGTAGCAGTGTGAAAATGGACTAACACACTCTGCTATAAGGTATCTTCCCTACTTGTGAAGACTCCTTATCAGAAAGAAGTATAGCATACTTCTCATCAGAGTAAGCATAGTGTTACTTGAGAGTAAGATTAGACTAGTTTCAAATGCATATTGCAAACTCTAGGGAAACTACAAACTTTTGTTTTGTTTTGTTTTGTTTTGTTTTGTTTTGTTTTGTTTTGAGACAGAATTTCGCTCTTGTCACCCAGGCTAGAGTGCAATGGTTCGATCTCAGCTCATTGCAGCCTCCGCCTCCTGGGTTCAAGTGATTCTCCTGCCTCAGCTTCCTGAGTAGCTGGGATTACAGGTGCCCACCACTACACCTGACTAATTTTTGTATTTTTAGCAGAGATGGGGTTTCACCATGTTGGCCAGGCTGATCTCGAACTCCTGACCTCAGGTGATCCACCCGCCTTGGCCTCCCGAAGTGCTGGGATTACAGGCATGAGCTCCTGCATCTGGCAGTCACAAATGTTTTTTAAAAGAAGTATAATTGATATGCTAGGAAAGGAGAGAAAATGGAATCATATAAAATGCTCAATTAAAACAAGAGAAGACATAACAGCCTTTAACATGTGTGTACCAAACAACAGTTTGTTAAAATACATGAGACAAAAACTAGTAGAACTGCCAAGTATTGTAGTTGGAGTTTTCAACACTCTTCTTTCAGTAATTTATAGATCAAGTAGGCAGAAAATCAGTAAGGACATATTTGAACTCAACAGCACTATCAATTGACTAGATTAATCAACTAGATATAATTGATGTCTATCAACTACTTCATTCAATAACAGCAGAATCATTCTTCACATGCTCACATGAATCATTCACCAAGATGGAACACATCCTGGGTCATAAAACAAATCTTAACAAATTTAAAAGAATAGAAATTATACAATGTCTGCTCTCATGCTGTAATATAATTAAACTAGAAATCAGTAACAGTAAAATAGCCTCAAATACTTACAGATTAAACAAGACACATCTAAATAACACATGAGTTAAAGAAGAAATTTTAAGAGAAATTTTTAAATATTCAAACTAGATGAAAGCGAAAACACAACTTATCAAAATTTATGGAATGCAGTAAAAGCAGTGATTAGAGGGAAATTTATAGCATTGAATGCAAATGTTAGAAAAGAAGGATCTAAAAAATCAATAATCTAAGCTTCCACCTTAGGAAATTAGAGAAAAAGAGATCAATGTAATCCTAAGATAAGCATAAGAAAATAAGTAATAATTAGAACAAAAATCAGTGAAATTGAAAGCAGGAAAATAGAGAAATCAACAAAACCAAATGCTATCGTGGAAAAGATCAATAAAATTGATAAAGCTCTAGCTGGGCTAACAAAGAGAAAAAGAGAAAGAACAAAAATTACTGATATTAGAAATAAAGGAGGAGTCACCACTATTGATCCCATGGACATCAAAAAGATAATAAATATATGAATAACTACACGACCACAAGTTTGATAACTTAGATGAAATGGACAAATTCTTGGAACAACATGAGCTACCAAAGCTCACAATAGGAGAACTAGATAATCTGAACAGACTATTAAAGAGATCTATTAAAGAAATTAAGTCGGCCGGGGGCGGGGGCTCAAGCCTGTAATCCTAGCACTTTGGGAGGCCGAGACGGGCGGATCACAAGGTCAGGAGATTGAGACCACCCTGGCTAATACGGTGAAACCCCATCTCTACTAAAGAATACAAAAAACTAGCCGGGCGATGAGGCGATGAGGCGGGTGCCTGTAGTCCCAGCTAACTTGGGAGGCGGAGGCAGGAGAGAATGGCTAAACCTGGGAGGCGGAGCTTGCAGTGAGCGAGATGCAGGGCCACCACCACTCCAGCCTGGGCCGAGAAAAAAAAGCCAGACTCTGTCTCAAAAAAAAAAAAAAAAAAAAAAAAAAAAAAAAAAAAAAAAAAAAAAAAAAAACAAGAAAATTAAGTCAATAATTAAATATCCTTTTCAAAAAAGAAAGCACCAGTTTTAATTCTACCAAAATTTAAGAAAGAATTTATATCAATTTTTTACAATCTCTTCCAGAAAATAGCAGCCAAGGGAACCTCTCTTAACTAATTCTGTGAGACCAGTATTACTCTAACACCAAAACTGGATAAAGACATTACAAGAAAGAAAAGCTATAGACCAATATCTTTCATGAACATAGATGCAAAAATCTTCAACAAAATATTAGCAAGTTAAATCCAACAATGTATAAAAAAATTTATATACCATAATCAAGTAGGATTTATTCAAGGTATATACAAGCCTGGTTCAACATTAAAAAGTCAAGTGATGTTATCTACCCTATCAACAAAATAAGTAAGTAAAAGCACATGATTATATCAATTGATGCAGAAAAAGCATTTGACAACCCCAACAGTAATTGTTTTTTTAAACATAAATAATTAGGAATAGAGGACTTCTTCAACTCTATTTTTTTTAAAACTACAAAAGAAAAAAAGCTACAGCTAACATACTTAATAGCAAAAAAAAAAAAATTGATGTTTTCCCCTAAGATTGCAAAAAAGGCAAGGCTCTACCCTCTCATTACTTCCATTTAACATTGAATGGAAGTCCTAGCTAATGCAACAAGATAAGAAAATGAAATAAAATGTATATAAATTAGGAAGAAAGAAATAAAGCTACCTTTTCTTGCAGATAACATGATTGTCTATATAAAAAAATTCCAAAGAATCAGCCAAAAAAAAAAAAAGAAAACAACTCTAGAATTAGTAAATGATTATGGCAAAGTTGCAGAATATAAGAATAATATACAAAATCACCAGGTGCGGTGGCTCATGCCTGTAATCCCAGCACTTTGGGAGGCCGAGGCGGGCAGATCACGAGTTCAGGAGATCAAGACCATCCTGGCTAACACAGTGAAACCCCGTCTCGACTAAAAATACAAAAAAATTAGCTGGGCCTGGTGGCAGGTGCCTGTAGTCCCAGCTGCTCAGGAGGCTGAGGCAGGAGAATGGCGTGAACCTGGGAGATGGAGGTTGCAGTGAGCCAAGATTGTGCCACTGCACTCCAGCCTGGGCGACAGAGCCAGACTCTGTTTCAAACAACAAAAAAAATCATATACAAAATCATTAGCATATATATGTATATAGATATAGAGAGAGCATAATTTAACTTTGAACTTTAAAGCAGAGTATAATTTTCAATATCAAAAAGTTAGATATAAACCTAGCAAAACATGTACAGGATCTATATAAGGAAAACTACAAAATTATGATGAAAGAAACCAAAGATCTAAATAAATGGAGAGACATTTCATGTTCATAAATAGCAAGACTCAGAATTGCTAAGATGTCAATTCTTTCCAGATTGGTCAATCTCACCCTCAATCAAGATCCCAGAACGGTATTTTGTGGCTATCAACAAACTGATTCTAAAGCGTGTATGGAAAGGCAAAAGACTCAGAAAAGTCAACACATGAACGACGACAAATGTGGGGGACTGACACTACTCAATCCCAAGATTTACTGTAAGTTTAAATTAATCAAGATAGTATGGTATTGACAAAAGAGTGACACATAGATCAATGGGAAAGAATAGGAAGCTCAGAAGTAAATGCATGCAAACATAGCCAACTGACCTTTGAAAAGACTATCAAAGGGTAGTCTTTTCAAAAATGGTACTGGAACAATTGGATTTCCAAATGAAAAAGAAAAAAAAAGAATCTAGATTCAGACCTTAAACCTTTCAGAAAAATTAACTCAAAATGGTACACAAACCTAAATATAAAATGCAATACTATAAAATGCTAGAAGAAAACCTAAGACAAAATTTAAGTGACGTTGTGTTTGGCAATGACATTTTAAATGCCACACCAAAAGCACAATTTATGTGACAGTGGAAAAACACACATGAACTGTGTTTTTCCTATTCTCTCACTTAACACAATAATCAACACAGAGAACTTCTGTGACCAAATGTGTGCAAGATTTTTCTCACACACCAAGCAAGTGATCAGTTCTGCAGCAGACACCATCTGGATGTCCTCCAATTCACTTCTGACTCTATCTACCTGAAGGTAATGGCCAAATCCCACAAGTTGAGGGCTCAGTCCCACGAGACTGCCCCTCCTTCAGGCACCAGTCATAAATCCAAGCCTCCAGAACTTCCAACTAACCAGCTTTAAGTTGGGATTCCCACAACCCCCTCTTTGGGTTTGATTACTTTGCTATAGTGGCTCACAGAACTCAGGGAAACATGTTTACCAGTTTATTATAAAGGAAATTACAAAGGATACAGATGAAGAGATGCATAGTGCAAGATATGGAAGAAAGGGCATGGAGCCTCCATGACCCCCCTGGGTGTGCCACTCTTCGGGAACTCCCATGTAGAGACCTATGTGGAAGCTTTCCAAATCCATTCCTTTTGGACTTTTACAGAAGCTTCATTACATAGGCATAATTGATTAAATCACTGGCCACTGATGATCAACTTAACCTTCAGCCCTTCTCCCCTCTCAGGAGGGTGGGGGTGGAGCTAAAAGTTTCAACTCTCTAATTATGCCTTGGTCTTTCTAGTGACCAGCCCCCATCCTAAAGCTGTGTAGAGGTTGCCAACATCAGTTAACCATTAGCATACAAAAAAATAACTTTAAAGAGTCTAAGGATTTTAGGATTTGTATATTTAGGGAGAGGCGACAAAGACTAAATACATATTTTACATTATCACACCATAAAGGAAAAAATTGACACATTAAACTTTATTCAAATTGAAATTTTTACTCTGTGAAAGACACAGTTAAGAGAATTAAAGGACAAGGCACAGACTGGGAGAAAATATCTGCAAAACACATGGTAGCTGTACATCCAAAATATACATCAAAAAACTCTTAAAACTTAACAATAAGAAAACAAACAACCTAATTAAATATTGGCAAAGATGTGAACAGACACCTCAACAAAGAAGATATGCAAATGAAAAATAAGCATATGAAATTATGTTCGACTTCATTTGTCATCATAGAATTGCAAATTAAAACAGTAATAAGATACCACTACACACTTATTACAATGGCTAAAATTTTTTCAAATATTTAACTGACAATACCAAATGTTGGTGAGGATGTGGAACAACAGGAACTATATCATTCATTTATGGTGGGAATGTAAAATGGTTCAGCCACTTTGGAAGACAGTTTGGCAGTGTCTTACAAAGCTAAACATAGCCTTACAATCCAGAAATCACACTCCTAGGTATTTAAATCGATTTGAAATTTTATGTTCCCACAAAAACCTGCATGGGAATGTTTATAGAAGTTTTATTCACAATCTCCAAAACTGGATGCAACCAAGGTTTCCTTTGATATGTGAATGGAAAACAAATGACGGTATATCCATACAATGGAGTATTATGTAGCAATAAAAAAAATGTGAGCTATCAAGCCACAAAAAGATTTGGAGAAAACTCAAATGCCCATTATTAAATGAAAGGAGACACTATGAAAATACTATATTGTGTATGATTCAAATTATATGACATTCTGGAAAAAGCAAAACCATAGACAAAGAAAAATGATCCATGTGTGCCAAGAGTTTGGGGGTAGAAGGGAGCAATAAATAGGTGATACATGGGGTATTTGTTAGAGCAGAGAAACTACACTGTATGATACTGTAATGGTGAATGCATTACAATAGGTATTTCTCAAACCCATAGAACTTGACAGCAGAAGGAAAACTTAAGGCACACAAATTTTTAAAAGTCAATTAGGAGGAAGGGAATCCCAGAAAGGAACACAGACTGTGATAAGAGAATTTACTGGTGTTGTAAAAACAACCTCACTGAAGAGGGTGAGAGATCCAGGTGTTGACCTAAGTAACTTTGGAAATTAGTAGTCTTTAAGACTAAAGGCATTTTAGCACTCTTCCCTCTACTGGATAAAGTTATTGTTTCTCACAGGGTATGGTTTAAAGTTTCCAGTACCACTGTACATGTGTAGTGGAACTGGACAACTAAGTAAAGGGATGGTGGATGTTGGTGGCCAGGTTTCTCACGTTTGAGGTGGGAGTTTACAGATAAAAGGGTGAGGCCAGAATAACCCAAGGATTAGAGTTGGAGATATTAATATGAACTCATGATTAGCTTAATACAGGCACAAATGGTTAATTACAGAAATTTTTGTTTGTTAAGTGGTTTATTTTGTTATTTAAATATCAACTTTTAAATTCAGGGTACATGTGTAGGTTCGTTGCATGGATATGTTGTGTGATGCTGAGGCTTGGGTTATAATTGATCCTGTCACTCAGGTAGTGAGCATAGTACACAATATGTAGTTTTTCAACCATTCCCACCCCTTACTCTAGTAGTCTCTAATGTCTATTGTTCCCGTCTTTATATCCATGTGTACCCAATGTTTAGCTCCCACTTATAAATGAGAACATGTGGTATTTGGTTTTCTGTTTCTCAATTAATTTACTTAGAACAATGGCCTCAAACTCCATCCATGTTGCTGCAAGGACATGATTTTACTCTTTTTTATGGCTGCCTAGTATTTCATGATATGTACCACATTTTCTTTATCCAGTCCACCACTGATGGGCACCTAGGTTGAGTCTATGTCTTTGCTACTGTGAGTACTGCTGCAATAAACATACGGGTGCATGTGTCCTTTTGGTAAGATGATTTATTTTTCTTTGGGTATATACCCAGTAATGAGATTGCTAGGTTGAATGGTAGTTACATTTTTAGTTCTTTGAGAAATCTCCAAACTGCTTTCCACAGTTACTGAACTAATTTACATTCTCACCAGCTGTGTGTAAGCTTTCCCTTTTCTCTGCAGCCTCATCAACATGTTATTTTTTGACATTTTAGTAATAGCCATTCTGACTGTGTGAGATGGTATCTCATTGTGGTTTTAATTTGCATTCCTCCAATGATTAGCGATGTTGAACATTTTTTCATATATTTGTTGGCCACTTGTATGTCTTCTTTTGAGAAGTATCTGTTCATGTCCTTTGCCCACTTCTTAAGGGGTTACTTATTTTTTGCTTGTTGAATTAAGTTCCGTATAGATTTTGGATAGATCTTCATAGATAGATCTTTATTGGATGCATAGTTTGTAAATATTTTCTCTTATTCTGTAGGTTGGCTTTTTACTCTGTTGATATTTTCCTTTGCTGTGCAGGAGCTCTTTAGTTTAATTAGGTCTCACTTGTCAATTCTTCTTTTTGTTGCAATTGCTTTTGTGGACTTAGTCATAAATTATTTGCCAAGCCCAGTGTCCAGAATGGTATTTCCTAGATTTTTTCTTCTAGGATTTTTAAAGTTTTAAGTCTTACACGTAAGTCTTAATCCAATCAACTTTTGAGTTAATTTTTGCATATGGTGAAGGGTAGGGGTCCAGTTTCATTCTTCTGCATATGGCTAGCCAGTTATCCCAGCACCATTTATTGAATAGGGAATCCTTCCCCCATTGTTTATTTTTGTCAACTTTGTTGAAGATCAGACGGCTGGTGAGAATGTAAATTAGTTCAGTAACTGTGAAAAGCAGATATGTGGCTTTATTTCTGAGTTCTCTATTCTATTCCATTGACCTAAGTGTCTGTTTTTGTACTAGTACCATGCTGTTTTGGTTACGGTGGCCTTGAGGTATAGTTTGAAGTCAGGTAACGTGATGTCTGCAGCTTTGCTCTTTTTGCTTAGGATTACTTTGGCTCTTTGGGCTCTCTTTTGGTTCCACGTGAATTTCAGAAGAGTTTTTTTTCTGAGTAATTACAGAAATATTATGTTACAATCTTATGTGTCTCAATGTGACTGGGTCATGGGGTGTCCAGACATTTGGTTAAACATTACTTCTGGGTGTGTCTGTGAGAGTGTTTCTAGATGAGATTAACATGTGAATCAGTAGATGGAGTAAAGCAGATTGTTCTCCCCAGTGTGTGTGGGCCTCATTCAATCTGTTGAAGGCCTGAATAGAAGAAAAGGCTGAATAAGAAAACATTCTTGTTTTGGCCATTGCACAAATTTTTTGCAAAGCTTGCAACTATTTCATAGTGTTGGGTTAATTAGGGTTATTCCTTTGGTTAATAAATAAATGTGTTTGTGCTTTCAAAAATAATTATTTCTGACTGACTCTCTTCAGACTGGGACTGGTCTCCTTCTTTGGACTAAGACTCAGACTTAGACTGGAATTTACAACATCAGTTCTCCTGGGTTTCCAGCTTGCCAACTTCAGATCTTGGACTTCTCAGTTTCTAGAATCATGTGAACCAATTCCTTATAATAATATATTTACCATTGGTTCTGTCTCTCTGAAGAACCCAGACTAATATACTGTGCTTTTTGGCTTTTTGGGGTTTTTTTGAGACTGGGTCTTACGCTGTTGCCCAAGCTGGAGTACAGTGGCATGACCTCGGCTCACTGCAACCTCCACCTCCTAGGCTCAAGCAATCCTGCCTCAGCCTCCCAAGTAAGTGGGACTACAGGCATGCACCTCCACACCCAGCAAATTTTTGTATTTTTTGTAGAGACAGGGTGTTGCCATTTTGCCCAGGCTGGTCTCAAACTCCTAAGTGCAAGCGATCCATCTGCCTTGGCCTCTCAAAGTTCTAGGATTATAGGCATGAGCCACTGCACCTGATCAGTAATACACTTGTGTATGTATGCATGGGTTAACATAAAAATGTTTGTGCTATCAGCTGAAAGGGCATAAAAGAAATGACACCTCAGTAGCAACAAGTACACCTAATGCCTAGATTTTGGTTTCTAACACCGTCCTCCAATAAAGAAACCAGGAATCTTTGAGAAATAGTTGATTCTAGGACTGGGGAAAGAAATATACAAGATAATCCTAGAACTTCTCATAGTGCCATAAAATAAGGAAGTGTTAAACAACAGCCTATGATGGAGGTGTATCAGAGGAGGACAAGAGCCAATGGAAAGAGTTCCCCATGGCCAAAGCTGGAACAATCTGAACAATAAAACAAATAAGGTATGTCAGATTCTAATCCAAAGTGAAAAAATAAATATTTCTGCGTCCATGCTTACATAAATAAGCAATTGAATAAATTAGAGATACTCCACCCTCAAGGAAGGGGAGCATAACTTCCCACTCTTTAAGTGTGGGCTGCACATAGCAACTTCCTTCCAAACAATACACTATGGAGGAGGCAGGAGAGGATAACTTTACTGTGGAGAAACCTGACACACCACCTCAACCAGGTGATCAAGGCCACTATCAACAGTCATAAATCGTGTTGATAGTATGTTATGTACCCTTGACATGATGCAGTGAAGACAGCACTTTGTCTCTGTAGTCTGTCTCCGAGTAACCCATGGCCCCAGTCTTATTATGAGAAAAACAGCAGACAAATTCCCATCGTGAGGCATCCTACAAAATACTTGGCCATTATTCCTCAAAACTCTCTTACTAAATGTGATATGGTATTCTGGGTGAAGTCCTGGAGCAGAAAAAAAACATTAGATAAAAACTAAGGAAATTTGGATAAAGTATGACTTTAGTTAATAATTATGTATCAATAGTGGTTCCTTAATTATAACAAGAATTTCCCACTAATGTGAGATGTTAAAATAGGGGAAACCGTAGAGGATATTTTGAAAATCTCAACTATCTTCTCAACTTTTCCATAAATCTAAAAGATAATGTCTCTTTAAAAAAAAACAAAACAAAACAAAAAAAAGAACTTAAAGGATATACTTCAGAAAGGAGAGAACTGAATTTAGAGGGAAGTTAATGAACTAGAAAACAAAATATGTCAGTAAATTTAATTATTAACTGAAAGAGTTAATTTTTTATTACTAGGCAAAACTATGACTAGAAATAATAATAACTAGATGAGAATGATGTTCAATTAGTGATTAAAGTTAGTTAAAGTCTGTGTCATGTTTGGGAAGAGGATAGATATACTGAATGACTTAAATCTGTTAGAAAAAAATGAATACTTAAGCATATGTATGCAATTAATTATATAAAAATTCAAGGATAACCACAATAAAATGAAAACACAGTCTATTTTCCAAATCACTATAGAGGGGGAAAAGGGTATGTAGGGGAAGAATGGATGTGGAAAACATTTTCAGTTCAACAGAATGCAAGAAAAAGAGAAAAAAAAAAAAAGAACAGAAAACAAAGCACAGAAAAAGTTGGTTAAAAAATATGCAAATATGTAGATCATTACAATAAATGTTGTAGGAGATGCATCTTGCACATACCCTCAAATTCTCTTGGCCTCACCTGTCTCCCAGACACTCAGCCTCTTGCCTTTCTTACAGCTACTGCCAAGTGACAGTCAACTCTGTTGGGTCTGTGGCTGGAGGCCGCTGCCCACTGTCTCTGTCTTCTCCCACTCCATTGGCATGTTATGTCACAATGCATGAACCAAGTAACTCAGCCTGAAGTTCAAAAGAATTACATCCCCAAGGGGCAAAAGGCCCAATTAGAGATAAGAGATAGAACAGAGCCAACAGATAAATGCCTTCTCTTTGGTTCCCTTCAATGGACTTTTCCAAGGCATGCATATGCCTGTATAGCATGTGTGGAGATGTGCCAAGAGGCCAACTGAGCATATCTATCAAGCATTGGCATTGTCTCGTGTTGTGCTGTGAAGTCCTTACACATGCTTTCCGTTCTCCTTTGCCTCAATTACCCTTTCTCTATCTCTTAATGACTCAACATTGCTTCAGGCTCTGTTGCTAAGACAAATGTAAAATAAACAAATAAATTTAAAAGTCCATCTACTAAAATAGATTGGATGATTAGATTTAAATCCAGTAAAACACAAGAGACACATCTGAAATAAAATTAATTAGAAATGTTGAAATGAAGACATGGAAAATATACACCATGAAATTACTAACAACAGCAACAAAACTAATGTAGTAATATTAGTATCAGACAAACCAAAATTTAAGGTATTGGGCCGGCGCGGTGGCTTACGCCTGTAATCCCACCAGTTTGGGAGGCCCAGGCGGGTGGATCACGAGGTCAGGAGATCGAGACCATCCTGGCTAACATGGTGAAACCCCGTCTCTACTAAATATACAAAGTTAGCCAGGCATAGTGGTGGGCACCTGTAGTCCCAGCTACTCAGGAGGCTAAGGCAGGAGAATGGCGTGAACCCAAGGGGCGGAGCTTGCAGTGAGCAGAGATCGCTCTACTGCACTCTACCCTGGGCGACAGAGTGAGACACTGTTTCAAAATAATTAATTAATTGATTGATTAATTAATTAAAATAAAATTTAAAGTATAATAGATAGTATGTAACAATATATTACATACATATTTAATACATATATAAAGAAAAAATCCACCAAGGAAATATATCAATAATGAATTTATATGCACCTAAAAAAATTACCTGAAAACATACAACACAGACACAGACAGGATTAGAAAAAAAAATAACCAATATAAAAACATAATGGGAGATTTCAGCAAACATCTATTAGAAATCATATACCAAGTGGCCAGGTGCAGTGGCTCACGCCTGTAATCCTAGCACTTTAGGAGGCTGAGGTGGGTGGATCACTTGAGGTCAGCAGTTCCAGACCAGCCATGCCAACATGGTGAAACCCCATCTCTACTAAAAATCCAAAAGTTAGCCAGGCAAGGTAGTGTACGCCTGTAATCCCAGCTACTCAGGAGTTAGAGGCAGGAGAATCACTTGAACCCAGGAGGCAAAGCTTGCAATGAGCTGAGATCGTGCCACTGCACTCTAGCCTGGGCAACAGAGTGAGACTTGGTCTCAAAAAAAATTAAAAAAAGAAACCATATACCAAGTAGACAAAATGTTATTAAGGTATAGAATGTTTGAAAAACAAAATCAATATATTTTCTAATAAATGCATATAGAGTTTTCAACCAATAAACAAAGAGAATGCATTCTCTTCCAGTTCATATGAATTATTTACAAAATTTGACCATATATAATACTATACACACAGGAAATCTCAACAAAGAACCAATATCGTGTAGATCATTTTCTCTTGTGGCAATAAATCTAAATTAGAAAGCAATCATAAACATTAAATCCAAACACAACAGACATAATTGAAATTTGTAAAATGCTTTTCTAAATAACTTATTGTGAAAGAGGACATCACAATAAAAATTATAAGTATTCCACATGAATTGTAATTGAAATTTGCATATTAAAACTATGTAACTAGTAGAGTACCTGCAAGAGAATTTGTAACTGTAAATGCACCAGTTAAAATAAAGTTAGAAAATAAATGTTATATTTAACTGAAGAACCAATAAAAAGATTGTAATAAACAAGACAGAAGACAGTAAATATTAAAAATAAGGGTAGAAATTAATAAAATAAAAAAACAAGAAAATAACAGAATCAACTAAGACAAAAGCTATTTTCTTAAAATAAAACTAATAAAACAGTCTTCCAATAAGACTAAGCAACGGAACAAACAAAAAAGGCATATAAATACACAAAATTAGATATGAAGAAGGGGATATAACTAAAATAGAGACTTTAATAATCATAATAGAATATGATCAGCTTTATGTTTTAAAATTTGAAAACACAAAGAATTTTACATTTCTAGAAAATAAAAATTACCAAAATTGGCTCAAGAAGAAATAAGAAACTTGAATAAATTAAGCCATTAAAGAAATAACATGGCAAATAAAAGTAAAACCACCTCAATGAAAAGATCCACTCTTCAATGGATACTTGATATGTGACAGAGGTTACGTCACAAATCAATAAGGAAGGAATGGCTGCTTCAATAAATGACACTGAGACAACTGACTGTACTTATTGAACAAAATAAAACTAGCTGCTCACATTTTTAATTATATGTGAAAATTAATTCTGGCTAGATTAAAAATCTAAATAGAAAAGGCAAAACTTATTTAGAAAAAAACATGAAAACATCTTCAGGGTAGAGAATTTCTCAAACAAGACACTATGAGAAAAGAAAAATATTGATAAATTTAACTTTTATTTTAAAACTTTATTCAGCAATAGTTATCACATGCAAAGTAAAAGACAAGCCACAACAGTCTCTTTGGAAAATAAGTTGGCATTCTCTAATACAGCTGAAGATATGCATATGTGATTAAGAAACTCCTCTCCTAGATACAGTCCCTGCAGAAACTCACGCATGTGTGTGCCCAGAGACATGTACAGGAATGTTTACAGTGATAGTGTTTGAAATATTCAAAAACTGGAAGAGCGAAACAAGTCAATGGTAGAATTTTTGTGGAACATTCATTTGATAAAATGCCATCAGCAGTGAAAATGAGGAATATATATATATATGTGTATGTGTGCATATATGTATATACACACATATATACACATATATGTGATATATATACACACATATTATATATATACACATATATATGATTCTCAGTCTCACTAGTAAATTGAAGAAATTCAAATTAAAACAACAATGAAACATCATTTTATGGACATCATGCCAGCAAACGTTAAAAGGCTGACAACACCAAGTATTGTTCAGGATATGAAAAAACAGATCTCTAATTATACTTCTGGGAGCGTACTTTGGGGAGCAATTTAGCCACATTTAACAACATTGAAGAAAAGCATATTCTATGGCCCAACAGGGCAGTTTTGCATTTTGCAGAAAGTCTTTTACAGAAATATTTATCTGTGCCATCGTTTGTAATAGCTAAAAATTAGAAATAACTTCAGTGTTCCTAAACAAAAGAAGGAATAAATAAATTGTAGTATAGTAACACAATGCAATGTCACGTAGCAATTAGAATGAACTAGAGCTACAACTATCAAAATGGAAAAGCAAATTCTAGAATATGCATAGTAAGATACCATTTACATCAACTTTGAAAATATGCAGAACAGCACCACATATTGTTTATGATGCAAACATATGTAGCAATAGTATGAAACTATGCATGAGAATGACAAACACTGAGGTGAGGGTGGTGTTTGCCTCAGGAGAGGGAGGAAAAAGAATGAGATCAACTAGGAGCATATACAGTTTCAATTATATCTGAAATATTTTACTTATTTTAAAAGAACTGAAGCAAAAGAAAATCTGTCATTTTAATTTACCAGACTAACAAATTAAGGTAGAAAACCATGCAATCATCTCAATAGATTTAGAAAAGCATTTGATGAAATTCAGCAACACTAATTCATGATTTAAAAAAAAAAAAAAAAAAAAACCCTTGAACTAAGAAGAGAACCTTAACATGATAAGAATTACCTGCCAAACGCCAACAGCAAATATCACATATGATGGTGAAATGTTAGAAGTATTTCTTTCAAAGTCAAGAACAAACTAGGATGTCTGGCGGTCCTAGACAGTGCAATATGACTAGTGTGCATAGGATTGGAGGAGGAGGGTGGAAGAGGGAAAGAAAATAAATGTAAGCAACACTGAGACAACTTTTCATGCATATCAGATTGGCAAAAAATAAAATGACTGATAACACCACAGATTTTGGAGGATGGAAGCATTAGGAACTCTTTCACTGTTGATGGAGCTGTAAACAGGCATAGCACTTTGAAGAGTAAATTGTCAATATCTGGTAAACCTGAAGATGTGCATATGATATTATCTGGCAATTCTGCTTTTAGATATTGTAATCGAGAAAAATTAGGAGGCAATCTAAATGTCCGTGAACAGAGAATAAGTAAGTCAGGTGCAGTTCATTCATACAATGAACTACTATATAGCTGTTGAAACAAATGAACTAAGTTTTCCTGCACAGATGTGGTTAAATCTCAAAATGTAACATTCGATGAGAAACATCAGTCACAAAAGGACAAAGTCAGTACAACACAATTAATGTCAGTTTTAAGAACACAAAAAGCAATCCTACATACTGTTATGGTTATACATATATGCATTAAATGTATGAAAACTGGTAAAGAGTGATTTTTAAACACTTTAAGCAAACTTTCTTTGAGGAAAGAAAACATAGGGGCTGTTAGCTGTATCTGTGATTTTCTTCCTGAGAAAAGAAGAGAAGGCTACAACAAATACAGCAAAATATTAACATATAAAATCTGGATGGTGCAATATGAGTTTCTATTACATTATTTTTACCTTTACTTCTTTATGTTTGTAATAGAGTAATCCCGCCTTATCCAAGGGGGATACATTCCAAGACCCCAGTGGATGCCTGAAACCACAATACCAAAGCCCAAAAATATTATGCAAAATTTTTTTCTTTCTTCACAATTTCACAGATAGAAGATTCATCCTTACTATGGATCTTAGCAACCTCAGCATACAATTTTTTTTTCTTTCCTTATTAAGTCAAGAACTTTCAACTTTTCCCTTAAAGTACTTTATGGCTTCTCTTTGGCACAGTCAAATTGCCCACATCACGACTCTTGCACTTTGGGGCCATGATTAGTAAAATAAGCATTACCTGAACCCAAACATTGCCATACACAGTCAATCTGATAAACCAAGACAGCTACTGACTGACTAGCGGGCAGATAGCACATACACACGGATACTCTATACAAAGGGATGACTCCTGCCCGGGACAGAATAAAACAAGACAACTACTCAGAATGGCATGCAATTTAAACTTCGGAGTTGTTTATTTCTGAGTTTTCCATTTATTATCTTCAGACTGTGGTTGACCTCGGGGAATGGAAACCCTGGAAAATGCAATTGCCAATAAGGGAGGATTCTTGTGTTTTATTATCAAATGATTAATTTTAAAATGATGGAAGATCATGGCACAGTGGAATCTCAGAAACTCAGAAGTTATCTAATTAGCTGTATCATTTCTCAAGAGTCCCCCACGCTTGGCTTTCATGACCCAGGTGACGGGCAGCTCACTACCTATCAGGCAACTTCAGTTCTGGTCAGGTTTCCCTGTTAAAACAAATACCCTCGGTCGGGTGTGGTGGCTCGTGCCTGTAAACCCAGCACTTTGGGAGGCCGAAGCAGGTGGACTGCCTGAGCCCAAGAGTTCAAGACCAGCCTGGGCAACACAGTGAAATCCTCTCTCTACTAAAAATACAAAAAATTAGCTGGGTGTGGTGGCGCATGCCTGTAATTCCAGCTACTGGGGAGGCTAAGGCAAGAAAATTTGCTTGACCTGGGAGGGTAGAGGGTTGCCAGTGAGCCAAGATCATCCACTGCACTCCAGCCTGAGTGATAGAGCCGAACTTTGTCTCAAAAAAAAAAAAAAAAAAAAAAAAAAAAAAACAGGGAAAAAAAAATACCCTCATATGGAGCCAAAATCTGTCTCCTTTTATTCCCCTGGACCAGCATAAGGGCTTTTGGCTTTGCCTTCACAGACCTGACTGGGAGCCTGGAGCCTTAGACTTCGACCCTGCTTGTGTCATGACCTCCTGGATAAAACTTGCCAGTCTCTTGCCCTCATTTCTCCATCTATCAATTACATGATGTGAATGGTCACTCAAGGCTCTAACATCCAACAAGTCTGTAAGATTAATGTTTTCCCAAAACTTTGGCACAGCAGGGCCTTCTATAAAACATAATTTTAGAAAATAAAATTCGTCTCTTTAAAAGCATGCATACTTCTTAAAACAAGGCTTAACCTTCTGTCTTAAAACTTGCCTGGCAAGACTGCGCCATTCAGCAAAACTAGAAATGCACGGCTCTGCACAAACAGAAGGCCTGGCCAGGGCAGCGGAGGGGAGCTGCCCAAGAGACTGAGAGCCAACCTCCCCAGGCTAAGGCTCACAGTTTCCCAGCAGCCACATGCATCCCAGGCCCAGTGTGGCTCAGTGGAGAGGTGCTCCCTCAATGTCCCCTTGGGGGAAGCCTTGTAGCTAGCCTCCTGGGAAACACTGGGGAAGGAATTCTTCAACCTGCCCCTTCTCCATCTATAGAAGCCCTTCACGTCATTCAAGACCCAAGCTTCTCCCTCTCTGAGCCTGGCCCACATCTCCTGCAAGAGAATGAACCCTCTTTCCACAAGCCATTCTTTACATTTCTGATAGAAGTGAAATTTTTTCCTTAACAAACTCTCACGTCTTGCTTTCTATGTATTAGGCACTTCTAAGCACTTTGTATATGCTGATTTATCTAGATAGACACTAGTTGAATCTCCATTTTACAGATGAAAAGCTAAGGCGCAGAGCAGTTGAGTCACCTGTCCAAGCTCACACAGCCAGTTTTTAGCAGAGCTAGGGTTTGAATCTGGACAATCTGTTCCCTGAGAATGTGTTTTTCTTCCTACTATGCTAGGCTCCAACTCATGTTTGAGTTGTTTATACATGTGTCTTATCTCCCCCAGTAATTTATCTGTCTTGTAACCTGCTTTTCTCACTTAATACTTTATCATGTACATCTTTCCATGCCATTGAATATTATTCCACAACATTATTTTTTAATGACTGCCCTAGAAATCCACTATGATATATAACCAGTTCAATTGTCAGACATTTAAGTTGCTTTTGCTTTTCCACTACCATCAACAATGTTTTGGTAAATACACTTATAATTAAATCTCTGCATACATCTCTGTTTCTTTAGGATCTGTTCCAGAAGGAACTGCTGGATCAAAGCATGTGCGAACTCTTAAGGCTTCTGATACATATTGCCAAATTACCCCTGGAAGGACTTACCAGCAGTGAATGGGAGAACCTGTTCCCCAGGGTCCTGACCCGCCCAACTGTAATCACACAATACAAAATAAGGGGGATAGGGGAGGGATATTATTGTTTTAATTTGTTTTTTTGTTTATAAGTAAAGAAAAAATTGTTTCTTTCCTTATGATTATTTGTATTTTTTCTTTTATAAATATCCTTTGTTTATTATTCAAATCATCATACTTTTCTCCTTTTTGTTTGCAAGAAGAGAAACACAGAAATACTTAGAAGATAAAATCCTATATTTGGGTGGAGCCTTGAAGCCTGGCCATGCGTCCATAGGAGGAAACGTACAAACAAAGTCTTGGATGCAGAAATTCTCAGGGTACAAATGGGGCAGGTGGGGCTTAGAGTCTCTGAGACATTATGTGAATGAAGGATTTGAGGCGAGAGGGAGAAGCAAGAGTCATACCTTGAAGCACTTTGAATGTTAGGTAAGGAGTGTGGACTTCCCCTGAAGGCAACAGGTGACCATGAGGCCAGTTCCAGGTTTTAGAACAACCTTATAGCTGTGATGCAGGTTGTGGAGAACACCAGTAAAAGTGAGTGTCGGCCAGATGTGAACACGGATGGGAGTAAACCAGCCCAGAGGTTCTTGGGTGGATCTGGTGGGAGGCAACAAAGACTGAACTGAGGGGTTGGGGAGAGGAAAATGGGGCTGTGAAGTAGGTTCAGTGTTCACTGGTTACCCACTTATCTGAATGCAGTGACATAGAACAACCACACACATGACAGGTTACATGAAGCAGGGTTATGACTTACAGATAGGCAGCAAGGGACGACCGAAGCCTAAGCCTAGGATTCACTGAGAGCCGGTCCCCAGGCTCAGAAAGCTGCCCAGGGTGGAAAGAGTCTTGACTGCATGTGCCCCACTTGCACCGCAGCCCACAGGCCCCAGAAAGCAGCCCACCCTGGGTCTTATACCCCAGGGAGATGGGAGTCACCAGACAAAAGCACTGAAGAACATCCTGTTTCTAGGGGAGAAAATTGGAACAGAGCCCAGACTCTTCTAGCCAATTCTTTCCCATCTCAGGATGTTACATTCTCAGCACATTCTACAGTTATTCTTGAGAACCATAAGTGAGAAAGGAAGGAGAACTGGGCTGGTTCCAGGCCACCCAGAGATTTGTCTTGCTGGGACAAGTGGGAAAGCTAGAGGTGGCGTCTGCAAGACTTAATAGAACCAGGGTTGAGGGAGAGAGTAACACTTACTCTATCTAGTGTGCTTTGTCAAAGGTCATTATTTGCCTATTTTAATTAAGATGCTCTGTATCAAATAATACCATTTCTATCCATGAGCAAAGACTCTTTATGTTTTCCAGTTGTACAAGGCTCAGTCCATCTAATCTAACAAATTGATGCTTTTAACAACGATGTGAACTGATTCCCAAATTACTCTCTGCTGCCAGACCACGGGCTCCTAAGAAGTGCTGGGCCCGGGTGCTGTACAGATATAGTATGAGGCTTGTGTGGCCAGGAAACTCTCCTGTTCACAAATAGTTGTTGAAATAAAACAGTAGAGTAGTCAATTAATGCTAGCTGCTGTAACAAGCATCCCCAAATTATCAGTGGCTTAATGCAATAAGAGGTTACTTCATACTTACACAAAATCCAATGCAGACGTCCCCTTGGTCAACTCTCCTGAGGAGCTCAGCTCTGGGCGACGCCTCGGGAATTTAAGTGGTTTTCATCAGTGCTTTCTCAGTGTCCTTCATTAGACCCTGTGCATCAGGTTGAAGAATGAAGGAAGAGATCAAGTAGGAAAGATGAATGCCCCTGCTTAACTGCTTTGGTCCAGAAGAGACACATATCACTTCCACTCACATTCCACTGCAAAAGGTAGTCACATCAATGCAAGCAAGGTTGAGAAACGCAGTCCTGGGCTGGGCAGCTTCTTCCCTGAGGCAGCTCTACACTGTGGAAGAGGAGTGCAAGTCTTTGGTGTTTGGCTGTTGTCTCTGCAGTGAACAGAACGGTGAATGGAGCTCACATCCTAGTGGGGACCATAGACAAGAAGCTATGAAAAGAAATGTGCCAGAGAAAGTGCCATTAAGGTGGGTGGGCCTGGAGAGGGAGTGTGGTCAGGGAAGGCTTCTTGGAAGAAGGTGGTTCTGAGCTGAGACTTAAAGGGCGCATGGAGTTAATCAGGAAGAGGTGGAAGAGAGTGTTCCAACCAGAGGAGACAGAGTTTGCAAAGGAGACCTGGAAGAAACAAAGATGTATTCTAGAACTGAAAGAAGTCCAGTGAAAACTATGAGGAAGGGGAAGCACAAGGTGGAGCTGGAGATGTAGGCAGGGGCCAGCCCACTCATTCATGCATTCTTTCCCTCTATCAGCAGATACTTACCACATGTCTGGTATAAGCCATTGTTCTAGGCAACAGGGCTAAAGCAGTGGGTGAAATAGACAAAGTCCTAAGGATCATGGACTTTTTGAGCCAGAGTAAGGAAATCCCTTGAAGGGCATTCTGATTTGGGCATCAGAAAGCCAAAACATTTAGGGCAGGGATGGGGGGAGGCTGCAGTCCTGCTGTCTCCCAGTGCCTGCATCCCTAGATGTGTGATGGAGCCATTGAGGCCACAGCCTGGAATTGGCCACTGTGTGTGGATTCAATTTCCGGCATTTTGGGCAGCTGCCCTTTGTTGTGGATGGATTGTTTAGTTGGCCATTTGTTGTAATCATTTCTGATCTTCTGCTTATTGTGTCAAAGATAAACACCGCTTGGCTGATCCCCTGGGAGCGGGACGCCTGTTCCGCAGGGCTTTGTGAGCCATCGCCTCGCACTTGAAACAACCTGTTATTTCCTCCCTTGAAAGAGGCTCATAAAATGATAGATGAATCTCCAGTAACTATAATACCTTCCTAATGGTTAGAGAAACTGGAGCCATATAGCAGGAGCACAGTCTAGAAGAAAAATAGGAGAGTTAGAAAGACAAGCTTTAAAATATAATGGTGTCATAATGGGTAAAATGAAACACACGATGCTATTAGAACTCTGCCCCATGCATCTTTAGCACAGCATTAGCTGGAGAGCCGCCCCCTCTGCCAAGAGACCCTTCTTTCCCCAAGGTGGATGCCGTAACAGCATTTGTTGAGTGACTGAACAATGACAGTGTTTATTGAATGACAAAATCCACAGATACTGTTTACTGTGCAAGTGGTGGATAAGTTCCTAAACATAGTACTGGGACCCCTGAAGGTACTGGAGAAATATGTCCTGATTAAACAAACAGATGATTCTAAATGCTCAACCCACAGGGAACTCAAAAACTATGGGTATTTACCATGCTGCAGGCCCTGTGTCAAGCACTTTGGGAAGAATAACTCACTGACCTCAAAAGCCACACAGCTAATGGGTGAGAGATGGGGTTATTATAACCATAAACATAAAGATAAGAGACACCAAACCCCAAAATATGCATATATGCCAAATAATGTTCCAAGGAAAAGAAGAGAAACTAAACTGTTTTCCCCTGACTGCAGCCAACTCCAACATGTCTGATAGTATTGACTGTAAGGTGTCCCTTTGAATTCTGTTTAACTCAATCAGAGCAGATTGCATTTCCCCAAAAAAGATGACCACAACCATGTCTCACCTCCCACATGCTCTTCTCCAATATGACCTTGCTACTCTTTTGCCAAAATGTAGAGGGAGGGCAGGCACGGTGGCTCACATCTGTAATCCCAGCGCTTTAGGAGGCTGAGGTGGGAGGATTGCTTCAGCACAGGAGTATGAGACCAGCCTGAGCAACATAGTGAGATCCCATCTCTACAAAAAATACAAAAATTAGCTGGACATAGTGGTGTGTGCATGTAGTACACACACACACACACACACAAACACACACACATGCAAAGTGGGTGAAGCCTAATTCTCCTCCTCTTGAATGTGAGTGGGCTTGTGCTATGGTTTGAATGTGTCATCTCCAAAATTCAGGTGTTGCCAATGTGATAGTATTGAGAGGGGGGGCTTTAAAAAATGTTTAAGCTGTGCAATTTTCTCCCACGTGATTAGGTGCCCTTATTAAAGGGCTCAAAGTGTGGGGTTTGTCCCTTTTGCCCTTTGGCCTTCCACCATGTGAGGATACAGTGTTCCTTCCCTCTGGAGCACATGGCATTCAAGACACCATCTTGGTGTGGAGAAAAGGGAACCTTTGTACACTGTCGATGGGAATGTAAATTAGTACAACCGCTATGGAGAACAGTTTGGAGGTTCTTCAAAAAACTGAAAACAGAGCTCCATATGACCCAGCAATCCCACTGCTGGGTATATACCCCAAAGAAAGGAAATCAGTATTTTGAAGAGATATCTGCACTCCTATGTTGCAGCACTGTTCACAATAGTCAAGATTCGAAGCAACCTAAATGCCCATCAACAGATCAATGGATAAAGAAAATGTGGTGCTTACACACAATGGAGTACTATTCAGCCACAAAAAAGAATGAGACTCTGTCATCTGCAACAACATGGATGAAACTGGAGGTCATTATGTTAAGTGAAATAAGCCAGGCGCAGAAAGACACACACTGCACGTTCTAACTTATCTGTGGGACTGAAAAATCAAAACAATTGAGCTCATGGAGAGAGAGAATAGAAAGATGATTACCAGAGGTCGGGAAGGGTGGTGAGAGGACAGACGGGATGGTTAATGGGTTTTAAAAAACAAAATAAAAGAATGAATAAGACCTAGTATTCGATAGTATAACAGGGGGACTATAGTCAATAATATATTAATTTTGCAGTTTAAAGTAACTAAAATAGTGTAATTGGATTGCTTGTAACACCAAAGGATAAATGCTTGAGGGGGTGCTTACTTAATTTTCCATGATGTGTTTATTACATGCTACATTCTTGTATCAAAACATTTCATGTACCCCATAAATATATACAGCTACTATGTACCCACAAAAAATAAAATGTTTTAAAAGACATCATCTTGAAAGCAGAGATAGGATCCTCACCAGACAAGGAATCTACTGGCACCTTGATTTTGGACTTCCCAGCCTCCAAAACTGTGAGAAATAAATTTCTGCTCTTTCTAAATGACCCAGTCTATGGCATTTTGTTATAACAAAATGCTGGAAGGCTCCACCCAACAGAGAATGAGGGAAGTGATGCTGTCACTAAGTTCATGCAGCCCTGCTTTGTTCACTAGGACATTTGCTCGTGGAGCCCTGAGCCACGGAGTAAGAAGCCCAGCTACCCTGAGGCCACCATGCTGTGAGGAAGCAAAGCCACGTGCAAAAGCATTTCAACTTCAGTCTAGTCTTTGTGTCATCCCAGCCCATATGTGAGACTTGTGAGCAAATGGGCCTTCAGAGGACTCCAGCTTCAGCCTTTGAATGTTTCCAGCTGATGCTCCAGACATCATGGGGCAGAGCCAAGATATCCCTGCAATGTCCCGACCCACAGAATTCATGTAAATTATAAAACCTCCTGCATGATAAAATCTGCTAAATGGGGGGAGAGGCGTAATCTCGTTACCCAGTGTTATGTGTGACACTGAGTTATGTCCCCTCCCCAAATTTATATATTGAAGCCCTGACCCCCAATACCTCAGAAGGTGACCGTGTTTGGAGACAGAGCCTTTAAAGAGGTGCTTAAAGTAAAATGAGGTCGTATGGATGCGACCTAATCTAACATGACTGGTATCCCCAAAAGAAGAGGAAATTTGGATACAGACGCATCCAGAGGGAAGACCATGTGAGACACAGGGAGAAGGCGGCCATCTACAAGCCAAGGACAGAGGCCCGAGAAGGAACCAACCGTGCCAACACCTCCATCTCAGACTTCCAGCCTCCAGAACTGTGAGAAATAGATGGATATTGTTTAAGCCACCAGTATGTTGTATTGTGTTACTGCAGCCTGAGCAGACACACACACACAGAAACAGTAACCAGGACATCAGCTCACATGGGTCCCACTCCAAGCCAGGCCCTGGGCTGGGGGCTGGGGATGCTGCCCTGACCTCAAAGAGCTCTCAGTGAAGAGGGGGAAAGAGACACATAAATGAGCAATTAAAGGGCGTGAGGCCAGAGGATGGTGTCTGGTTGCCAAGAGAAGGAAGGGGCTAAGGAATGCTTCAGGGAGGGGTGATGTTCGAGCTGTACCTTAAAAGAATAATGAAGATTCCTCACACAGAGAAGGGGAAAGGGGATCCCAGGCAGGGGGTTGGCTGAGCAACAGCACAGGAGTGTAAAAGGGTCTAGAGGTGAGAGCCAAGATAAAACAAAAAGCTCCTAGTGGTTCATGGCAGAGTCCAGGGAGATGCCAGAGGTGAGGGCTGGCTCACAAAGAGCCTTGAACGCCATGATTAGGGGTCTTCTGGGTGTGTTTGCTGGGTCCCCAAAGCTGGAGAGAGCAGCATAAAGCCAGCTGGAGGGTGGTGAAGGGAAACTCGGGCTTGAAATCAATGAAGGCAGGACATAAGCCTCCACCAGGGCCTGTTCCCAGTGACAGGGAAGCAATGGGAAAGCCCAGTCCGGCTCCGGATCAAGCGTTCTGCCTAAGGCTCCCCAGGCTGGCCAGTGGGCCGAGGGGGATCCTGGGGGTGGTACAGTGAGCAGGCCCGAGCCGCCATGAATATGTATGATCCCGCCCTGGAAGCCCAGCTTCCTGTGGAGCGTTTACCAGGCTTTATCTTGACAAGGTGATATCCTTCAGTAGAGGACATTATATGGCTCTTAGTTCAGCAGTTCTGTCAAGTCCAAGGCAGGCGTTTGATTTCCACTTCATACATATGCTTAGGTGCTCAGAAAAGGCAACGAGAAGAGGAACGGTGAGGCCAGGGAGGGAGGTGAGCCCCAAGGAGGAAGCCGTGGGCTCTCCTCGGACTGCTTCGCGTTGGGCTCTGACTTACAGCTGACTTTGGCCGCGCTGGCTGTGGGCTGCATGTTAACAACCCCGACACTCATCCCAGCAATCTGGGACCAACTGCTGGCCAACTTGTACTGGCCCTGCCACTGGCCCTCTGGGTGACCGCTGGGTGACCATAAAGAAGTGTCTTTCCCTCTCTGGGTCACATCTCCCACCTCTGACAAATGAAGGAATTGCATCAGTGGTCAATTCAAACTTTTTTTTTTTCCTTCTAAAGCAGCTAAACCCCGACTCCAAACAAAATTTGCACAGAGCCTAATAAAACTTCTCCAATTGAAACAAAATAGTCAGAAATCCTTTCCCTCTCCACGGTCTCTGAGGTTCTCCTAAGATCCCCAGGCTGCACAGAGCTCAGACAAGAACCTCTCTGTTAGGTCTCTTCTGCGTGCTCTAGGCCAACATTCTGGGACCTGAAAGCCCCTTGTTAATTTCAAAATGCTCCACTGACCCCATGCAGGAGGGTAATTGTATTTTAGTACCCACCCCACCCTGCCACCACCGAGAACATTAATGTTTAACAAAAACAACCGTGGATTTGGCAACAGTTCAAGTAAATTTGTATTTTGTTTATTACAGCATATATATCCATTTTAAAATAGCAATTCATGGAAATTAAAGACAAATTTATTCAGCCCACAGCAGCATTTCCCAAAGTGTTTCTCAGAACATGAGCCCTTCTAGGAGAGTAGTTATGAAAGCTTAGTGGGCATTAGAATCATCTGGTGGGCTTGATCAAATCACAGATCTTCCAGGCCCCATTGGGGGAAGTTCTGATGCAGGATATGAGGGTCAGAGTGGAGACCAAGAGTCTCACTTTTAGGAAGCCCCTTAGGTGGTTCTGATGTCAGTGCTTTGGGAACTCACACTTTGAGGTATGCTGCCCTATATACTCTGTTAAAAGAAGAAAAAGGAAGGCACGGTGCAGTGGGTCACGCCTCTAACCCCAGCCCCTTGGAAGGCCAAAGTGGGCGGATTGCTAAAACCCCAAGAGTCGGAGGCAAGCCTCAGCAACATGGCGAGACCCCATCTCCACCATAAAAAATACAGAAATTAGTTGGGCATGGTGGCACGTGCCCTAGTCCCAGTTACTCAGGATGTTGAGGTTGGAAGATCACCTGAGCCTGGGAAGTTGGGGCTGCAGTGAGCCATGATTGTACCACTGCACTCCAGCCTGACCAACAGAGTGAAACTGACTCAAAAAATAAAAACTAAAAAAAATGGCCAGGGGGAGAAAAGCAGCACTTTTTGGTTAAATAAGGTTAGGAAATTGCAAGCCCTCTGCCGGTCTTGAAGCTTTATATTAGAATAATAAAAGATCTAAGGAGTCTAGCAGTTTCTAAACTTCTTTGACCACAGAAGTCTTTTTTTTTTTCTAAGTACCAACATTTAATTCTGGAATATGTTTTGAGAAGGGCTGGCTTATGGACAAGGGACGATAATATATATATGAGTTTGGGGTTCTTTACAATAATTTCTTGGCCTACTCAGTAGATGTTAATTCTTTCTTCTCTGTTAGCTTTTTATGGCTCCAAACCAAGGGGCAGTTCACAGAGAAAGGAGAAGTCCACCAGCAAACACCTCATCTCTTTCTCCAGCAAAGAGCAAGGAAATAGCTGGCATTCACAAATCCATCCATATCCTTCATTTGACTTATAGCCTATGAGAGAGGCATGTTACAGAGCCTCTCTCTGGCTTTCTAGTGAGACTGGCTATGTATAATAGTGCTAGAGTGTGAGGACTTTGGAGTCCAATGGCTTTGGGTTCAAATCCCAGTTTCCATTTAATACCACCTGTGTGACATGAGCAAGACACTGCCACTCTCAGAGCCTCTGCTTCCTTGTTCTTTAAAATGGAGATAATACATAGCACATCATTTCATTATGAAGATCAGATGACAGAACAGAAGCAAAGCATTGGGCACACAGGAAGCACTCAGGAACAAGGATGATATGATTACTATTTACAGGATCAACGATAGTATGAGCTTATATCTATGGGCAGATAATGATGGGATCTGGAAGAGGTGACCCACACCAGCTGGGGATGCCCGGATTAAGGCAGTGGGCAATGAAGTCTCTGTTCTGTTTCTGCTTTCTTACACTTTTTACTTCTAGACCATTCATTCTCAAACTTGGCTTTTAGAATCACCTGCAGACCAGACCAAAGAAATCAGAATCTTCAGAGTCAAACCCAAGCATTAGGATTTTTGAAATTGTTGGCCCTAACTTCTCTTCCGAGTTCAAAGCCTATATATTTATTTCACAACTCTTTTTGGATATCTCTTCCTCAACATATACAAAACTGACCTCCTGCTCTTCATCCCAAATGTGGACCTCTCTCAGTGTTTCTGCTTCCAATGAATGGCATCAGCCAGCCAATTCCAATAGCCAAACACTTAGAAGTCCTCCTCTAGCTCTCCCTTTCCATAGCTCCTATTGAGGATTGAATGTTTCAACATCTTCCCGTCCTCATTACTATCTACCATTCAGTTCAAGCTACCAGCTTCTTTCACTTGGACCACTGCATCAGCCTCCTGGTTTATACATATGCACTTGGATCTGCCTCCTGCCCATTCTCCTCACCTCAGCCAGAATGACTCTCTCTGAACACAAACCCAATCACGAATCCTCCTACTCCAACTCTTCCCAGCACCTACCTGCCCTTCATTGTACCTGTTGGAGTGACAGAGTAACATTTGTCTATGTGACTATTTGTTTTTGTTTGTTTGTTTTGAGACAAGATCTTGCTCTGTTGCCCAGGCTGGAGAGCAGTGGCACAAACACGATTCACTGCAGCCTCAACCTCCCAGTCTCAAGCAATTCTCCCACCTCAGCCTCCGGAGTAGCTGGGGATACAGGCAGGCACCACCACACCTGGCTTATTTATTTATTCATTTTTGTAGATGCGGGGTCTCGCTATGCTGCCCAGGCTGGTCTCAAACTCCTAGGCTCAAGCAATCCTCCCGCCTCAGCTTCCCGAAGTGCTGAGATTGGAGCATGAGCCACCATGCCCGGCCACCATTCCATTGATCCCCACACCCCACCCCTACCAGATTCTAAGTTCCTTGAAGTCAAGGTGTATTTCTGTCTTGCTTTCCATTGTTTTAAGTACATAGAAGACACTGAATAAATGTTTCAGTACCATTCAAGCAACTCCATTAGAAACCCCTTTCCAGGGAATTTCTTCCTCTGTGTTCTTACTGGTGGGCTTTAATGAGGGTTCCCAAAGAATGTGGAGTTGTAGGTATGAGTTTTAATTAACTCCAATAGGCATTTAATGTAGATTTAATAAGACAGTTATTGTATGTTAATTAAATGTCAACTGATTGCTAAAAGGTTTTTGCAATTATTGAAGTTTACTAATTATCTAATAGATAAATCAGTTTCCCATGTAAATAACTAGCATCTACATAAGCAATAAATATGCCATTAGATTCCACACATTAACATATTGAAATTAGAGGTTAGCCCCTCAGGGAATTCTAGAAACCGGTGTCCAATCCAGGGAGGGAAGGTACCAATCGTCTCATCGCCGTTATGCCCCATCCGTTGGGAGGCAGGGAGAAACCGAAGATGAACCTGCTCAAAGCCAGGGCTGGTTTTAGGAATGCTTACTTACCAGGCTTTCAAAAGCCTGAAACTGATAGCAGAGAGAGGGTTCGACTATACAAGGTCCCTTCATGGCCTTGAGGATCTGTTTTGTCAATTGTAAAAGGGGGATCTCTAAGGCTCCCCACCCCCTGGAGATCTGTAACCATTGCGTGGCTCATATATGAGCACCACTCATGGTGCTGAACTGTCCCCTCTCCAGGACTCTACTCCATGACTCATGGCCCAAGCACCAGCTCTTCCACCCATCACTGTGTAACCATGGGAAAATCACTTCCCTCCCCAAGCCTCAGTTTCCCAATCTGGAAAACCCATCTCCCGTGATTGTACAGATCTTTCATTCAGAAGCAAATAACCTGTAATCCCAGCACTTTGGGAGGCCGAGACGGGTGGATCACGAGGTCAGGAGATCGAGACCATCCTGGCTAACACGGTGAAACCCCGTCTCTACTAAAATACAAAAAACTAGCCGGGCGACCTGGCGGGCGCCTGTAGTCCCAGCTACTCGGGAGGCTGAGGCAGGAGAATGGCGTGAACCCGGGAGGCGGAGCTTGCAGTGAGCTGAGATCCGGCCACTGCACTCCAGCCTGGGCGACAGAGCGAGACCCCGTCTCAAAAAAAAAAAAAAAAAAAAAAAAAAAAAAAAAAAAAAAAATTTTGGGGGGGGGGGGGGGAAAAAAAAAAGAGGGGGAAAAAAAAAAGAAGCAAATAACTATGAGTCTGAGTGAGGAGTGAAAACAAAAGGAGGGAAAGATAATAGAAAGAAATAGGGATGTTTTGAAAATAAAACTGGAAAATTGTCAGCTATCATGTGCTGGATACTGTGCCAGGCATTGCCAGATATTTTTTATTTAATTCTTAACTACTCTCCAGTTTGAGGTGGTTCAGATTATCCCCATTTTAGAGACAGGGAAAGAGACACAGAGAGGCTAAAAAATTTGCAAAAGTTTATACAACAAGAGAGTGGTAAAGGCCCAGAGCTCAACTGCAATGCTCAGTGTCCCTCCTGACCTTTGCTCTGCCACCCAGGGTCACAGGAAGTTAAACTGGATCTGTCTAAATGCAGCCCTTCTGAAATGGGAATAAGAGCTAAATCCAAGCCAGCATTTACTACATTCCAGGCAGTATTTCTAAGCACTTTGCATGTATAATTTTTCCTAATTCTTACAACAATCCTATGAGCTGTTATTTTACAGATGAAAAAATAGGAAGCACAGAGAAATTTAGTAACTTACTCAAGGTCACACAGCTACAAAGGAGCAGAACCCAGAATCTGAACCCAGGCAAGCAGACCCTGTGCTAAGGCTAGGCCACCCGAAACACTTGCAGGGCACAAATGGAGGACCATGTACCACAAGCCTAAACAATTAAAAATTCTAAATATGTTGAATAAAAGACTCTGACAAATATAAATTCACAGGGACCTGCAAGGCCAGACTTGCATTTAGATCCTTGGACTCTGCAAAGCTCCACACTGGCCAGAGCCCTTCTCTGTTCATACAACACCCCAACACCTGCAAGCAGCTGCCTTTTGCCCACGCCTCGTACTGTGGCCTGTGCCAGGCGGACGGACCCAGGGAAGGGGCCCACAGAGGCCCTGGAAGTGGGTGCAGGGGCACTGGGATGGGGAACCCTGCTGTTCCAGGTACCTGGAATATGATCTTCATCTAGAATGAAAAGTAGGGTTCCAGGTGAGAGCAACCCCTGAATGCAAGAGTTGCTTACCCAGAAGAGGGGTGGGGCTGAGGAGGGCGAGAGAAGCTCCTTTTAAAGCCCAGAGCTCAGGGCAGGGGCATCTCTTGCCCAAGTCTATGGCGGCGGGGGGGCAGCCCTACCCTTCACCCCCTGCCATATTGGCCATGCCAAGTGGTGGAGCTAAGATTCGAACCCAAGCAATCTGACTCCAGAGCTTAAGTTCTTAATCATTCTACTCGAAGACCCTGGAAGTCCTCCCTTGTCTAAGGGATGGGCCAGCAATGGGAGACATCAAGGCAGCCTGCAGCGTGGAAGCACTCTGCTTCCAGAGTGAGACAAAGCCACGCAGACACTTACTAACACTGATACTGAGCACCTCACTTTAGCTTTCTGAGCTTCGGCTTTGTTACTTGTTAAATAGAGATAATCTTAGCTGCTTAATTTTGAGGAGCTGTTATGGCATAAAATAACAGTGTTTGTAAAACACTGAGTACTGTCCCAGGCACATAGTAAGTTCTTAATAAATGTTAGAGACAGAGACAAGTACCTCTGTGCCTACCGCTATTTCTGCCCAAAGTTAGACTGTCAAGGGCCTGTCTCTTCCCAGCTGCAAGTTCTCCAGCTCTGATTTCTGAGATGCCGTTTTTTGTGCCCCCTTTGGGGTTTCCCCGGGACCATCACCTCCCACCTCCTATGCCAGCTCCAAGGGTCCAGCAACTAAGCCCCTGCAGTCACAGCACAGCCAGGAGTGCCAAGCCTGTGGGCACCTCCTCAGCCTTTCTGGGGATCTAGCTCTGAATATTAAAAGTCCCATTTGCAGGAATTCTCTTCCATCCTAAGAAAGTGATGTCTTTGGGGAATCCTCTTCCTTTCAGTGACCAAGAGGCCAGGGGACTTTCAGCCAATAAAGACTCACAGAGCAAATAAAGGGTGACAAACCCCACAAACGGCTCCCAGGACCCCTGGGGTCAGAAGCCAGGCGCTGCATTTATGTGCAAATGGAGGCGGATTAGGGATTAGGGATTATCAGAGTCCCACATTACATGCAGCTGCCAGATCTCTTTGTCGGAAGGATCAGGGAGATTTCTTGGCCTCCCCCTGGTCTCCCCTCCCCTCCCCTGTGCTGTCAGAGGCAGAAGGCAAGAGGGACTCATGAGGCCCGCTGGGGGAGGGCTGGGGAAGAGGTAGGGAGAGGCAGACCTCAAATCAATAGGCAGCCCACGTGGCCCAGCTGCCGATGGCGATCGATGCATCTTCCTGCTGATTCCTGCACATCCGGCAGGGGTGGGGTCACTTGTGAGCTCAGCACCTCAGCCGCCCTCTCTGGCCTTTTCTGGAAGAGCAGCTGGCCCCAAGAAGGGCGCTGTTCCAGAAACATATCTTCAAGTGTAACCGTCACCATCAAACCTTTCCTTGTATTGACAAATTATACCATCTTCATGTCCACTCTGCAAACTTTGGCAGGGCCCTGCCCAAGGTACTGCAGCTCAAAGAGAAGGAATGAGAGCTTGGGTCTTCCAGTTCCCATCCAGGGCTCTCTGGGTTTGCATTGTGATGTCTGTTCTTTGCAGGCCAGAAATTCAGATAGCATGCTTATTTTTTATTTATGTATTTATTTTTTGTATATCTCTTTACTAAATACGATACAGAACCAAGACAAAAGTACTTAAAATGATTCTCACATGTAGTTATGGTCATCTCCATTTTAAAGCAAAGAGGGCTGAAGTTTACAGGGGTTTAGTAGTTGGCCCAAGGTCAGCCAGCATTGATGACAGCATCTGGAAGACAGCCCTTGTCCTGACCCCTACGGCCTCAGGAGTTTGGCAGCCCATGCTAACAAAGCTGAAGGCCGCTGAGAGGTCAGGACAGCTCCCAGGCCTCAGGAGCCTGCCCTAGGGGCACACAGCATCCGGACCCAGTACCCTGGGGTCACTGCTCCCCAAAACAGCTTCTGGGAAGTTGCCCAGTCCTTCACTGGCCACCATGGTCGAAGCATCTTGGGATGTCCCAGCCCAGAGGATGAGGAGAATGTGGGGATGGGGGTGGACACAGAGGCCAAAACAGCCCTTGCAAAGCAGTCTTGGCTCTCACTGAGAAGATGGGCCCCCTTTCCTGCCCCTCAGGGGGCTAAGATGATAGACCCCAGCCAAGACCTGCAGGAGGCAGCACCAGGCTTTCAGCTCTTAATGCTTAGACTTGGGGGAAATTCACCTGCAAAGTCGCAAGCAGGAAAACAGTTTCAACCAGAGCTTGGCAAACTTTGGTGGTAAAGGCCCAGGTAGGAAATATTATAGGCGTTTTGAGTCCAATATGGTCTCTGTTCCATACTCTTATTTTTCTTTACAAGCCTTTAAAAAAATGTAAAATGATTTTTAGCTCAAGGGCCGAGGCTGCAGGCTGGAATTAGACCTAACGCCCCATAGTTTTCCGACCTCTGGTCAGCCTTTCCTCGTCCCCTGGGACTGAGGTGGGGGTCTGGGCTTATATCTCAGCAACCTCTGTTTATATCTCAGCGACTTCTGTTTATATCTCCTTGGCCCTACAAATGAAGGAAGGTGTGGGGAAGTGAGTATTTTTAACCGTGTGCATTGCTGCCCCAAGTCAAAGGCTAGGGTAGGTGCTGAGTTGGGGCTGGGACTAAGCTGGAGGCAGGAGCCAGGGTAGCGAGGTTTCAGTTCCAACCGAGGCTGGGACTGGGACTAGCTGGGCTGGTGCTGGAGCAGCGGTAATGGAGCCAGACCAGATCCCCACATTCTCCCCTCAGCGAGAATCAATAACTATTTGAATTTCTTTCATCTGAGCAGGGATAGCAACACAGGCAAACACGAAGAGGGGAAAGGCATTGATCTTCCCAGCTGCTGCCAACCCCTCCTTGGTGTTCTCACCGCCCCCATCTTGCCATCTGGCCTTCCCTCCCCCAAGGCCTCTCTGCTCGACATCCACATCCGCTCTCTGTCCCACACTCAGGCACCTGCGGGACCTCAGAGGCAGTGAGCAATGCAAGGATGTTTTGGTCCCCACAGCAACAAAGCCCATCCCGTTGGTGTGGATAAGAGGACCCCACTTCGCAGCTGGGGTCCCCTTGGGGAACCTCCAACTCTTCTCTTGGGGCAGCCTGATTCTTATCCCCTGGGCTGGCTCCCCTACCCTGCCAGCTTCAGAAATCCATTTTCATATTCATGCATCTGAGAGACAAAGCAGGTATTTCATGATTGGCTTCTTGTGCAGACTGTGATTTCAGATTCAGCCAACATTGGCGTGGTTCCCTGAGGTGTTAGATAATGGATTTCATGGGGAGACACTGGAGGCAGGGTGCGCAGCTAGGAGAATGAGGCACAGGGACGGACGGGAGATGGTGGAGGCCTGAATTGGATATGAAGGAGGAGAGGGGGTGGATTGAAACAGATCTGTGATATGAAAACTAGTAAGATAATAATGATAGGATGAGGGAGAGGGAAGACTCTGGGACAATCCACAGGATTCTGGTTTGGGTGAGCGGTGGCACGTCACTTACTGAGAGAGGTGACCAGGAGGAGAATTGGGTTTGCAGAGGAATATGGTGAGCCTGGTCTTGAATCTGTTGACTTGGAGTCAGGAAATGAAAAAGGCTGGAGGGTTGTTATATGAGTCTAGATCTCAAGGAGCAGTCTGGACTAGAAATAGGAATTTGAGCAGCCACATTTCTACCCCCATCTTCTTGTAAAACCCAGAACTCCTGTGTGACCCTTGCCATCTGGTTATACGGCCCTCTCTTGTTCCAATTCTCTACTGACCACTCTTTCTCACTCACTGCAGCCCAGTTCGGCTTTGAGCAGCTCAGTTAAAAATACTGACTTCCTTACATGCCTTTTCACTTAGAGTGGCCAACTACCCCAGCTCCTTCTTGATGTCCTGACTTCCAGATAGGGAATCCCTCCACACACTGGCTTTTTAGTTCTTGACCTCTCCATCTCCCCTTTCCCTCCTCTACATTTTCACACCTTGTCACCCCCAGAAACTGTCCCACCTCTGAAATAATCATTAAAAATACCCACTCTCCAATCAAAATCTATTATCATTCTTGTTTCTTTCTACAAGTTCCTGAGACTCCTCCAAGTCATTGGTCCTTCCACTTTCTATCCCTTTTTTTTTTTTTTTTTTTTTTTGGAGACAGAGTCTTGCTCTGTCACCCAGGCTGGAGTACAGTGGAGTGATTTCTGCTCACTACAGACTCTGCTTCCTGGGTTCAAGTGATTCTCGTGCCTCAGCCTCCCCAGTAGCTAGGATTACAGGCTCATGCCACTACACCTGGCTAATTTTTTGCATTTTTAGTAGAGATGGGGTTTCGCCATGTTGCCCAGGCTCGTCTCAAATTCCTGAGGTCAAGCAATCCACCTGCCTTGGCCTCCCAAAGTGCTAGGATTACAGGCATGAGCCACCACACTCAGCCTCCACTTTCTATCCTTAAACTCCCTATGTAGCTTTGAAATTGTCTTTTACTGGAAACCCAACTATGGCAGCTTAACCAAAAAGGAGCCTATTTTTCCTCCCCGAACAAGATGTAGACAGACAACAGCTGCTTAAGGAACTCATCAAACTCCGCTGGCTTCCCGGTCTGCCATGTTTTGAGGGTGGCTTTCGTGCCCCTTGTAGTCCCTTGCATTACCAACCCCAGTGCTTGACCCCTCCCTGCGGCCCACCTGTTATCATGTGACTCTGCAGTTCTTCCCACTAAAGGAGACAAATAAATGTCTCCACATCCTGGCTTTGGGTTTCACCATGCTTCGGCCAACAGGATGAGACAGAAAATGACTGCGTACCAGTTCTAAGCTTAGGCCTTAAGAGACTCTGCGTTTCCACTTGTTCTCTTGGGCTTCTTCCATTGCCCATGAGAAGAACATACCCCAGAAGGAGGATGGGAGATGCCTGGAGCAGCGCCTCCCCAGCTGCCACAGTCTGAAGCAAAGCTGAACAACCCAGCCTGGCCTAGAGCAGTCAAATCACAGCCAACCAGGAGATTCATGGGAAGCTGAGTTTGGGGGTAGTTTGTTTGGCAGCATTATTGTGGCAAGGGTTAACAGATACATGCATGATCTCAAGATGGAAGGTTCCCCTCCAAGCCTTTCATCTCATTCTAGAATAAAGAAGGACAAAAAGAAGAAGGCACATCCCAGATGAGTTTTTCCACTTTAAATAGCCTTCATAGAAGTCTCACTCAGCAGCTTCTGCTGACATCATTGGAACTGTTTCTAATGGCCACTCTAAGTGGAAGGGCAAATAGGGAAGTGAGTATTTGTAACCGAGCTGTCTCCAGCCAAAGCAAATGTCTTTTTTTTTTTTTTTTTTTTTTTTTGCCTGTCACTCTCCCCCATGACTTAATTTTCCTCCTTATCTGGCTTAGATTTTAGAGTTTGTCATTATAGTTCCTCCTTTCAAATCTCCTCAATTCTCTTGCCCATCCTTCTGGCCATAACTGACATAATAAGAACCCAACTTTGAATAAAACCAACTATCTGTCTTCTCAGCAGCTTGACCCAAGAGACTGAATGTGTTGAAGAAATCACACCACTGGGCAACCTGAAGCCATCATGAATCGATGATCACCTACCTCCAAAAGAAAATCTTACTACATTTAAATTCATCCCACACGTTCCACACTCTATACATTTGCCTCTGTTTTCAAACCTCTAATGTCCCCTTCACCCCCTCACTCTCAGCATACAGTTCACAGAGAGACAGAAAGCATCAGATTGGGAATGTCCTCCACTTCTCGCCACCAGATCTTCTAATCTGCCAGTAGTCGCGCTGGACTTACCAACTCCTCCCATCCTCATGACTAAGCCTATATGTCTCTGTACTGAGATCTCCCAAGTCTCCCAACCGCAATTAGACTAGGTTTCCTAGCTTACACACACCTAGTACTACCCAGTACTTCCCCAATATGGCACTTATTATCATAATTATACATATTTGTATAGTTCTTGCTTATTGTCTTTTTATTCCATTTATGCACTGACAACACATATGTGTTGCATGTTTACCATTATTTTAGTTGCTGAGAAAGCAGTAATGAACAAAACAAAGTCTCCAGTCTCACGACGTTTACCAATCTGTGAGCTCCAAGAGGGCAAGTACTGTGCTTGTCTTTCTCATCTATATTTTCCCAGTACCCAGTTCAGGGTCTGGCATCTCCTGGGAGCCCCATAAATAGTTTTTGAATCAAGGGCTTTGCAGGAAGCTGAGAGGTTAGATGAGCAGATAGTGAGCCCACGCTATAACTCTAGGGAGCACTAACATTTAAGGATAGGAACAAGAAACAATACTCTACCAATGATAGTAAAAAGGAACAGTCAGAAAGATAGAAGAACTAGTAATATGCAATGTCCAGAAGCCAAGGGGGAAACGAGTTTATGAAAGAAGGAGTCTATTGCAGCAAAAGCAACAGCTATCTCCAGTAGTATAAAACTGGGCTTGTCATAAGGAGAACATTTATTACCTTTACCAAAGAAAAGTGATGGCAGCCAAAGGCAAATTGTAGTCAGGTAGGGAGTGCCTGGGAGTTCAAGAGGTAGACTCAACCTCTTAAACTCCCAGTTCAACTCCCACAGCATGGTGGTGCACACCTGTAATCCCAGCACGTTGGGAGGCTGCGGTGGCCAGATTACTTGAGCCCAGGAGTTTGAGACCAACCTGGGCAACATGGCGAAACCTTGTGTCTACAAAAAATACAAAAATTAGCTGGGCATGATGGCATGCACCTGTAGTCCCAGCTATTCAGGAGGCTGAGGTAGGGGGACTGCTTGAGCTCAAGAGGCGGAGGTTGCAATGAGCTGAGATTGCACCACTGCACTCCAGCCTGGGTGACAGAGCGAGACTGTATCTCTAAATAAATACATAAATAAACAAACAGGTATGAAACAAGAACTCTTTCAAGAAGCTCATCTGTTTGTTCAGGGTTACTTTGGGAAGAGTATCTCACTCAGACTCATAGGATCATAGGGCTGGAAGAAGTTGGTCAGCAAACAATGAGAAACTACTACATACTAGACATTAATCTCATACATAACGTAGATAGAACCCCTGCCTATTCGTGGGGGAGAGACAGAAAATAAATACGTAAGTAAAAAAGATAATTTTAGACACCCATAAGTGCTGTGAAGAAGATAAAATAGGAATAATAAGTTAGAGGGTAACTGGCAGGTCTGCATTAGCTCAGAGGGTCAGCGAAGGCCTCCATGACAGGGTGGCATGTGAGGTAAAACTGGAACAAGACAAAGGAAGCAGACAGTCAGACAGAGGAAAAGCAAAGGTAAAGGTCCCAAGGTAGGAATGCATTCAGCATGTTTGAGAAACAGCAGGAAGACTACCATGGCCGAGGTGCAGCAAGTGAAGGGAATGAGGTCAGAGAGGAGGGCAGGGGCCACTCCTTGTAGAACCCCCAAGACTGTGATTAGATGTTTGGATTTTGTTCTAATTGAAATAGAAAGATGACTTCAGCTGCTCTGTGGAGGAGGGACCATAGGGACAAAAGCAGAATCAGGGACACCATTGAGGAGGTGGTGGTTGTATCCAGGCAAGAAAGCTGTGACAAAGTTGTTGGAAGTGCTCATATTCTTGACATATTTTGTAGGTTTAATCACCAAGATTGATAGATTAGATGGAGTTGGGGGCAAAAGAAAAAGATAGGAATCAAGAAATGATTTCTATTCAATATTGTATTGGAAATCCTAGCCAATGCAATTAGGCAAGAAAAAGAAATAAAAAGCACACAGTTACAAACAAAGAAATATATCTGTCTCTACCTGTGGATGACATGATGGTCTACATAGAAAATCATGCAAATTGTAGATTGTCTACAAATAATCTTTACAAAAGTTATTAAAACAGATAAGATTAGCAAGGTCATAGTATACAGAGTCATATACAAAAATTAAATGGCACAATCAGTTAGCATGCGGTACTTATACAAAGTCATATATAAAAATCAATTCTTGTTCTAGATGTGAGCAATGAACAATTGGAAATTAGAAACTTAAAGGTATCACTTATAATAATACCAAAAAATTTAAAATGTTATTATAACTCTAGCAAAATATTTATGTAAAAATCTACCAAAACTGATTAAATAATTCAAATATAACTGAAAGAAATTGAGAGATATATTGTTTACATGAACTGGAAGAATACTTTTAAGATGTCAATCCTCCCCAAACTGATCTATTGATTCAGTTCAGTACCTATCAAAACCCCAGAAGAAACTTTTGTAGAAATCAACAAGCAGATTCTAAACTTTATATGGAAAAACAAACAAATTATAGTACCCAAAAGAGCTTTGAAAAAGAAGAACAAAGTCAGAGAAATCACACTATCTGATGTTAAGACTTACTACAAAGCAAGAGTAATCAAGATGTGGTGTTGGCAAAAAGATAGAGAGATCAATACAATAGAATAGTGTCCAGCAATAGACTCCTATATACATGGTTAATTGATTTTTGACAAAGGTGAGAAGGCAATTCAATGACAAAAGAACAGTCTTTTAAACAATAGTTCTGGAACAATTGTACATAAATATGCAAAAAATAGAAAAGAGAATTTAAAAATAAAATTGGGCCGGGCGCGGTGGCTCAAGCCTGTAATCCCAGCACTTTGGGAGGCCGAGACGGGCGGATCACGAGGTCAGGAGATTGAGACCATCCTGGCTAACACAGTGAAACCCCGTCTCTACTTAAAAAAAATACAAAATTTAGCCGGGCGTGGTGATGCATGCCTGTATTCCCAGCTACTCAGGAGGCTGAGGCACAAGAATTGCTTGAACCAGGAGGCGAAGGTTGCAGTGAGCTGAGATCACGCTGTTGTACTCCATCCTGGACAACAGACTGAGACTCAGTCTCAAAAAAAAGAGACTAGGATCTGTGATTTATAGAATTATTTGATACTGGCCATAAACCCAAAGGAAAGAGATTATTATAGATTGACATGATAAAGGAAGTCTTCATAGAAGAATGGGGACCTGGAGCTAGATGTTGAAGCATGGCTATCAGTATGACAAAGTGGGTCTCCTCAGAGATGGAGGTGGA